>NC_042617.1:447154349-447456805 GCF_901001135.1 Rhinatrema bivittatum
CAAAATCAGCCTAACCAAAATGATAAGAAATAGTAAGTCTATTAGAGAACATAGGTAAAGAGATTAAGATAACATATTTGGATAAACTACTAGGCATCAGCTGGAGAAACGTACTGCTTGATACCAGGAAGGGGAGGCATAGCAAGTGATTTAGGTCATTTTGTGTCTTCTGCAAACAGAACAAATTAAATAAGTTTCTTGTGAGCTTGATTGGTAGCATCATATTTGATCTTTGAGGTAATAATAATTTCTAGTTGTTTTGGTTTACTTTTAGACCCTCATCAACAAGAATTTACAAATGGAACATCACAAAACTACAGACCTCACAGATTTATACATATATTTTGTAGTCTGAAAAAATAAAATAAGACACTTCATACATCCAAGCATCCGGTAAGCAAGCAAACAGGACCATAAGCAGAGATTCTGAGTGTGGAGGTGGAGGTTAGTTTCCATAGGCTAGCTAATTTTACTTGCAGGACAGTTGAGGAAAAGGTAGGGACTTTGGTTTTTCTCATTTCTTTCAATAGATACTAGAAGCTCCCATCAGCTGAAGGATGGCCAGGCAACATCATATTGCCAAAGCTGTCGCTGATGTTACCACTTCTACTGCTGTCAAGACAGATGACCTGATTCACAGTGAAGAATTGGTTCGGTGTGAAAGATGTCTGCAGATTGACTCCCTCAGGAAACAGGTGGCAGAACTCAGAAATGAGGTGGCAAGACTGAAAAGCATCTGGGAGAATGAGGACTACATCAATGAAATACTTATTGAGGTATGAAAAATGGACAACTCAAGCAGAAGGGAAGGTGAAACTGGACCATGTGATGACAGCTGGACCCAGATTACTACAGTTACTAGACCCTATAACATGACTCCAATTTCCCTTGAGCTGAAGAACTGGTATGCTGCCCTGGAAGCAGTGGAGGAGAAACCATCCCAGGATGAGGAGGAACCGAAAGATGCAAACTCCAAAGCTGTCGGTTCAACTACCACTGAACCTAGGAGGCAGCGGGTAGTGTGGTTGGTGATTCACTTCTGAGGGACAAGGAGGCATCTATCTGCCGACCAGACATGTTATCCCGAGAAGTATGCCAATTGTCAAAAATCCAAGATATTACGGAGAGATTGCCAAAAATCCTCATGCCTACTGACTATTATCTGATGCTGCTCATCTATGTTCACTTTTTCTACTCTCTCTATACTTAAACCTTAAACCATAAGGCCCAAGGATCTTTAGAAATAAAAACCTCAAGTTTACTACTACACATGCAGCAAAATGGATTCTCTGACTTCAGTGGAGAGGTGAACTGTATTTCAGAGAGAAACAGAAGTGCTAAATTTCTTGTTAGTTAAAGTTGGAACAGAATTATCTGATTGTCAAGCAGGCATTGTTTACATAGGCTGCTGATAACAGGCGCCTTGTTTTAGCAAACAGCAGAGAGCACAAGCTAGTCTGGGCCTTCATGATGAATCCTTCAAAAAGGGGCTCAGAAAGACAAATTACAGGCCAAATCCAAACCTGTCAGAATGGCTCAGTTCTGCCTGGAGATGGAACTCTCCAATCAGAAAAGTTTTTTTCAGATAGATTGGCCCTGTCACATGAACTGGTCAGTGCTCTATCATGCGTCTGCCTGATGGTCAAACTGGGGGAGGGGGGTGTCAAGAAGTCTACATGAAAAAGGACCCAATCAGAATTGGACTCATGTCACTAAACTATTATGCATCAAGTCTCGGAATATGCATGCACTGACTTTTAAAATCCCTGGGGAAAAAGAGCTCAGGGCGCATCAGATTCCACTCACCAACGAGAAGATAGATGTCCGAGACACTGCCTTCCTGCCCCACCCTGCAACTGCACTGGCCGACCAGATCCAGTGCCCTGAAGTACTGTATGGGAGAGCTCTCCAGTCCTGCTATTGCATCCAGAGTCAAACTTGCCAGAGTCTTCCCAAGGAACCAGGCAAATCCTCTGTCCTCCTTCAGAGGCGAGACCCACAGGTGCTTCAGAGACAGAGCAAAGAATGGTACTTCCCTCACAGCTCAGAAGCCAGGGATCTTCAAAGTGGTGAGAAGGGGTTAATTCCTGGCATATGGTCTAGGGGCTAGCAAGTTAGAAATGTTTTAATGTATGAGCAAGCTGCAGCCAAGGTGATGTGCTATTTGTCTTCTTATATATTCTCACCTGCTAAGCTAATTATCAGAAGTGTATTTGATGTTAAGGATTTATTACAAGTTTCTGTCTAACATAAGATGTTATTTTGTTCTCAGTGTAAATCTGAAAAGTCTGAAAAATAAAAGTCTAATCCTGTGGATAAAACACTTGGTCTTTCCTGACATATTCAGATTGTATGTGGGTATAGGAAGTACTAGGGAGTCTGTAGCACTGCTGCCCCGATAGGTGTGAAGGAGGGGGATGGGACACAAGGAGCACCATAGCATTTTCCTGAACTCCTCATATTGCGTGCAGGTCTTGTTTCCCAAAAAACTAAAGGAAAAGAAAACAAGAGCCAAAACAAAACCATCCTGTCTCTTGAAAAGTTTAAAAATCCACACCCTCTGTAGATGTTTTCCCTCTTATAGGAACAGTATGCAATCAAACAGCAACCTACATGGGTGAGCTGGAAACCACTTGGTATGCTTGTCCTTTACCTGCCCTGATGGTATAGTCTTCTTAGTAGAGACCCAATAAGGCTCTACACAAAGTTAATATAATAGTATGGGGCACACTTTTCCAACAAAGGAATTTAAAGCATGTTACCACAAAAATGTTGGCATTGCATTATAGTCAGTAAATATTACAGCATGTAGACTATAGTTAGATAATATAGATAAAAAAGGAAAGTACGCACAGGTATTATAGATAGAAAGGAAAGACATGATACTATACTGTAAATATTGCAAGTACACACTACTAAGATACAAAATGGAAAAGTGAGTTTAGTTAGTTACAGTGGAGTATTAGGCTAAGAATAAAGTCTGGATCCTTGTGAGCCAGTGAGAATGAGGTTAGTGGTCTGGTTAGTGATTCAGGGCCTGGAGGGGGCCAAAGGTTATTTCAATTAGCCAGGTTTTCAATCATTTCCTGAATGTGAGGAAGCCTGGGTAAGTCGGATGTTGAGTGGTAGAGTGTTCCAGAAGGTTGGGATGAATCCTGAGTCAGTTCTTTTCTGGTGGGCTTACCTGCTGACTTTGCACTAGTTCTCTTTCCCTTTGAACTGTATGTACTTTTAGGGTGGAAAATTTTCAAAACCCTCTTTTACCTGGATAAATTGGTATTTACCTTCATAAATGGCTTTTGAAAATTGTCCCCCCTATGTCCAGTTATAGGTTTTTACAGGCTTGTTCTGGGAGGTCCTCATGATTGCTGAATTTAATTATCAGAATATCTGGGAGTGGGTGGGGAAGATGGAGGGGTGGCCTATGGGCCTGAAAGTTAATTGAAGATTCACAAAAATGTTGGCACTGCATTATAGTCAGTAAATATTGCACTAGCCCGGCTCCCAATTCCCCACTGGAATTGGTCCAGTATATCACACTTTGGCTATAGACAGTGTAGTATACAATACAAAGCTGTCACAATCGGAGCAGTTCTGAGACCGCAGTGGATTTGCGAACGGGTTCATCAAACATCTGCCGGAAAGCAGACAGAAACTGACTCAAGTCTTCAAAGACAGGATCCCTTCTCTCCCACAGATGAGAGGCCCAGATCAGGGACTTCCCGTCGAGCAGGGACATAATGTAGCTGGTTTTGACCAGGTCGCTGGGAAACTGTGCAGGCAGCAAGGAAAAGCGGACCTGGCACTGGCTGAGGAATCCTCGACACAACTTTGCATCTCCGGCGTATCAAGAGGGCACCGGGAGTTGTGTGGGAGTTACTTGCCCCAGGTCGCCTCCAGAGGCCTGGACGCTTGTGGCTGAGTTGGGCGGCCTCCTTGAGCCCCAGGTGGAGATGGCAGCGCAGGGTTCATGGGCCCTAATGCCTCAAGGCCGTTGGGTCAGACCCTGTACCGCAGAGACCAGGGCATCGAGGGTCTGTTGCTGCCCGCCAGGCCATTCCAGGAATGGCCTGGCGGGCAGATACCTCCGCCGGGTTCATGGACTTGGCAATCTGTTATGCTCAGGCTTGTGAACCCTTGGGCCGACGGGAGGATGGTATACCTTGGAGGGAGATCCGTAGGTTCTCCCGTCAGGTGGCGAGGCAGGAACCAAAGATGTGACCAATGGGCCCTCGGCACTGTAGACAGGCGTGACTGTGGAGGCGGATGAAGAGTCGTGACGTCGAGGAACAGAGGTGGGTCTTTACCACTGGAGGTCCACAGTCCCTCCGGGAGGAGCCCGTAGGAACCCGGACTTAGGTGGACATTTGAGAGGTCAAGGAGCAAACGTATGGTGCAAGGGATGACTGGAGCTTCACCCCTGGAAGCCCGCAGTCCCCCCGGGAGGAGCCCGTAGGGACCCAGGCCGCTGGGACTTAGGTGGGCCCTTGGAGACGATGGTCAGGAGGAAGTCCATGGTCGAGTGCCAGAGGGTTGCCGCTTACCAGTCCGAGGTCACACACCGAGGGATCACCACTTGCCAGTCCAAAGTCAATACCAGGAATCACTGCTAGCCGATCCGAAGTCAGGAACCAGGAAACCAAGACAAGCTGGAACAAGGAATCAAGACGCTGGAACTCACCGAAGCAAGCAGACTCAAACAACTCTGACAGGAGACATTGCCAAGTCAAGGAATGGTCAGAGGAAGTCTCCTTTTATATTTCCTCTGGCCCTGTGGATAGGAATCAGCTGAAAGCAATTAAAGGGGCGAGGTCCCTTTAAATCTAGTGAAGAGGCGCGGCCTCGCGCCTAAGGATGGCGGTGGCCATCTTGGATCCGGGCCGCGGAGGAGAGCAGCAGCGGCCGTGAGGGAGGAGCAGGGACGGCTCTGATCCTGGCGGCTAGCCCGAAGGCTTGCGCCGCTGCGCGGGGGTGCCGAGCCCGGCACAGGGCAGTCGGCCCCTACGCTGTCGTTGGCCTGGTTGGAAGAAGAGGTAGGGGGCGGAACACAACAATGATGAGATGTTCACTCTTCACAGTTTCCTTCCTGCAGACTGAATGAAGCTATAAGATCTAGAACCTCTAGAGGTCTCGCAACATACACAAAAGGTCTCCTAACCTGCTATGCAGGGGTATACTACATTCAAAAAGATACTATAAGCTAAAATGCAAGGACTAGAGAACCAGTTGTCCAAGTGCTGATTCCTAAAGAACTCCCTGTCATTTCTACACCAAAACAAAATCCTCTAGTTTATTCTGGGGCACCTGGTCCTACTGCACAGAGACTATATTAGGTTTGCCTTAAAATTATGAATATTTATTTGCAAATAGCCATTTTTCATGAAAATAAGGAATCTACAGGGAGGAAGAGCCTATAAGGAGGAGGGAAAGGCGCTGTCATGGCTCCTTATTTTACCCTTCCATCCTAGTAGTAGTAAGAGGGCTGCAGAGGCTCTCACTCACCACCCCCTCCTTCCCAGTAAGAGAAAGGAGGCTATCATTCCCTCCTTGCTGGTCTTCAGCAGGCGGGTCAGGCTTGTCCATGGGTCAAAGTGAAGAAACATGATACATTTTATTGCTTTTTGTGCTGCCAATTAGATATGCAAATTATGTCTTCGTTGTGAGAATTTTGCATACCTAATTTTCATGGGTAAATAGGTCCATTTGAAAATTTTTCTCCTTTGTCTGGCTAGAAGTACAAGTGGGATAAATTTGTAAATAATGTGGACTATTTAAAATTGTTTCCATTCTGATTAAATACGGTAGAGTTTTGCTGTGATAAGGCTGGTCAAATGGCACTGAAATTTGACCAGCTTAATCGTGGTTTAGTAGATATACCCCTTTTATGATACTGTTTCTTTTCATTTCATTAAATTTCCAGAAAATGATTCCAAGTTTTGCTGCCTGGACTATGTTGAATAGTCACATGTAAATAGTAGTGTGGGTGCCATGATAATTTAGCTTAATCATGTTGCACTTAGCTGCATTTTCCTGCATTATTTTTTTCCTTTTCTCCTCCTCAGATTTCCATGTTTGTTTACTGCAGTTTTATCTTGTTGAAAACCTCATACATTCCTATTGCCTTAGACTCCAGGTCGTCCATCCCTTCAGCAGAGGAATGCCAGAAAAATCCTTGTAAGAAATGGATGTGAATCCATCCCTGACGACCTTTCACAACTTTTTAGAAAAGATGTTTGTCCATCACTGACCAGCTCATAATAAAAGAAAACAGAGCCACAGCAGTGAATTGCTGCGTTGCGTTGGTAGTGGACCTCAGGGTAGGTGACCAGATGGACAACTGATTTGGGGCACACTCATTCTGAAAATATCTTTTAATCATCCAAGAAGTATAAGCCACAAACCTTTGACAGATTTCTAGTGATAAACTAGCAATAGCTCAGAACTAATTCCAGCAGTATAAATGTATTTTAAAACACAGCTCCACTGTAGCACTTGCATAGAAAATGAAATATCTGAGGTGGGTAGTAGAACATTCAGATTTGCAGAGCTCTCATAAGTACTTCAAATTTTGTTTTCTGTGTGCTAATGTCAGTTTCACAGACTGCTTATGACTCACACATGTTAGGGCTGTGAGATATATATTTTTAGATTCCTTGGCAAATTTGCCTTGTTGCTTATGATTCTGTACCATAAGGACAGGGCCATAATATTTAGTGTGAAGCAAAGCAGAAATCTTTCTTTTGTTCTCTCTCTATTGTCACTGACTATAGGATCTGCTGCTAGTACAACTCTACCACTCCCGTGGGTTCTGTGTAACTTATAGAAAATACCTCACTTCCTGCCACTTACTTCCTGTGGTGTCCCATTATTCATTGCCTCTTCTCCTGTATAATTCAGGAACATTAGTTCTGGCTCATTCTATGTACTGTATTTGTAAATGAATATGTAGTGTAAAGCTGCAGAAGCCATACCAGACCTGGAGAAAACTAGAGCCTTGATAGCTTGTGTTATCTTTTAAAGGACCAGTAAAACAGATATAGTGCAATGAGTTTTCAAGACCTCACATTCTCCTTCTTCAGATAAGAAAGCAGAAAGGACCTTTTTATATCTAAAAAACATTTGGTATAGGAATTCCTGAAACAATAGCCATCATATATCCTTCTAGTGCATGCTATAAATAATACACCAAACCACATCTGCATTCATAACTCATGGTGGGTGAAACCTAAGCAGCTAGTCTCAGTCAGGTGAAAGACCAACTGGTTTCCAAAATATTCCTTCAATACAGAATCTGTTTTGCAAACATGTTGGAAGACATACCCAACAATAACCCCCACCCAGTAGAGGGAAACCAACTTGAGCATGCCCAATAACATCTTTTCTAAAAGTACAGATCTATCCTGCTGTCACTAAGTGGCAGGAACATATATTATAGTGGGAGTCTTAATACCTTCTGCTTTCCAAGCCAATAAGATACTACCCTGTTCACAAAAATTCTAACATCTCCAATTATTTCTTTTTTTTTTTTTCTTTTTAGATTTTTAATCAATCTGGTTTTGTTGCGTCCGTCGGTCTCAGACAGCTTCGACCTCTGTGCCTCACCTTTCTTCCTTCTCTCTCATCAAGCCTTGGGAAGATGGCTGCTGCCGCGTCTTCATGCCGCGCTCTCCAGTGTCCCCGGATCGGCAACGGCGATGGTGTTCGCCATGATTTTCCTGAGGGCCTTCTAGGGTGCGCGCATGCACACCACCCACGTCTTTATCCACATCATGGCGGGAACCTCAGGGGCGTCCCCTCCGAATGACTTCATCATATCCTGGTATTTAGCCTGCCCTTCGTTTGCTAACAAACTGAGTTAGCAAGGATTGGATTGCTTCCAGTCTAAGCTGCTCTGCCACTTCCCAGCTGCCGCAGGAAGCTCTCTCTGCCCTTCAGGGTAATACATCACTAACCTGGGTACCCGCTCCTCGGGGGCCCTTCTGCTCTATTTCAGGTACCTATCTTGGGATACCGGGTACTCGCTCCTCGAGGGCCTGCTCTCCCTAATCTGCCTGCCACTGAACAACTTCTGCCTGCTGAGGACCCCTGGACTACTTCACTGGGTTACCTTCACTGCTGCCCGCTCCCCGGGCAGTACCATCAAGCTGTACAATAAATACAACTTCTCTGTGAATGCATGTATAGAGTCTAGCCTAGTACTGCGGTTCCTCATGGGGCTCCTCCCTGTGGGAGTGGCCATCACCGCAGTACCCAAGAATCCACTCCAACACCTCATAACTATAACAGGTTTCATATGCTGTTTGATCATGTATATTGGTCTTATTGATTTAGTGCTATGTTTTATTGTATATATTTATTTTGTAAGCCACTGCGGGCCGTGGTATCAGAGGCATATAAATGAAAATAAATAAATAAGCTTCTGCTAATTGATTCTCATTTGATCTCTATTAGACAATTTCATTTGTGGGGAATTCCCCTCACACCTAATTTATTGAATTGGTTCAAGGAACTTTTATGAAAGAAATCTGAAGTGGATATCTGTGAACTGACAGATTCACTGACAGAAGAACAGTATCTTGTGAAAATCTGACATTTTTGTTTTCTATCCGCCCAGTTAAAGTTTGATTTCCAATTATTTGCACACCTCTACCTGAAATGAGCAAGAGATTACACTTCTGAATCAAATACAAAACAATAAATCTTTCAGAGTAGCTGAAAATTCAGCCTGGCAGCTTTGCAACTCCCTTATCTTATGATACAGGCATGAATCAACATGTGAAAAGTTTTTTTTTGCTAAGGGACTTGATTTAAACTTTTAGAGTCCCTATGTATCTCCAGCCTGCATAAAGAGGACTTGTGCCCAGGAAAAGTCTGAAATGGCCAACCAAATGATCCAGTTTGTTTTTTCTTTCTGAACATGATCTGTGTGCAAGGATCCCTGAGCTTTCAGGCTTTCTAAAAACTTTGTTCCAGACAGGATTAGCTATGTATTCCTGACACGCCAGCTGTGTACTCAGCTGTGTGTTTCACTCAGACAGAAGGGAAATGCCTTTTCATGTATTTCTTCTAGAACGTGTAGTCATTATTTTCGTTGGGTCTTCAAGTAGCTGGTAAAAAAATGAAGGCTAAAATTGAAAGGAAAACTGCAGCTGGTAAGGAAGAAACTGCTTTGAGAAACACTGAGGAACCTCCAGCACCAGTAAACAGCAAGAGTTAAAGAGAAAACATCTATGCTAATACAAACAAACAGAATATTTAGAGACAGAATATAAGAAAAAAAATATTTTACATTGAGTTACAATAGAACACAGTAGACACATTGGATTTGTTCAAAAACAACATTATTCCCATCATATTATAGGGGCATGGTTTATGGTTTGGGTACGTGCCAGGTTCTTGTGGCCTGGTTTGGCCTCTGTTGGAAACAGGATGCTGGGTTTGATGGACCCTTGGTCTGACCCAGCATGGCAATTTCTTATGTTCTTATGCTGCCGACGCACAAAGCCCTAGGCTAACAATAAAACATATACAATTACAATACAATACAAATAATAAAAATATAAAATCATTAAATTACATAAAATGAGAAGGCATTGAATAGTAAACCTAAAAAGATAGAAGTCAATATATCATATTAATAGGCTTGTTCAAATAAAACGGTTTTCAACTGTTTTTTTAAAAGTTTTAGTGCATTGCAAAGCTCTTAGATCTTGTGGTAATTGATTCCAAAAGTCAGGGGCCGCTACAGAATTTGATGAAAGAAGGGAACCTCAAGTAATGCTATTTGTGAAGAGCACAGTGCGCCAATAGGACAATATAGCTTCAGCAATGACACAATCCAAAGAGCAGTTGGTAACTTTAATAGGTTATGGACTACCAGAGATGTTTTGTATATAATTTAAGACTGAATTGGGGTAACTTTAATAGGTTATGAACTAGCAGAGATGTTTGAATCAGTAGCCAATGAAGGCTTGACAGAACACTGGTAATATGCTCCTGAATTCAAAATCCAGAAATCAATCTATCTGCAGCATTCTGCAGCAGTTATAATGATTGCAACACACTGAAAGGTAATCCCAAAATATAATGCATTACTGTAATCAAGCAATGGCATTATCAGTGATTGAACCACTGATCGAAAGTCTTCAGGGGATAGCAAAAGCCTAAATGGATGTAAAAGTTGCAACTTATAGAAACCTGATCTGATGATCGCTTTGATCTGTGGGATGAATGAAAGTTTACAATCGATAATGCAATCAAGATTTCTCGTTTGAGCAACAAGTTTGATATGTTTTCCATTGATTAAAAGAGAGGTGGGGTTAGAGATAGCTTCATGATGTTTCATTATTACCATCTCAGTTTTTTCTAAATTTAATGCTGTATTTTAATTGTTTCGGGTCATCCAAGTCTTGATTTTAGACATACAAAGGCAGTCCTTTGAGAGGCTTCATTCCAGGACTTTTTGACAGGTAGTTAAAACTGGATGTCACTTGTGCAGATACGGAAACCCTCACGGAGGCCGGCTAAAAGTTGACAGATAGTTACCAAGTAAATGTTAAATAATAAGGCTGACAAAGCCGACCCTATGGGACTATCGATATCATCAGGTATCAGTTAGAACAATCACCATTGATCCATGCCTGTTGTCTTCCACCTTGGAGATAAGAGTGGAAGCAACTAACGAAATTCTGAGCCCATTTAAACGGAATAAAAAAGAGTGATCTACCATGTCAAATGCGGCCAAGACATATAAAATAATCAAGATAAAGCTATGACCCTTGTCAAAGCCTCTTTTAATCGCATCAGTCAAGGAAATCAGGAGCAGTTCTGTGTTTAGTGACTTCCTGAAACCAAATTGAAAATCATAAAGAACATTATTATCTCTTACAAAGCCTTCTAACTGTATCAGAACTACAGATTCCAAACTCTTGGCCATAAATGGTAGAGAGGAAATAGGTCTGTAGTTTGATCTAGGCCTGTTTTTCTAATAGCAGATGAACAGCTGCTGATTTCAGCATATTATTAGGAACATAACCCTCTGAAAGCAAAAGATTTATGAAATGGCTAATCGTTGGGAAATAGTGTCTTTTACCATTTTCAAAGATGTAACTTTACTCATATTCAATGGGCAGGAAGAACTATTCATTCAGTTGATAATGTTTAAGACTTCCCCAGCCATAGTAGACTCAAATAGATCCCATTTAGTCTCGTATTCTGAAGATTCTGTAGGTACTTGATATACAGTGTTAATAAAAGAAGTAGAAATCTTTGCTAGTTTCAAAGTTAAGAATTGCATAAAAACATTGTAGACAAAAGAGAGGCTTACACTAGGAACAAATGCTGGAGTTGCGGTCAATTGTTTTACAATGGTGAATAACATCCTGGGGTTACTTCCTGCACCTTGAATCTGAGAGGAATAGTAGAGTTTTTTTTAGCTTCATTCACTTGTTGCTGATAGAACAATAATAGCTCTCTAAAGCTAGCTCTATTTTCAGAAGATCTATTTTTTTGCCATTTTCTTTCATGAAGCCTAAGATTATGCCTCATAGATCAAAGATCGGCAGTTAACAATCTAACAGGTTTTTATGAATTCAGTTTAATCATATGAATAGGGGAAATTGCATCAATAATGTTGCACAATATTTCATCCCTTGAAGAAGTAGCGGATTCACTCTCCATATAGATAATAAAAACTAAATTATGCTATAGTTTACAATTAAAAGCATCCATATCAATTGAGCATCTCTGATGTATAACTCTTTCTTCCTGAGATGTTAAAGCAATTTCATTTTTTAGACATATATAGATCAATTAAAAAATGGTCTGACCATGGGACTGGTTTAGAGGAGCATCTATGCCACAGAGAGGTGTATAGAAGCTGAATATGTTAGCAGGACTCAGGAGTGCAGGTGAAGGAGAGGTCTCCTTTTGCGGGAGGAGGCTTGTGCGTTAGAAATCTTTCGATCCCTAACAGGCCGATACAGTAAAGTTTGCGGGAGAGCGGGTGAGTGCCCGCTCTCCCAGCATGCGCACAGGCCAGTGTCCTGTGCGTGTGATTCAGTAAACCAAAATATTTAAATTAGGGCCTGTGGTAAAAAGAGGCGCTAGGGACACTAGCGCGTCCCTAGCGCCTCTTTTTGGACAGGAGCGGCGGCTGTCAGTGGATTTGACAGCTGACGCTCAATTTTGCCTGCGTCGGTTCTCGAGCCCGCTGACAGCCACGGGTTCGGAAACCGGACACCAGTAAAATTGAGCATCCGGTTTTCAACCCGTGAGCCGCGGGTTGATTTTTTACATGTTTTATTTTTTTTTATTTTTTACTTTTTTTAACTTTTGGGACCTCCAACTTAATATCACCATGATATTAAGTCGGAGGGTGCACAGAAAAGCAGTTTTTACTGCTTTTCTGTGCACACCTACCTTTGGGTAGGTGTTAATTTCTTAAAGTAAAATGTGCGGCTTGGCTGCACATTTTACTTACCGTATCGCGCGGGAATGACTAATAGGGCCATCAACATGCATTTGCATGTTGCGGGTCCTATTAGTCTCGGGGGGGGGGGGGTTTGGACGCGTGTTTTCGACGTGCTATTACCCCTTACTGAATAAGGGGTAAAGCTAGCACGTCTAAAGCGTGCGTCCAAATGCCAGAAGTGTACAGGTTGTGCACAGAGGCAGGAGGTCGATTGGAAGGAAGGAGGGAATCTTCCAGAACTCTGGGTCATCTTCTGTGTCAAGGGGTGTTGCTCACCTCTCTGACAAACAAGGGGGGTACATCCCCTGAAGGGCCTGGTAATGAGGAGAGAGAATAAAATGCCCCTGGCTCTCCTGAGTCAGGGGGCCACTGGAGATTCCACTGGAAGAAATTGGTTGGAACTGAGATCCTCTCCAGGGATCCCAGAAGGAAGTAGCCAGGAGAAAGGCTGGGGATTTTCCACCAAAATCCCTAGATGCCTAAGGAAGGAAAGGGGAGAGAGACTGCTCAGAAGCTGCAGGGTACACCTGGACTTACTAGGGTAAGGACTCTGCTGGATTAGGACCCTACACTGAGCTAGAGAATGCCTGCCTTGGACTTGGGGAATCTTGAATATATTTCTGACGGGTTTTTCCTGTAGCTGAACAGAAGTTCCAGTGAGTAACATCTATCTGGAGGAGGAGTGGCAGAAAATACTAGCCTATTTTGCATAGGCCGCCGTCGCGCGTAAGTCCCGGGGCTTCGTAAAAGGGGCGGGGGAGGGGACTTGTCTGGGGTCAGGGGGCGGTTCGGGGCGGGACCCGCGGGCGTGGTGCCGGCCCGGGGGCGTGGTCGAGGCCTCTGGACCAGCCCCCGGGTCGGGTGATGGTGCGAAAGCAGCCCGCTGGCGCGCGCAGATTTACACCTGCTGATAGGGCCGGGGGGGTGGGTTAGGTAGGGGAAGGGAGGGGAAGATGCAGGGGGGTGGAAAGAAAGTTCCCTCCAAGGCCGCTCCGATTTCGGAGCGGCCTTGGAGGGAACAGGCAGCGCGCGCCGGGCTCGGCGCGCACAAGTTGCACAAATGTGCACCCCCTTGCGCGTGCTGACCCCGGATTTTATAAGATACGCGCGGCTACGCGCGTATCTTATAAAATCCAGCATACTTTTGTTTACGCCTGGTGCGCGAACAAAAGTACGCGCTCGTGCAAATTTATAAAATCTACTCCCAAGAAACCATCCTCATAAGGGAAGTTTGTGAAGCAAGGACTAAAGCTTTCTTTGAACTGTGATTTCATTTGAGTTGTACTTCTACCTGTATCTACTTGACTGTCACTATGTTTGACACTGAAGACGCTGAATGAAACCTTTTTTTTTGGAGCTCCGTTAGAGACTGGAGAGTGTTTCATTTGGATGGAGTGTTCTCAGCCAGGCCCTGGTCCTGCAGGAAAACCTGTCCCCAGCTCTCAGCCCTGTAGAACTGTTACCCCACCTCGGGGCTGTGAATATCAAGCACCCTGAGACTGGGAAGATGGCCCTCAGTGAAGGGGGGAGGGGGGTTACATAAGATTGTGGTACTATTAATCACGAGTTAATAAATCCAAAGTGTTCCCAAATATATGAGTAGGACCAACTGAGGCCTGAGACCATCCTAAACTATACATAATGTCTAGAAAAATGTCATAGTTAGGGGATAGCAGAAGCTTGTTGACATGGAGATTAAAATCACCTAAAATAATTGTGTTGTTAAGTCAGTTTTAGCTTTGAAGAGTTACTAAAAAATATTTCTTAATTCGTCAAAAATTCGTGAAAATTGAGAAATGATCGCATTTCCCCCGAATTTTTGTCAAAAATCGTTCTTCAGCTTAGTGCGCGCTAACGGGGGTTAGCGCGCACTAACTCCTGTTAGTGCGAGCAAACTCCCGTTAGTGCGCACTAACAAAAATAGCAAAAAATAACAAAAAGTTACAAAAAGTAACGGTTTTTGTTAGTGCGCACTAACGGGAGTTTGCTTGAGCTAACCCCTGTTAGTGCGCACTAAGCCGAAAAAATGATTTTTCACTAAAAAAAAAAAATGCCGATCCGCAGGAAACCGAGATTTTCCCACGGCCACACGAACCCGATAGCAGAAACAACGGGGCACCCGATTCACATCCCTATTTCCATCAAATCGTGGAAAATATATGCTGGTGTAAGAAGAACACAGGCCAGTTAGCACTATTTTGTCTGTGATGTCGCTGGATCGAATACCCAGGGGATGTTCCAGGCCCCACCAGCCCACCAAGGTTATAAAGGTATGGCAAAGGGGTGGCCGAAAGGAGGGCAAAGGGGAAATTGGAGGCCAGTATGGGGCAGGGGGGGAGGCCTTAGGGGGGAATTTGTGAAAAGGAGCGAGGTTTGGGAGAGAGGGGGGAGGGGTTTGTACCAATAAACTTCTTACATTTTTTTTTCTTTATTACATCTGCACTGGGGCTACCTCAAGAGGCAGCAGGGTGGAAGGACAGGGGGGTCTCTCCAGGTCCCGGGGTTGGGTTTCTCTGCTTGGGGGGGGGTGGGAACTTTGTCTGGCCACTCGGTCCCTTTAACAAGATGGCAGCCCTAGACTGTGGGGCTGCCATCTCACAGAACTTCAAGGGTGGAAGCCAAGCCATACCATATGGGAAAATATTGTGGGGTTTACTAAGCTACAGTACTAAATACTTAGTGACCTTCATTTTCAGTTTTTATTTTATTTTCTCTGGAAATCTATCAATGTCACTCCTAATGAAATAAACCAAAAAATATCAGTGCAAACAAATGACATTTTTTTTGCACTAATTTTTCTTTTGCTTATTTTGGGGCCGATGCTATAAAAAACGGGGAAAGCGGGCGCTGAAAAGTCAGCGCCCGCTTTCTTAACGCCCGCAAGGGGGGGCGCCATGCTATAAGCAAATTAGGGGGTCGTGTTAGCAAGGAGGCGCTAGGGTCGCTTGCGTGCCCCTAGCGCCTCCTTGCTAACACGAACCCGCGGCGGCTGCAGGTTACGAAAACCGACACCGATATGATAAACAACTAGTTGAAATTTCTAGCTGGAAGCATTTAGAGATCTTTTCATAAACCTCCCCTGTTAAAGGAGCCAGAACAACCATCAGAGTCAGAGTATTTGTTGCGGTCTCCACCGCTTCCCCTCTATCTGCTCTGCTCGGTGCTCACCTCCAGAGGTGGAAACGCCGCTCCCGCGGTCCCGCTAGGCCTTCAGGGCATCCGCCATTGCCAGATCATCGCTCTGCTGCCACGTGCGTGCGCAAGGACGCGCATTATGGACGCACGGCCACCGGAAGTCTGGCCCTGCCTGGGTTAACGACGCCACGCCCCAAGCCTGATTTAACCGGCGTTCGCCAGCCTACTCATTGCCTTGCAACGAGGGTCGCTACTGTTAGTAGTTCTTAGTTGCACTTCGTCTGTTCTACGTTCCGGTTGACCTCAGCGCGTTCCTGACTCTGCTTCTGCCTGCCGCCTGCCATTGACCTCTGCTTGTTCCTGACTCCGCTTCTGCCTGCCGCCTGCCACTGACCTCAGCGTGTGCCCGACTTCTCTTCTGCCTGCCGCCTGCCACTGACCTCAGCGTGTGCCCGTCTTCGCTTCTGCCTGCTGCCCGCCTCCGACCTTGCCCTTCCTGATTCTGCTTCTTCTGGTTGCCTGCCTGTCTGGGGTTCGTCTCCGTTTCTACTCACCATCCGTTCCAGCTCTGTTGCCCGCTACAGACTCCAGTCCTGCTTCCAGCTTGCTACAGTCTACAATACGCTACCGACTCTGCTCTGGGTCTTTCGGCTCCGCTTCACTGCATACTACAGCCCCCGGACCTGCTTTCAGACTGTTTCTGTTCACTGCAAGCTAGAGACTCTATCTGGACTTCTACCGCCCTGCTCTTGCCGGGCCTTCCAGCTCACTGTATACGGGACTCTGTGGTTTACTCCTTGCCCAGGCCTTCTTTCTATAGAGACTGTTACTGTGCTCCTAAGTCCCAAGGTTCTAGGACCCTACGGGCTCCTTCTGGGGGGTTCCTGGTTCCCGGGTGAAGACCTTTTGCCTGTGGCTCCGCCTCCCGACCTACTCTGCCTTCAGGGTAGTTCGGCTCAAGGGTTCACACCTGGACTGCAGCTACCCAGACTGCAACAGTATTTGTTAAACCATGTAATTGATGTTTTTATCTGACTAATTGAAGGCCTAAAGAGTCAATCAATGTTTTGGGCCTTATTAACAACTTAACAACAGGAAGCATGTCCAAACTTTCGCACAAAATGGTAGAAATTATCCTAAAGAACAAAGTTGCTGAACATAATTTGGCATAATTTGATGGGGCAAAGCCAACATTGATTTAGCCAAGGGAAGTCTTGCCTCACCAATCTGCTACATTTTTTTTGAGGGCGTAAATAAGCATGTGGTGAGCCAGTTGATATAGTGCATCTTGATTTCTAGAAAACATTTGTCAAAATCCCTTATGGGAGAGTTCTTAGGAAATTAAAAAGTCATGGGATAGGTGGCCGTGTTCTACTGTGGTTTAGGAACCGGTTAAAAAATGGAAAACCAAGATTAGTGTGAATGGTAAATTTTCTAATGGAGAAAAGTGAATAGTGGAGTGCTGCAGGGATCTGTTCTGGGAGCACTGCGAGAAATTGCAAGAGGAATTTGCAAAATTGGGAGACTAGGTATGCAAAAGGCAAATTAAATTTAATGTGAACAAGTGCAAAGTAATGCTGAGAACTAATACTATAGCTCCACATTAGGAATCACCATTCAGGAAAAGGATCTAGGCATCATAGTTGAATACGCTGAAATCTTCTGCTCAGTGTGCAGCAGCAGCCAAGAAAGCAATTAGAATCCTAGGGACAATTAGGGACAATTAGGAAAGGAATGGAGAATAAAGCGGAGAATATCATAATGCTTCTGTATTCCTCCATGGTGAGGCTGCACCTGAAGTACTGTTTGTAGTTCCTGTCACCGGCACCACATCTCAAAAAAGATATAGTTTCATTGGAAAAGGTACAGAAAAGGGCAAACAAAATGATAAAGTGGCTGGAACGTCTCCCATATGAGGAAAGACTAAAGAGGTTAGGGCTGTTCAGCTTGGAGAAGAGACAGAAGAGGGAAGATATGATAGATGTCTATAAAATAATGAGCGGAGTGGAATGAATAAACATGAATCAGTTGTTTATTCATTCAAAAATTACAAAGACTAGAGGATACTGAATGAAATTACTAAGTTGTACATTTAAAATTAATAAGAGAAAATATTTTTTACTCAATGCATAATTAAGTTCTGGAATTTGTTGCCAGAGGATGTGGTAAAAGATGTTAGTGTAGCTGGATTTAAAAAAGTTTTGGACAAGTTCCTTGATGAAAAGTCCATAAAGCATTATTAGGGTGAATTTGCAGAAATCCACTGCTTATCGCTGGGATAAGCAGCATGGAATCTTATCTACCTTTTGGAATCCTGGCAAGTACTTGTGATCTGAATTGGCTACAATTGGAAACAGGGTACTGGACTTGATGAACGTTTGGTTTGACCCAGTATGGCAAATCTTATGTTCTTATCTTATGTTCACATGTCATAGTCACTTTTTAAAAATTATTTTCAATTTGTTAAATCAGCAAATGAATAGTAATTTTACATTAAACATTGCAGAAAGATGTTGGGGTCCATTTTCAGCCACTATCTAGCCAGTAAAGTTAGCCTAATAAACTTAAGTAGCTAACTTTGGCAGGATATTGAGTGGGCATGTTGCACTATTAAATATATTTGACTATCTTAAAGTTAGCTGGATAAGTACTCTGGCTGAATATTGGAGTTAGATTATCCAACTAATAACTTTGTCCCAGAATGCCCCTGGAATGTTACCTGACTAAATTTTAGTTGTGCAATGAGTTATCTTCACCTCAGGGTGAAGTCCCTTGCACTTTGGTGTTCTGGGCCGAGGGAGTGAAGGATAGTAGAGACCCATGATGTTTCCTTGAAGGGTACAGAGACTCATGATGCTTAACAAGTATTTCTGTTCAGTGTTCACTGAGTAAGAGCTTGGAACAGAACCTCAGAAAACTGCCACAAATAGGAATGGAGCTGAGGTAGAGCTCAATCAATTTTCAGAAGATTGTGTTCACAAGGAGCTAGCAAAACTAAAAATATCAGATTAAGCAATATATTTTATGTATGTATTTAGTTGGATTTATAACCCTTTCTGAATAAGAAAATTTACCTAAAGCGATTTACAGTACATTAGAGAAGCAGCAGATGTGCAAAAGCCATTTGCTTATTTATTATTATTATTATTATTATTATTATTAATAATAATAATAATTGGCATTTGATATTATGCTTTTTACCATGCATAGCCTCAAAGTGGATTACAATAAATTGAAAGTAGGTTATAATAGTGTTAGATCAACAAACAATATTGGTTGATGATCTATGTATTTAAAGACAGATTCATAATTAGGTCCTTTTGTTGTTGTTATAGAAATAGGAATACTTCTGTGGTAACTGGGTTGTGGGCCAGGAAGTCTCTTTTGGGAATGCTTGGCTAAAAAGCCATGCTTTAGCTTTCTTCCTGGATGTGAGATAGCTGGGCTTCAAGTGCAGGGATAATGGAAGCATGTTCCAGTTCCAGATCTCTATTGATAGGCAGTGTAGTTGAGATAGAGTAGATTTTATATGGACAGATGATTTTGCTCTTACTAGGTGTAAGAAGTGGCATGCATGTGAGCCCTTCGTGCTGCGGCGCAGTTATCAAAGCCTCATGGGCAAACCCACGAGACCTGCACCAACAGCTTGGGAGCACACTTTGACATGGGTCAGATTAGGGCTTCACCTGCACCAACCGCCTCCTCTGCGGGTTGAGCCCTTGAATTACAGCGGCCGGCGGGACTTAAGCGATTCGAGGAACAGAACCTAGTAACAGGCCAAGAGTTAGGGTGGGTGACAGACAGAATTAGTCAGGGTCCAAGGCTAAAGGCAAGGTTTGAATGATGCAAGGCTTAGATGAGGCAGAAGACCCAATACTGAGGCACTGCTGAAGCACATGACTAGGGCTTATCTACCCAGCCGTGTGACGTCATCCGAAGATGCCAGCAAGGAGATTCCTGCCATGGCACCTACAAGTGGACATGTGCCGCTCGCACTTATGCCTAAGGAGGCCCTTGCAGGAATCAGCATTCCCAGTGGGGTCCCTACCACCAGGAATGAGTACAGCAGCGTCTTGGTGGTGCTGGGGGTAAGTGAAGCCAGTCGCGGTGACCTGGCATGACCGGCAAACATAATAGTAACTCCCCTTCTAGGCTCCTTTCAAGGCTCCCTCCTCAGGCCTCCAGTCTTCAGCTCATGGAAAGAATGTCAATGGTATAATTTTACCATTTGGGGGCCTGGGTGGTTCTACCTGAGTTGCAATGAAGGTTTCAAGAATTCTTTAGTTTTGGATGAACATGAAAGAGCATTCACTGGCTGAGTCTCTTCTGCCAGAGAGGATCCCTTAAAGAAAAGAGAGCAAGGCTCATGGGTCCTTGAATCACTGTGTTGCATGAGGACAGCCCTTATTTCTTGATAGGGGCATCTACCTCCATGACAGTGAACCCTTAGACCGAGGGGGAAAGTGAACCCTTAGACCGAGGGGGAGTTGACACTACCTGGAGGAGGAGCTCCCCAGGTCCCCACCATCGGTAGGTGAGGCTGGTGGAAACAGTGCAAACTGAAGGCAGAAATGAATATTGCACTGGTTGAGGACACTTCAACAGAGTTGAGGCTCCCCAGAATAATGGGGAGAAGCTGGAAGTAGAATGACAGGGCGAGATGGAAACATGGGAGTGGTAGGAGCTGGGGAAGTCGGGACCAGTACTCCCATCGGATTAGAGGAGTCTAGGCAGGTTCTGAGGCATTCCATAATGACAGAGCCTCCAGACAGTTAGAGTTGTTCCTGAATCTTCTGGGCCAGGCCTGGACTGGCAGGTCCATGGACTTGGCAATCTGTTATGCAGGTAGACCCTTGGATTGAGGGGAGTTGATGCTACCTGTGGGGAGGAACTGAGGGTTCTTTAGATGTACTAAACTTAAGGATTTTTTGGGTCTTGTGTGGTACCTGATGAGGGTGGTATGAAGTTATATAAACCTTCTGCTTGGATGCCACCTGATCCCCTCATCCACTATATTTTTGTTTTTGGAACCAACACAAGGTGTGGACATTGAGTTTTAGTAAACCCCCCCCCCCCACCCCCTTAGGCCTCTCAGAATTATCTGGTCCCCAATTGGCGATCCCTGGTGGACTAAGACTGATATCAGGGTGGCAGCAGTGTTGCTCACCACCTCTGCATTCTGCAAAGGTGACCCCCACAAAAAGGAGGGGGGGGGGATTTACATATGTTTCGATAGTTTTGGATTATTAATCATCTTCTGGGAATCTCAGATTTTAAAAATGTGCTAGTCCACATATTTCAAGAAGTTATTTTGTTAATTTCCAGTGTAATCAGGTCCTTGGCTCTCAGAAGTGACAATTCCAAGACCCCTGTTACTTATATATTAAGGAGCACTGTGCACAGTCATACAGAACATGAAAGATTATGAAGTTCTTTCCTGTATAAAATTTGCAGCCTAAACTTAGAAATATAAAAGAAAAGTACAAAAGAGAGGCACTGAATTCTAGGAAGTCAGGTGCTCAGGGTCAGGCAGTAAGAATAGCGGAGATGTGGGATCTGAACTCAAGATCCTCGATCCTCAAGAGTCAATCAGGCTGCACAATACTGAGCTTTGATCAGTAGGCTAGACTGCCAGCTCAGTAAGTGCTTTCTAGTATAATAAAGCATTCTAAAAGCTGATGCACTGGAGTGACTAATAATACCCCTGTGCCAGGAAAAAGGCCACACTAGATGGCTTGAAGAAAATTCAGCATTTTGTTATTCACAGAAAATATTGTTTTCAATAATCATCGTCTCCTGGTCCCACACGTACGATGCATTTTTTTTTTTTTTAGTTTGGATTGCTGCTGTTACTCATAACTCTGAACTCTGATCCTCTGAGTTCTTCTCATTAAACATGGGCAATGATTCTAAAATCTTATGGGTCTCAAATGCCCGAGCTGTAATAGCAGCGTTATAAATCAAATGAGGTTATTAAGCCCTGCAGTCTAACGGGAACTATCTGAAAAATTAGCAGCTCGATGAGTATGGACCCTTTGCAAATAATATTGTTAAAATATCACTCAGCTTCTGCAGGCGCCTGTGCCATAGTTCTGTCTGTTTTAGCTCCATGGGAAAAGAAACAATAGAAACCTGACAGACTAAAGTGTGGCATGCACTGTAGCTTTTACCATTTTGTAATGGAATAGTCAATCATTGTTCATCCCATTGGTACCGCATACGTGGTGCAGAGTTCTAGTAGCTGTATTGATTCTGGAGAAAACTGGTCTTAGTAGGATGTGATACTTTTTAAAAGTATAACTCTAAAAGATATTACAATCCATGAACTTTTGAGGCGAGGTAAGGAGTTATGACCAATGTTCAAACACCTAAATAAAGCACAAGTAGTAAAGTCTTATTTCGATGGAAGGAAAGTTCTAGAGTAAGGGGGTCTTGATAGGAGGATGCATGAGGACAGATTCAAGAACAATGTCAGGGAACATTTTTTTCACAAAAAATGGTGGATGTGTGGGTCGCCCTCCTGGAACAGATGATAGAGGCTAAAATAGTAATGAATTTTGAGAGGGTATGCGATAAGCACAGAGGAGCCTTAGGTGCAGAAAATGAAGAGACAGCAGATGCACCACCCTAGCAACTCATATTTAGGACTTTGACAGTGAATGCTAGGGCTGCCAGAATGAATAGCAAAGTGGGTAACGTGAAATGTTAGAAATCCTGGTGGAAACACTGACAACCACATAGCCGGGCTCTGTCCACCAGGCTGCAATAATAGAATTAACTAGCATCTGGGCTGTAAGTACAGAAATAACTAAGAGGTCCATATTCAAAAGCATTTAGCCGGCTAATTCAGAAGTTAGCCGGCTAAATGACTATTTGGGCACATATCCAGATAGATTCTAGCCAGTTAATAAATTAGGAGGCTAAAATTTAGCTGGCCCCTAACGCCAGCTTAGGGGCAGTCTGGAGGCATAAGTGGATGGAGCTGAATTAGCTGGCTAAGCTAACCAGCTAACTCCGAGATTCAGAATTAGCTGGATGACACAGCTATCTAAGTCTGGTCGGGCCAAAGAGCTGTCCTAAAGTTAGCCAGCTATAGTTAGCCGGATAACTTTAAGATAGCTGGCTATAGCACAGATGCACTATTGAATATACCATCAAACGGGCCGATGCAGTAAAGTGCACTCAGGCTAAGCACACTGTTAGCCCCTGTTTAGCTGTGCATTTTCGACATGCTATTTTAACCCCTTATACAGTAAGGGGTAATAGCGCGTGGAAAACGCGCGGCCAACCCCCCCCCCCCCAAAAAAACTAATAGCACCCGCAACATGCAAATGCATGTTGATGGGCCTATTAGTCATTCCCGCGCGATACAGAAAGTAAAATGTGCCGCGAAGCCGCACATTTTACTTTCAGAAATTAACGCCTGCCAAAGGCAGGCGTTAATTTTGGCCGGCACCGGGAAAGTGTACAGAAAAGCAGAAAAAACTGCTTTTCTGTACACCCTCTGACTTAATATCATAGCGATATTAAGTCGGAGGCCCCAAAAATAAAAAAAAAAATTAAAAAAAAAAAATTAAAATATGCCCGCGTCCTGCGGGTTGGAAGATGGATGCTCAATTTTGCCGGCGTCCGTTTTCCGAACTCGTGGCTGTCTGAATATGGACCTCCAGAAGTCCAGGCAGAAATGCAAATGTTCAGATATCTGAGTCTGTCACTTTTTTGATGATAGCAGCTGCTCCTGGTTATGACACAGTGCTTCTCTCTCCTTCGGTGAAACAGTGGCTCCAGTACAGTATTCCTCTCTCCTTTGGCGATGACAGCAATGGCTCTTGTGTGAGCTGCATTCCTCCTGTATGTTTTGCAGCAGTTAGCAGATGGCACTTAAAGCAGCATTTCTGTACCTGCACCTGTGGACGGGGAGCAGGCGCATGGTGCCATCGTTGGCCAATACGACAGTGCTCATACAGTCATAGCCTTGTTGTAAGTAACCTGGTTTCCTGCGAATGGCTGAGTGCCTGCAAGCTCCTTACAAGAACCTTGGGAGGAGAAACTGGAAACTGACTACAGATGGCATGGTGCACTTCAAGCCGTGGCGCTCCTTGGCAGGTGCCTAATCTGCCTAATGGAATATTCATCTCTGCTTGTGCCCATGCTAAATAACAAATACCAAGCACTGGATATACATGTAAAGGATCACAACATGGAATCAAAGGAATTCATCGTGAAGATTTGACCACATTTCTGTGGCCTTCTGATATACTTAAGCCAGAATGAGAAAAAATTATCCTTTTAAAAAATAAGGCCTTGGGTTTACATATTATCTTTTTATTCCCCAATATTTACTAGATTCTTCCCCAACGTCTTCTATCTATGTGCAAGAGTGCAAACCAATGGAAACTTAATGAAAAATGATATTCCTGCTATGTTTCAAACGAAATAAGATTAACATACATAGTTCAATTCTGCTAAATTCCTGAGCTACACCAATGACCAGACACTTTTGATATAATGGCCCATGATTATTCTCTTTTGCTGCAGAAAAGATATTCTAGCCTTCTTTGGGTATATTTATCTCTGGCTTCAGGAGACTTGAGTTCTGTCTTGCCATACAGTGGCAACGACAGCCTTGAACAGTAAAACTTCAAATATATCCACGAGTTCAAAGAATTATTCACAAGCATTTGTCAGTGTTAACATTACATGTTACCTTTGTGCAGACTCCACGTAAAGCCTACACTCAGGTTAGTGACATCAGGGACAGGCTAGTGTATTCAGATTACATCTGATAGTGGCCCCACAGCAGTCACATCCATGTGGCAAATGCACATTTTGTCTTGGGGATTGTTGGCAATATCCGGTTAATTTGCAAGTGTATCCTTTGAATTGTTTGTCCAATAACGTAATATATGCAATCATTTATCCGTGCCCTTTAATTTATGTGGGACGTACCTAAGAGGAAGATTAGGACCCACCTCACAGAACATTAGAGCTGCTTGAAAAAAGCAGCGTATTAAGGCACCCATAGTTAAACACTGTTAACCTATAATCATACTTTTATGATGAACTATTAAGGAGCATGGTGAGGGGGGATATATATGTAACAGGACCCCCAGGTCTGCCATTAGAAGCCCTTAGTGTCCATTCCAATTAGTTTACAATTCATAAGCTTTCCATCCCTCCTTGCCCTCCTTGGTTGCTCCTTGCTTTATAACCGGGCCATTTTGTGAATTAAGGTGTGGCTAGAATCAGTTCAGGACAGAGACAGAGCAGTAAAGATGTCTGTTTTTTCCTCCCTGGTGGGGCCTCCCTGCCTCATCAGGTTTTTGCTTTTGGAGGGGAGTCTCCTCTGTGCACACCCTGCCAGAGGACCTCTAGAAGTTTAGTTGAGCTGGAACCCCTGCAGGACTCCCACTCCAGGACTGAAGTCCAGTGAGCCCATTCACTCCCTGAATGAGGCAAGCACCTGTGACAGGCCTGTCTGTGTGAGATGACTGAAGGCTAGAAGAATCCTGTTTTTGGAAGGGACTGTGTTTAACCGTGCTCCTTAGGGGACGGTCATTCTTGCTGGCTGTACTCAGAGGACAGAGAATGAAGACCAGTGAGCCCATTTACTCCATGAATGTGGCAAGCACCTGTCACAGCAGAACCCCAGCCTGGGAAGATTTTTGATTAAGGAAGTACTTTCTCTTTTGTTGTGAGGAGGTTTTTGAGCCACCCCTCCTCACTGGGAGCTTGGCTGGATCATCAGGTTCTTGAACCACCAACCTCTCAATCCGAGAAGTCACCCTTTCAGAAAAATTAAAGGAATCAAGTAAGATGATGGAGACCCCATCCGGATCTCCACCTACAAGGGATGAGTATACAGGGCTGGGTGATTGGTGAGAATCTGAAGATTGAGGTAGGACAGTTTTTACTATGCTAAAAGAGGACCCTTGACATAGGAATCCTGATAAAGCTGCTGGGAGAGCTTTTAGTGCACATTCTCCATCACCATGGGAAGCTCAAAAGGTTTGCTGAAGAAAAGGACACCTACCCCAGCTGAAACACCCTATCTGGATTAAAATCAACTGTAACTGCACACTTATTTAAAGACGGACTTTAATTTGACTTTTATCAATCAGTAACATTATTATTTAACATCCAGTGCCTGGTCCTGCTTGTTTTGTTACAGTAACTCCCTCTTGGAGTTTCCACAGCTACCAACATACACAAGGGATAAATCACACCACTGTTTGAGCCATAAACAAGAGAACCCACATCTGGGCCAGAGAGCTCAGGACCTGAGAGGACCGCTAGCCGGAGCAGCGCTAGCTGGAGCAGCCACAAAGAGTAATAAATTAGTTTGTGTGCCCTGGAGCTTAAAACTCCCCATTAAGGGTAACATATAGAAGTGATTGAATTTCAAGGAATGATCTTGGATTTTAGATTAAAGTCATGGAGCCGTATGGCATGGATCAAGAATTAGAATGAATACCCTTATATATATATATATATATATATATATATATATATATATATATATTAGCTGTACCCGGCCACGTGTTGCTGTGGCTCAGTCTGGTTAAATGGAAAAGAAAGAAAAGAGAAAGCGCACGTTTCTAATGTGCTTAATTTCACAATGCTTGTGGGTATACAATATTTTTTGTTGTTCCATTGTCTGTGCAGATATAGAGATTGTCTGGTTTGCTGACTCTAGAACACGCAACATATAATTGTCCATGTGAGAAGCAATCCGTGTCTAGATGTAAACCGCATAATTCTTGAAATGAAAAAGAATGAAAAAAGAAAAAACATAAACTATACTCACTAAATGAACGGTATGGTAAACGACACAGCTCAATTCCAATGCAATGTCACACGAAATAATTAAATCAAAATGAAAATAAATCGAAATCTATGAAAATTCAATTTAACAATGCAATCGGAAACATTGAAATGGAATCGTAAAATATGTAGTCCAAGCCGTTAAACCCGTTAAAACGGGTAAGATTTTTGTCCCCTCTCCTCCTACGTCTTTGCTCTGCTCCGCTCCTCCCCCCCCCCCCCAGCACCATGAAGGGCCAGAGGCGGCGGCGGTGGTAGGAGCTGCAGCGTGGCCGAGGGGGATCTCGCGAGGCGTAATGGTCCTGCCATTCCAACTCCCTCCCCCCTTCCCCGGTGGCAGAGGGACAGGCTCAGACCCCTTTCACTCTATCCTTACAGGCCCCAACTCCTTTGCTTTCCCATTCCCCTCTACACTGAACCCCTTCCACTCTAACCTATAAGTGGAGAGCTGGGGGGGGTAGAGAATCTCTCTCTCATACAACCCCCTACATAGGCTTCCTCTCTCTCTCTCTTTTGCACGTACACTCTCCCTCTGTCCCTCACACATGCACGCCCAATCCCTCTCACACACATACACAATCCCCTCACGTAGTCTCCCTCTCTCTCTGGCACTCACACTCGCCTTCAGCGCATATTACCACACTTCTTTCTCACACAGTTAAAACGGGCGAGATTTTTGTCCCCTCTCCACCTAAGTCTTTGCTGTGCACTCGCAAGAGCTTGCAAAGTTCCCACGCCTGTTGTGTCTGGGAGAGTGAGGAAAACACTCCATCCCCCCCCCTCACAAAGGGCAGGTGGCAGGCACTGCAACAGATTTGGGACACGTTGCCTTGCTTACTTTGCTCTTTCTGGGAGACCTGTGCCTTTAAGAAATCTGATCGGGGGCTTGAGAGGGAGGAGGGAACAGGGCTCTGGCTTTCACTTTCGTCACGGTGCTTTGCTGGGAGTGGGAGTGGAGCGATGCCCTCATAAACTCTTCCGGTGGTGACTGAGACCCACGGGCAGGTTGATAGCACTGCCTTCCCCCTCCCCCGCCCCCCCGCAGTTGTGGGATATTTACTTGGCTTCTCCTTATCTGCGGGACTCAGGGGGCGGGGGAGGAGGGCGAGCTGTTCTCTGTTCAGCTCTTTGCACTTTGGCTGCTGCAGGCTGCAGTTGCTTGTGAACTCTTCACAGCCACTTTCTACTGCATTTGCTCTGCTCCGGCCGTCCCAGCTCCTTCCCCCCCTTCCCCGGTGGTGGACGGACTGGCTCGGCGACTCTTCTATCCTTTCCTCCTCCTGTGTGTAACTGTCCGGCGGTCCCTACTCCCTCCCCCCTTCCCCAGTGGCGGAGGAACAGGCTGAGCCATTTCACGGAGCAGCGACTCGTCTGCCCTTTCCTCCTCCCCTCTGTGACACCCAGCACGTAGCGCAGAGCTCTATGGTCCACACATGCGTGGTAGAGCTGCTCTCTGCTGCGCATTTACGGGCCGTCGGTCAGAGCCCATTTATATTGTAGCTAGCGTGTGTTGCTTTTACGTCCAACAGATGGCGCTGTTTTTCCCAAAAAGCATGTTTTTACCTGTCACAGGTGTGACATCTATATAATATAGGTATATAAAAACACAAGCAACGTTGTGTCAAAATTTCAAAGCAATCGGTGAAGAACTTTCAGAGATTTAAGATTTTGAACAAAGGAACATTTACATTTTTATTTATATAGAATATATATATGTCCCAGCGTAGTTTAAAGCAGTGTGTCGCTAATGTTTTCAGAGACACCAAGAGAGACGCATGTTGGCAACTTGAGTGACTTTATGGGACAGTGGACAACACAATATGTACCCCTGAGGCATATGTGATTATATGTGAGAAAATCAGAAGTTTATCATTAAGGGAAGTATTGTTTGCACATTTTGCCAGTTGTATTAAACACTCAAACTGAGATATATTGTTATGCTGGTGGACCCTTGGACCAAGGGGGAGTTGACGCTACCTGTGGGGAGGAGCCCCACAGGTCCCCACCATTGGTAGGCGAGGCTGATGAAGAGCAGAGACCCCGCTGGAACTTCACCACTACCAGCCAACATTCCCCTTAGTTTGAGCCCTCGGGTGCTGGGGTCGGCTGGACTTACATGGAGCCTCTGCAGAGATGAATGTCCAGGCGAAAGAAGAGACACAGTGGTGTTGACCAGGGTCAGACACAGGCAGTGATGATTGAATTTGGGATCCAGGCACGGGTCGAGGCAGGCGGCATAGCTCATGGTCAAGTTCCAGTACAAGTTAAAGCCAAGGCCAGTCTGAAGAATGAAGGAAGGAGATGAGGAACTCAGGAACTCAGGTACTGCAATCCACTTCGCAGGAGCAAGGAGACCTATTGCCAAGGCAAAGGCTGGAAGCAGAGTCCAGCTTTATATAGGCCTAGAGCGATGATGTCATCAGGAAGGACCACCGGCACTTTTCTGCCGCAGGCCCTATAAATAGAGAAGGGAGGTATGCACGTGCGCCTAGGAGGACGTTGGATGCAGGAGGAGGTTGGTGGCACCCCAGCCGCGAAGGAACAGGGGTCAGCGGCATCGGGCTGGCAGCTCGGGGCCTCAGGAAAGAGAGATAATGGTGGCAGCGCTCCAGCTGCGGAGGAGGAAGAGTCAGCAGTGTCTGGCTGGTGGCTCGGGCCCGCGGAGTCCGCGGTGTTGGGCTGGCCGCTCAGGGCCAAAGAAGGAGTGCAGTGTCGGTAGCGGCTCCCCACCGCTGCCAAGGAGCCCGAGCCTGCATCTGCCACCTCGGCACAGCAGCGGGTGAGTGAGGCCAACCACAGGGCTCCGCGGCTGGCAAGCGTAACATATGTACAAGGAAAATAACTTTACCATTGGGACTATGATTATGCTTCTGAAGTACTACACCATTCAGTAGTTCTTGTTTAGACTGTTTCTTCAAGAAAAAGTAAAAAAAAAATAAATTTAAGAAAACAGAGAATTGATGAATGTGTAAACTCCTGATGAATATCCCAGATCCCTTTCCAAGGGACCCTAGTGAATGTCCCTATTCACTCCCAGGTCAACACCTTATTATACCAAATACAACTAAAAACACATTAACAGGCACAGATAGATAAGAATACACCCAAACTTTGAGAGTATTTATCATTTCGCATTAGGGCCTAGAATGCATGCGATAATACCGTATCGCCTCCATTAACTAGCGCAATGCACATTAGTATGTGAATGTCACATTTGCTATGCAAGTAGGAATGAAAAGGTTTTTATCGCAGTTTGGGCTGTTGGTGAGAGAGAGAGAGGGGATCACTGGTAACTCAGGGTGAGGTTCCGGGGGGGGGGGGGGGGGGGTAGATTTTGGGGGCAGTTTTACATACACAGTGAGAGGTACGAACTGCAAAGTTGACATCAGTGAAGATTTTCTGCATTTGGAGTGATGAAAGTTAAAAGAAGGATTGATTTGTACAATGTACTCTCTACTTAGCTTGATTGCAGCTAGGTAAAGAGTGCATCTCTCTCCCTGAACCGCCATTTGCGATATAAACTTTTTCAGTCGGTAACGTGCCTGCTGTGGATTAATCAGCATGCGATGCTAAAAATAATGTGGGTGCGATAAATGTATTGCATGTTGCAGAAAATACCTATGTGATGCAGGAGCAGGAAAATTAACCTAACCACACCCCCTTTTTGTTGCGCGCTCTGGCTGCATTGACACCTGCTCACCTCATGTGGCCCTCCATGAGCGCTGGCCTTGCCGGCGCCACTAGCTCCCAGCGTCCGCAGTGTCCAGCGGCTTCTCCTGGGCCATCAAGGCCCTCTACCTCTCCCAGCAACTCATGCCGAGGCTCAGCGTCCACACTGGCGTTGGGTCTGCCCCTAAGCGCGTGTGCGCGGAACTCCCGGCCATTTAAAGGGCCAAGCGCGGGAAACTCCTCAATGGCGCACCATGATGACATCACCTGAGCCCTGTATATAAGACAGGGCTCAGTCCCTTGATCCCCGCCTTGGCAAGCAGGTCGACACCATTGGTGTTCTAGTTTGCCTCGTGTGTTCCAGCGTTCCAGTCTCTCCTGTTCCAGCCTCTCCTGTTCCAGCGTCTCCTGTTCCAGTATCTCTTCGTTCCCTGTGTCTCCATGTGTTCCTGTGTCCTTCTCAGGTAGTACCTCTTTGGACTGACCTCTGGTACTGACCTCTGCCTGCATGACCATTCTTCTGTCTGCCGCCTGGAACCGACCACTGCCTGCCTGACCATTCTTCTGTCTGCCGCCTGGAACCGACCACTGCCTGCCTGACCATTCTCCTGTAACTGACTCTGGCGCTGACCCTTGCACTTTACTCGGACATTCTCTTCTGGCCTACTGTGACTACCAGACCAAAATGCTTGGAAACTGACCATGGCTTCCACTTGACTAGACCCGCAGGCGCTGCCTGTCTCGCCCGGAGAACCTTCCTGAACTGCTACCTCCCTGAGGTCTCCGGAGCTTCCAGTTTGGGCCTAGCCCATCCATTCTGCATCAGCCACGCACCCTTGCTCATGGTGGGCACACCACTCCGCTGTCTCTCTGGGAGACCACCAGAGGCCCACCTAAGTCCATGCGGTCCGGGTACCCAAGGGCTCAACCTGCAGAAACCCCTGGACTGTTATTGGTGAAGCTATTGGTGAAGTTATTGGTGTCTCCTTGTGTGCTCCACCTCCTGGTGGCAGGTGCTCTCTGGGTCCGACCAGAGGGCCATACCAATCCTGCACCAGGCCAAGGGTCCACCTCCAGCGCTACACTTTTTTATTGTGGGCACTATTTCCGCTATATTTATAGCATTTTGATGAATCCAGGGGTTTATTAGCAGAAACCTCCTGACAACAAACAAAATATATTTCATAATAGCACACTTTATTTCTAATAGCAATTCTTAGTGACCCCAGTCTTTCCTGTCTATACTTCCTGCTAGTTGAGCACAGCGGCACCTGTTTAAATCCTAATATAAAACTTATACACACACAGACTTCAAATTAAAATTAATTAAAAGTGTGGCTACACTATTGAATATACCTCCAAAGTTAGCAGATAAGTTTATCCAGCTAACTGCCTGATTCACTAAGGCTTTTCTCCCATTCTGTGACTATGGGAAAATATCTTGATGAATCAGGCCCTAACTTTGCTGTCCAGACAGTGACTGAATATGGACCTCTAAGTTTATCACACTTTCCTCTTTTATCATTTAAAATAGGACATTGGTTTTAAACCATTTTCCTGTTTAATCATTCAGTTACGAGAAAATGTATCTAGCAATCTCACCAAATACAGGGCAAGCTCCAGTTCCTCATTTTCAATGGAAAAAAAAAAACAGCATAAATGTTATTCTCTAATAATTTATGTATTTTTTTCTATTACTTCATAGCTGTAAAGATTCTTATCTCCTTCCACAACTTGGAAGGAGCTCTTTATTGTCCAGTTGTTGCCCATTATTTTTCCCTTCTTTCCTAGACAACATTCTGAGACCTGCCATCCTGAATTTAAAGTGAACAATCCTCTTTGTGCAGAGCCCTTAATCACTCCTATAACAAAGTAGGGAACCCAAATCAGAAGCCTAATCTCAAAATCTTGATTCCTATAGTCTTGAATTAGTCTTCTGGCTAGCTAGATATAATTGTACACAAGAATGGGCTCACCCATTGTGGACCCCTCTACCACCAGGATTCCCATTGGTATACAGCTGATCCTTCTGTCTCCAAGGCTCTGTAACAAAGTACAAACTAATTGTAATCTCTGTTGCTCCCCCCTTTCCAGAGTAACCTCTTCAGCTTTGAGCTACCACTAGAATAAAGATAACCATTGGTAATACTGCCCATCCTCTAGCTCTTTATCCCAAGAAACATAATACAAACTCTAACCAGAAGTCAAAATAGGAATTCACCCAAAATGTATTAATAAAGCTCACCACCTTCATTGCTACCCTGTGAGGCTGGTTAGTTATCCCTGAATAGAAATATCTATCCCCATTTAAGGTTCATATCATCTTAAGTTCAGCTGCTTCAGAATTCATTGGCCAAATTGAAGTCTTTAACAAAGTGTGTCTCAGCACAGTTAGGACCCTTTCCAATGTCATGTGCTCTCAGTACTTCCTGTTGTTTGTTGCAATCTTCCTGATTGGAGCTCCTGTACTTGTAGTTTTATATGTGGTCATTGTGGGTGGAACTTATCCAGTCATTGTAGGTCTCTGGTTCATAAGTGGTGACTGGTGCTAGGCATCTCTCATTGATTAGCAAATTTGTAGATACCTATTTGATTGGCATCATGTAGTCGGGTCTTTTAGATATGTGATTGCATATGACTGTTATATCGTAATTGGGTCTGCAAATCACATCAACAGGCCTACTCAGGCCTTTAATTGGCAAGAGTTCAATTTTAATCTGATTGGTTGGCAGGGACATTCTGCCTATGGAATCAGTTTAGTATCATATCTTATACGGTAAGAAAAGTCTGTATCTGTGGTTAGCCTTCCGGACATCTTCTTGCAATGTTCTGAGATCTGTGTACCAAAGGCATGGGGGCAACCTGCACAGAGCAGCAGTTACTACCCTTAACAGAAGGCATGGGGGGGGGGGGGGGGTAATCTGTACAGAGCAGCAAATACTTCTACCCACACACAGAAAAAAACAAAACAACTTGCTGGGCAGACTGGATGGATCACTTGGGTTTTTTCTACCATCATTTACTATGTTATTATGCTCCAGCTTATGAGCTTCCTAATGGGATATTTCTTTTTGTATGACTTTTTAAAGCAGATAAATTCATGCTTATTTTATTCATTCATTCCTCCCTCTCATAAGGCATTTATATGGGTTGTAACTTCTGCTAAGGTAGAAAATGGCTGCTTGACAGAAATAAACAGAGAAAAAAAATCTTTTGTGTTTTAAATCCTATATGAAAAGTGGCTAAAATATCTAAGACTGACAACCACCACCCATTTCTCCTCCCACTACTCCCTCACCCTCTGCCCAGCACCAGTATCCCCTTTGCCCTACTCTCTCTTTTCCCCTGCCCACAGTACCTAGAAACAACCTCTCTCTCTATCAATTACCCCGAACCCCAGCATCCTCTTCTCTCTCCCTGCTTTCCTGTCCACTAGCAACCCCCTCCCTTTCTCTACTCTCTCCCCCTCCTCCCAGCAGGCTGATCCTTCAACTATCACCACAGAAAGAAGCACCCTTCACCTGCACAGGGGTTCCCAACCCCTCTTCGGTGGTCATCCTGAATACAGGGCCACACAGCTGTCCCGGGCCCACAAAACTCCCTCTCTTATTCTCTTTCTTTTACAGCTCACAGGCACTGGGTGCCAGGGTTCAGTCCGGTGGGGAGGGGGATTCAACCTCCGGGCCCCAGGCAACTACACAGTCTGTTTCTTTTGCCAGGGAACCCTAGCGGCTCTAAATCTAGCTTGCTTTATTTATTTATTTATATTCTGCCCTTCAGCACTTCAAAGCAGATTACATTCAGGTACTGAAGGTATTTCCTTATTCGCAGCAAACTTATAATCTAAGGGTCTTATTTATTATGGCTCTTATGCCGTTCTGCATCTATGGGAAAATTGCTTAGTAAATGAATTCAAGTTTGTACCTGAGCTAATGGAGAATAAAGTAACTTGCTGAAGGTCACAAGGAGTAGCAGTGGGATTTAAACCCTGGCTTCCCTGGTTTATAGCCACTAGGCTACTCCTCCAAGTTTTCATCGGCTCTATTTAGAGCCCTTTCATTTTCAGTTTTTATTTAAATTTTACAGGGAAATTTAGTTTAGATAGGGCCAGCGGGGGGGGGGGGGGGGGGTTAGGTAGGGGAAGGGAGGGGAAGGTGCTGGGGGGTGGAAAGAAAGTTCCCTCCGAGGCCGCTCCGATTTCGGAGCGGCCTTGGAGGGAACAAGCAGCGCGCACTGGGCTCGGCGCGCGCAAGTTGCACAAATGTGCACCCCCTTGCGCGCGCCGACCCTGGATTTTATAAGATACGCGCGGCTACACGCGTATCTTATAAAATCCAGCGTACTTTTGTTCGCGCCTGGTGCGCGAACAAAAGTACGCGCTCACGCAAAATTATAAAATCTACCCCTATGAACGCACGTGTTCTGAATGCGCACACAATCTATTGTCTTTACCCTGAAAGCAATATTCAAATAAATCAGAAATGAAAGGAGCACGAAAAAGGCATGCGTTGTTCAAAAGAGAGTGTCCGTAGCACCATACATTTTATTGCATTGGACGTCCATGTGTGATCTGTGTATGCGTATATCCATCAAAAAAGGTTTCTGTCAACTGTAATACAATAGTACAGTAAAATTTAATTTAAAAAACAATATTTTAACTAAAAAAGCAATATTTGAAATTGGCTTTGCTCCCCCAGTGTGACGTCAGCATGTGCGTCATAATCCTATTCATAGGGTATATAAATCACTGCTGCGAGGCTTTCCTTTTGTGCTCAGTTCAGTTGAACCTGTACAGACTAGTGTGAACTGGTGCCTTGAATTCATGCAATTTTTGCTTCAATTTATGCATTTTTTGTACATCTGCAGACTTATTTATGCATTTTTTGTACATCTGCAGACTTATTCACTGTTTTTTTTAATGTTATATTTTATCTTTTGTCAGCCTGGATGTCCTTAAGTGTTATCGATGCTCAATTCTTGGACGTTGATCAGTAGAAAGCGCCCACAAATGGGGTCTTTTTTATTGATGTCCCCATTCCTAGATCTCCATTTTAGCACTGGATGGAAGGTGGATGGGCGGCCTCCGAGCACCAACATTCTTACCCAGCATTGAGCGTCCTTGAATTCAGGCCCCCCCGTAAATCACTTTAGCGACGCCCAAGTCTTGGACATTGATTACGGGGCCAGGCCTTGTGTGTCGGTACAAGGATTCCTCAAGCGTTTAAGAATTGGTCATCTGTAAACAAGCCTTTCAAACAGACACCCATTTCATGTATGCTGACAAAGGAGTTGGATTTTGGTACCGTTAAAGGCCGCTTTTTTCCTGCTTCCAGGGGAACCCTTGTAATTCCAATGATCGCCTGTCCATGCTCTCTGGGAGACCTGTGTCTTTGTTGTTCTTATGATAGTCTGTTTTCCTATCTGTCCTATCTGTTTTCTCATGTAACATGCTCTTTTAGAAATCACCAATAGGTGTACTATACTTTTGTTCCCTGTCTCTGTTTTAGCAGCAAGCAAGTGAAATGGAGAACAACGGTCACAATGCTGATGGCCAAAAGGGTGGACAGCTCAATAGAGGAAAATAAAAGTTGCCTCAAGAGGATAGACAGGCAGCTGCGCAGGAAGAGCAGGCAGGCCCCAGTGGTCTCCAACATCCACTGAAACATGTATGTGATGTGTGCTTCTCCGATGCCAAGAAGGAGCAGCTCTGCCAGAGCATCTATGAGAACTACAGGGTGCTCTTCAAATCCAAGGCTTCCTCATCGACCAAGAAGCAGATCTGGGCATGGATTGCATGCGTGGTCAGTCTCCTGGGGATCAAGACACAGGATGTGAAGCAGATTCAGCAATGCTGGCATGACACCTACAGGGAGGTTAAAGAGAAGGCGGGGAAAGTCGAGGCTTCACGAAAAAGGACATGAGGTGGACCTGCTTGCACTGACATTGACTCCCCTGGAGGCACTGATCATATCAACTCTGTGCCCAGAGGTGGTTGATGGAGTGTCCGCACCCAACGGGTGTGACTCAGGGCAACCAGAGGTATGTTTTTCGAACTGACTACCATGTTTGCATTGTTGATTCTTTTTTTGGTGTTTGAGAGGTTAACATAACTAATTATTGACCGTCTTATCCTTTCTTACAGCTCCACCATCAAACAGCATGACCACTCAGAATGTGGAAGATGGTGTGGAAGGAGATTCAGACTCTTCTTCCACATTAGAATTCATGATCCTGGCCATTTCTAATGACTGAGAGCCAATTGATTGAGGAGAACAAGCCTGAGGAAGTGTGGACACTAACCTTGCAGGAGGACACCCTGGAAACACAGTCGGTGGAGACTACAGGGGCTCCAGTAGAGCAGCAAGAGGAAGTGGCTGGCATGCCCATCATTTGCCTGGATGAGCTGGCCAACAACATGGTAACCGACCTGATTTCACTACAGCAGGGTCACAACACTACTGTTGCCAAGGGGTGAACTGCAGTCCACGACAAAGAATCCAGAAGAAAACAAGCAAATAACCACTGGAACCTTGTTGCAAAGGCGTCTTCCTATCCTCAGGGAGAGGTTTAAATCTCCCTGGCTGATGATGTCATCTTCCGGGGCCGGCCTGGTTTTCGCGCTGCTGCCCCTTTAAGAGGCGGGGTTTGCCACGTCTTCCCCGACGCTGCTCCCCGACGTCCAGAGGCCATTGTGCCGCGGCCCGTGCGCTGCTGTCTGCCCTGATCGGGATCCTGTGCCGGCAGCATGAGGAAGGTAGGGGGGCCTGGCCGCGGGTAAGCGTGGCCGGGAACCATAACAGGGTCAGCAAGGGGAGTTAATGAGAGGGCGAGGGGACACTGGTCAGTGAGGATGTAAAGGACATTCATTAATCCACAGATACCCTTAGCTAAACAAACGCCATTTATTCACTAAAAAGAAATCAGAAAACTAAAGATAACTAAAGATAACAATAGAACATGCTGGAACATCCTTTAGTGCAGGGGTCAGGAACCTTTTTGGCTGAGAGAGCCATAAACGCCACATATTTTAAAATGTAATTCCCTGAGAGCCATACAATATTTTTAAAACTAAATACAAGTAAATGTGTGCATTTTATGTAAGATCACACTTTTAAAGTACAATAAGTCTCTGAAAATATTACACCAGGCCTTAAGACACCAATACATCTCCTATTAGGAAAACGGACCAAGTCAGGCTGCTATAGAGTCCTACACAGAAACTACACGCCAGCAGAAAACCTCACCTGAATCACGTGCTGTCCCTCACCTAACATAGAATAAAGAGACCAAAACGCATAACAAGAAGCATGCAGAAAAAACTGAATTGGAAACTGCAACAAGCCAGAGTCTCTGTATGCAGTGTAACAAAGGAAAAAAGAAACATCACCCATCCTTATAAAACAAATCAAGAAATATAAAATCATCAGCAGTAAAACTGTACTAACAAAAAGAACATATTTCGAAACAGCTGATGAGTGGAATATCCAATAATTAAAAACTCATATAAAACATTTCCAAATACCAACACAATATTTCAAAATAGCAGACACAAAGACCCAGTAATGAAAAATAATAAGGATACAAAAAGTTTTTGCTCTGCATACCTGGGAACGTTTGATATCCAGGTGTCCTGAGATTGTTCTGAATTAGCAGGAGGAGGGGTGGTTTGCTTGGAACTTTCTCCTCTCTCAGTCACATACCAGCACTCTCTCTCACACTGGCTCTCAATGACACACCTATACACACATGCTCTCAGTACTCACATATACACATGTTTTTCTCTCTCACTTATATAGGCTCTTAATTACACATTTACACACATGCTGTCTATCTTTTCACGCTTACACACACACACACAGGCTTTCAATCACATAAATATATGCTGTCTTTTTCTCTCACACACAGACTCTCATTCACATGCTTACAAACATGTCCTCTCTTTCTCTCATTTACATACAGGCTCTCAATCACATACTCACATGCTCCCTCACCTAAATCAGCTCTCAATCACACCAGACACACATGGTCTCTCTCTCTCATTTAAACACAGGCTCTCAATCACATACTCACATGCTCCATCACCTAAACCAGCTCTCAATCACACACAGACACACATGATCTCTCTCTTACTTATACACACAGGCTCTTAATCATACATACACATGATTTCTCTCACACACAAAGGATCTCAATCATACACACATACTCTTTCACACAAACAGGTTTTCAATCACAAACTTACACATACAGGTTCCCAATGGTAAACTTACATTCATGCTCTCTCTCTCACAGGCAGGCTCTCAATCACAGACATACTCTCTTTCACATATACAGGCCCTCAATCATTCACATACATGCAATCTCTCACTCACACACACAGGATCTCAAACACACATGCTTGCTCGCTCATTCACTCTCTCTCTCCCCCACCCCCACCCCGGGAACTCGCGGCAGCAGCAGCCTCCTCCCAACGCTAACCTCCTTCATTTTCAGCCCTCGCGGATGCGGAGTCCCATCGGCCGCGGTTGAAGCTCTTCATTTTCCTCCGAGCTGCGCTGCAGTCTTCTTTTCGTCGCGCACGCACACGATGCTCACCACTTCCTCTTCCGAGCTGCGGGGGGGGGGGGGGGGTGGGAAGAAGAGAGCACGCCGGTGCCGCTGACTCCAGCTGTCCTGCCGTGTTCCGCCCGGGCTGACAGCATTTTAAGCCCGGGCGGAGGAGGGCTTCATTTTTATAAAGTAAAATACAAATCAGTATTAATATGCAAATAAATGCAAAATCATGTAAATTTGCCACAGAATTGCCACAGAATTTGCTAACTCTTGCTGTAGTATCTTGAAAAGGTTGCCATAGGAAACCAGGGGTACTGGTAATAATAATAGTACGTTTGGGTGGGAACTCCTATGTCTTGGCTGTGATTCATGGGCTCTGCTTTCTTAACTGGATTTGCACAGCATAAATGTTTGTAGCAAGCTATAATTTTAAAATTCATATATTGAATAGCTGTTCTTCAATATACAGTGCATATACAATCCTTGTATTGTGAAACTACGCCGCTAATTTGGGTCTTTAAGTAGTACAGGGAAATGCTCCCACTGCAAACTGAAGAGAGCCGTTATTATGTCAATGGCTTGGAGCATTTACTGACTGCCTGAGGATGAGAAAATAAACTTCTGTTTAGATTTGTGGTTAAAAGAGAGCAGTGATTGCCAGCCTGTTCCTGGAGCCTTACCTAACAGGTCCGGTTTTCAGGATATCCTCAGTGACTATCATGAGATAGATTTGCATTCATTAGTCCTCCAAGGTATGTAAATAAAATCTCATGCATAGTCATTGTGGATCTCTTGAAAACCCGACCTATTAGGGAAAGCTGAAAATTAAGAGGTAGCTGAGCTGGAGGTCAACCTTAGGGATGAATTTTAAAAGCATTGCTCACGCCAAAAGGCCCATATATGCGAGTATCTGGGCCGTGTGCAAGCAGCATGTATCTTAAAAGCCGCAAATTACTCACCTATATACATGGGTGCAGGTGAAAATTTTAAAAAAAAAGAGGCAAAGCTAGGGCATGTCTGGGTCATTACAGGGCGGGCCCAACAGTTACGCACATAAATCCGTATTTTAAATCCGGCAGCTGCAGTGCGCAGCGGCTTGTTTGCCACGTCTATTATTTACTGCTGCTGAGGTGTAAGTCTGCAGAAATCTCTTTTTAGGACTAACACGACTGGGTGAGGGTTCTGGGGGGGGGGAATGCAGGCTGAAGAACCTGAGGGCTCTGGATGACCTCGAGATAGACCAAGCAAACTGGTGGACTTACATGGTAAAACTTGAAACGTCCTTCACAGGAGCATGTTTTTAAATCTGCTTACCTGCGTGCGTTTTAAAGCTGACGAAGACCTAAGGAAGATACGAGAAATACGTTTTCTCGAGTAACTGCTTAAAATTAGGAGCGCACATACGCATGATAGGCGTATTTTAAATCATATGCACGCAACCGCGTGCATGATTTAAAATTCCAGCGTATGTCCGCTCTCAAGCCTATTTGCGCCTACGGTATATGGGCGCCCACGCACTTGTTTTAAAGTTACAGTCCCTGGGTTATCTTTTGTTAATAACCAGAGACAGAGATTAAACTGTAGATAAATGAAAGGAAGACTCCACAGGAAGGAAAGGAGCTTCGTAGCTGAAAGGCAAGGTTCTCAGTATTCCTAGCATTAGATGCTTTCCTATGCACTTTGTGGACAGGTTTTATATATTTTGATGGATCTGGTCTGATTTTTTAAAAATTTGAGTAAATGGTGGTGCAGAATAAGGCAAACACCCTGGGCTATGTTTGGGATTTAGCTGGTTCTAAATTTCCTGTCATTTTCACTGCCTCTGACTGATCCAGTTAACGGTTTAGCCGGATAAACAAATTGATAAGTTGGAGGCATTCTGGGGATGTTCTGGGGCAGGGTTAAGTTTGCTGGATGACCTATCTGGCTAACTCTGGCTGACCTGAAGAGCAGTCCAAAAGTTAGCCAAGTAAGTTTATCTGGCTAATTAGGACTTTATCCAGCAATATTCAGCCGAGCACCTGATTGGCTTTTGGCAGTGCTCCGCTGAATATCTGTGAAAATGTATCCGGCTATCTTTAGCTGAATATTTTGGTAGCTTGCTGTGCTGCTGAATATTGACCTCCTGCTTCTTTGGAGCGATAAGATGGGGTCAGAGGGCCAATCTCTGGAGTCTGGGCAGGAGGTTTGCTGCGCAGGGTTCTTACAGCTTTAAGACGCTGTGTACCTAAGGGATTAGTAAGCCTCTGGTCTGCCTGGTTCCTTTCTAATCATTTGTCTGAGGCCCAGGACTGTGAAAGCATGAAGCGTAGGATCTAGTGTGTGTCTAGTCATAACAAAGTCCCCTTTTCTGGAACCAGTGTGTCATGGGCTGGACACTCCACAGAACTTCCACCCTATCCTGACTTTGGGAAAACTTTTTCCTGTTCCCCTCAGCCCAATAAGTCTCACCAACTCCTCCCATATTCATAACTCTAGGCTACCATCAAAAATCTTCAGGTACAACAGTTTCCTAAAGAGTATAAATGAAACGCTATTGTGAATTCCCATTACATGGCTCCATCCTGAGCTCTAGTTATTACAATGCCATAGCTCCTGAACTCAGTCCTAATTATTAAAGCCATTAAGTTTAAGTACATAGTTTTTATAGCTTTAATGCACAGCTTTATCCTAAATAGTCTATATGTACAAACCACAAGGCTTCAATCTATCACTTTCCCCAGCTACAAAGCTGCAAGATACAGGTTAAATTTAAATAACAACATTTCCAGCTCTGGGATTAAACCTATAAACCAAGCAACTGGGCTGCTAGCACTTTTTATAGCCACCTGGTAAACTTCATTGATAACAGTCAGTGGGTTTTGCATCTCTACCTTTTTCATTGCACGGCTGCATTTCTGAGACTCAGCTTAAACTTATGTAACCCCTGCTACTATTTTTTTGCCCTGGTTTTTCCAGCAGCTGAGGGTTTTTGCATTTCTGGGGTCCTTCCCTTGCCTTTACCCTGCCTTTTTGTGGGATGTGTCTCAGGAATATACATTTTCCCCTGAGCAGATACAAAGGGTCTTTTCCTATGTGGAGTCTACCTTAGAGGACTGATCGGGGTCTGCCTGCTCCCCTGGTCGATTGACTTAGGAGTTGGAGAAGAGTAGTAGGAGCAGTGAGAGGAGAGGAATTTTGAGAAGAGAAGATTTTGGTCATTGCTATCCAGCAGACCAATTCCTGATAGAAGGACAAACGCCCATCTCTGGAAGGACAGAGTATGAGGGGTTCTTTCCTCTTTATGCCCAGTTAACAGCAAAAGAGAAGACCTGGGGATCTGTGACTGGGAAGAGTTTTTTTAAATATCTAGTTTTTGAACCAACCAGGGGTTAGGAGAGTTACAACCAGTTTTATGATTGTTAATGAGGACAACCATCTCACCCTCTATGGGGAAGGGATGGTGGAGACTGGATCAGTTGGAGGAAAGAAAATGGCTAGAAGATGCACCATGGATAAAGAAACCATTGTGTCTCTTGTTATAATTTTTAGTTTGCTATTTACGATTTTTGTAATACTATTTTGGATCATCTTGTTTAAGCTGAAGTAAAGATTTTTCCGTTGAACACCAGCACTGGTCTCCAGCTGGTCTTGTAAGAGTGCATCGTTCTTCCAAGCAGGTCAGCCACTGTGGGCACCCAGCAGCCTGTGCATTTGAGCAGAGGACTGAGTGTTATGTCCCATATCTGTACTGCCATTAGCAATGGTAACATGGAATAGACTTAGTTTTTGGGTACTTGCCAGGTTCTTATGGCCTGGATTGGCCACTGTTGGAAACAGGATGCTGGGCTTGATGGACCCTTGGTCTGACCCTGTATGGCATTTTCTTATGTTTTCTTATGTTCTTAAGGGCCCACAGAGGTATAGAACTCCTCCCAACTGGAGCAACCCCAGCAACCCAGAGGCTGTGTAATTTCCCCTGGAAAGAGAAAGATAGACCCTGAGGATTGCATAGTACCCCAGATTCAGACCACAATTTCAACAGTTACCCTGGTACAGTTCTCACTCGCACCGATTATACTTAGGCACAGTTTGGGGTTTTAAGTGTCTAGCTTTTTCAATTGCACGACTGCCATTCTCAAGGCTCAGCTTCAACCTAATTAACAAGCACACAATGGGTTTAAAAACATAGATCCCACTTCACGCTGAAGTTTTCTCATACTAATTATAATCAATTAGGCACCCTTCTAAGATAACCCTGCAAACATCTAACCTGAATGTTCCTGCAGATCTCCTTATTCTTTCTACAAGAATTATCCCAAACGAGTGCCCAGTTCCTTTGCAGAATGGGCCCATTGCTACAGTTTTATTAACCTGCTATGTACAAGGCTTCTCATCTCCAAACAGTTCAAACAGTTGCCTGTACTCAGCAGTGCACAGTGTTTTCCTTTATCACAATCACCTTCTTGGTTTATTATACCCTTCTCTTATCAGCTTATCCCATGGTCAGTATTCACCTACAGTTTTATTAAAAACCCACTGTTCTAAGTTTGCCCTAAAGGGGTTTGGGACTTTAACGGATTTCCCAGGATGTTACCCTCCCTTTATTTCTGTAGGCCTGTTTATCTAAACACTCTAGCTACACAGCCCCCTTAAATGTAAACACAGTTTTTCCTTCTTAACACAAGCCTTAAACTTAGCTTAGAAGCCGAAAAAGTCCTCAGACTGATTCCTTACCTTCTGGGCCTTGGCTCCATGATAGACTGACTTCCCCCCCCCCCCCCCCCCCCCTTCCATCAGCTCTTCTCTGCTGCGCTGTGGCCTTGCTGATCTTTTTGTTGTAGCTAATAGCCTATAGCCAGGGCAGATTTAGGCACAGGCAACATAGGCAATTGTCTAAGGTAACAAAGTTTGAAGGCTCCAAATACCCAGGCCAAAAAGGAGTGCAACTATGTCGAGGAGGAACCTGCTCCAGCAATCCTCTTCAAAAGGAAACTGCTGGGACTTTGGGGGTGGGAGTGGAAAGAGATTCCCCCCTATACTTTCTGATCTCCAGATTCTACCCCAACCCCTCACTCTTCAACCCTGCCTGTAGGTGCAAAACACTTAAATCTGGCTCTGCCTATAGCTGTAGGGTGTTGACTTCTCCGGATGCGGCTGCTCCCTGCTGAGATCATCCTGAAAGCTGGGAAATGTAGGTCCTTAGGAGTAATCCAGTACAGCACAAGAGCACTGTCTGCACTCAAATATCATACATCAAGCACCGAGGAGTGCAGAGAGAAATTATATAGTCCGTTGTAAATTTCAAAACAATTGCTTTATTGTTTTTTTGCGTGGCAACTCCACTGTAACTGTATTCATAGTAACATTTATAGGGTCCCCCGACACGGACCCGTGTTTCGCTGAGGCTGCGTCGGGAGGGACAAGCAGTTAAAGATCACAGTTTCTACAAAAGAACATCAAAGGGACTATATTAGATTAAGACCCCAAAGCCGAAAATACAGATAATAAACATATTTTCAACATACCTTTCAGAGGTTTACACAGAATATTTATTTATTTTATTTATTTTTATATACCGGTGTTCGATTTTACATATCACATCGGTTTACATTTAAACAAAATATGGTAGGGAGCACGTATATCAATTACACTGAGACATATTTAAAGGTATCTAAAAAGGCGCCAAAATTGCGGACCAATCAGCTGAACAGGAAAATTAACCAATCAGGAATCGGGGCTAGAGAACCAATCAGAATTAAGTGAAATAAAACCATTCGATCTCTTTGTTAAGACCAGACGGGGCAACAGTATTCAGGGTGTAAATCCATTTTTGTTCTTTGCGAATAAGATACTCTACTCGGAAACAAGACTACCTCCAAAACAAAAAAGAAAAGATCTGATATTGTGTGTGAGAAGATTGAGTCCAGTGTTCAATGAGGGGGGCATTTTCATGGGTATGTGTTAGATTCGACCTATGTTCAATTATTCTGGTTTTTATACGTCTACTGGTTTTCCCTACGTATAATTTGGCACAGGGACATTTTATAACATGAATGACCCCTTGAAAGTCACAATCCAAATGACAACGTAACTGATATTGTATATCGGACATGGGATGTGTGAAACAAGACACTACATCAGTGTGTGGACAGTGTGTGGACAGACTGAACAATGTCCACAAGGTTTATGTATACCAGAAATCTTATCTAAGGGGCGACTTCTACATATGTCTGAATGTGTCAAAAGGTCTCGTAAATTTTTTCCTCTCCAAAAGGTAAAACGCAACCCGCCTTGAAAAGAGTTCTGAAGGGACAACACCTGCTAATGTTTCCGAATAGTTTGAGTAATTAAACTGCTTAGTGGGGAAAAAGGAAGAATACAGTTTACACAAGTATCAGTCTGATTTCTTGCTGGTAAGAAGAGAAGGTCACGATTCACAAATAGGGTGCGTTTAAAAGCAGATTTCAGAACCTTGCTAGGGTACCCTCTCAGCCTAAACCGGGATGTCATCTCCTTAGCTTTGGCTATGAAATCTGTTTTAGAAGAACATAGCCAACGTAGACATAAGAACTGCGTGGTTGGTATATTGTTTTTTAGAACTCTGGGGTGACAGCTGTCAAAACTCAATAGAGTGTTACAGTCGGTGTCTTTTCTAAAAATAGTGGTAGAGAAGGTGGAATTGTCAAAGGAGACTAAGAGATCCAAGAACGCTATCTGATGTGATGTGTATAACTAAATCTTAAATTGCCTTACTTGGCTCTATTTAAACCCTATCTGGTAGCCTTAGAGCTGTATACTTTTTATTCAAACCTAGTAATCATCACACTGCTATGTTTGGTGGTCCACAGACCACTGCATTCACTTCCTTGGTGGGCCCTTCCTGCCTGCTCTCAACACGGCCATGTCCCATGTGGTGGTCTGGCGCGTTCTGACACGGCAAGATGCCACCGACCTCCCACTCGGCATGAAGATGCCGGCCCCAGCTGATATACCTCTCCTTAGTTGCGTGCATGCCGGGCCTCTGCTAACTAAATGGCCATTGGTGGGAACTGCCCTATAAAGAGCTCACTTGCTCCTCCCTCATCGTCTCAGCAACAGGTTCTCCTACACTTCTGTAGAGAGTGTTGCTATTCAGCATCCTTATCTTCAGTTCTTCAGTTCCAGCATCCTTGTTTTCAGTTCTTCAGTTCCTTCCTCATTGCTCATCTCCTCGCCTTTCTGCCCTGCCTATCCATCCCCCTTTTTCTTTCGGATGGCTTCATGGTTTTGACCTCAGATCTGCAGGCCTCGGCACCCAAAGGCTCAACTCGAGGGGAATGATGGATGATGTAGGCGAAGCTCCAGTTGGGCCTCTGCTTTGTCTTGGTCTTTCTCCCAATGGTGGGATCCTGCAGGGCTCCTCCCAGCAGGCTGCGCCAATCCTGCCCTGGCCCAAGGTTTCACGAACACAACAGATTGCTGAGGCTATGGATCCATTGGATCTGACATCCTTGCATGCCATCCTGGGTCTAGCCCACAGGCTGCAGGATCAGCAAAGAACTCTGGAACTCTTGGTCGCCTCCATGGACTGACTATCCACTCGCCTGGATGCTTTTACAACCTCGGTGGTGTCACCTCCACCTGCACCAGTACCATTACCTCCTGTAACCTCCAGCCTTCCTATACCACAGTTGCCGGCTCCACCCCGGTATGCTGGGGACCCCAAGTGATGTCAGAGATTTTTTAATCAGTGCTGTATGCACTTTCATTTCCAAGGACCACTATTCCCTGGTGACCAGACAAAGATTTCATACATTTTTCTCTGTTGGATGGACAAGCCCTAGTTTGCTTCTCTCCCATCTGGGAATGTGGTGATACACTCTTGCTCAATTTGCAACAGTTCACCGAGCAGTTCAGAATTATCTTTGGGGAGCCTGGCCGTGCAGAGTATGCCATAGAATTCTGGATGCTGGCTATAGAGCTCAACTCATGAGAGGACACCTAATCGCAATCTTCCTCGAAGTCATCTCGCCAAAAATCAAGGGCAGTTTATCGTTATATGTAAACCGGAGTGATTTGTAGTCTCTATAAGAACCTCGGTATATAAAAATTAAAAATAAATAAATAAATAAATAAATAAGGATGAGCTTGCTGCCCGGGATCTCCCTGCCTCTTTACAAGAGCTCATCACTCTAACTGGCAAATTGACCTCCGTCTACAGCAGAAGGCTGTCCACCGTGAAGGAATAACACATTGGTGCCCCATTTTCAACACCCTTTCTTGCCAACAGCTCCTGCTCCCTCGACCTCTACTTTTCCCAAAGACCCCATGCAATTAGGCCAAAGTCGTTTAGCCCCAGAGGAGAGGCATCGCAGACAGCAGGGCCTTTGCTTATACTGGGTTGGCCGGGGTCATCTTTTGGCCCAATGCCCATTGAGGTCGGGAAACCTCAATGCCTAGAGTCTTGCAGGAAGATGATTCTAGACCTTACTGTTCCAGCTTCCCAACTACTGCTACCCATGACCTTGGAGTTGGGATCCACATGCTTCTCCATGTAGGCCTTTGAGGATTCGGGCTCTAGAGTAAACTTTATCTTGAAGAAACTCATCCTAATTCCCATGGTCTGGAGGGCTGTGCCCTTAATAATCTCCTCTGTCTATGGAGACCCTCTTCCAGGTCAAGTTACTCTGACCACGGTGTTTGTGACCTTACACACGAGTCTCCTTCATCTAGAAGAACTCAGTCTGCATGTGATCTCTAGGGCCATTCACCCCATTATCTTTGTATTGCCATGGCTCCAGTAGCATCAACCACACTTCTACTGGGCTACTCTACAACTCACCCGATGGGGCTGTGAATATACAGATTCATGCCTGGAGCCTGTAGAACCTCTTTGCCCTGTGATTGTGCCTACATTACTTCCCAGGTTTCCTCTGTGAACTATAAAAATATCTTTTCAAAGAAAAAGGCAGAGATTTTGCCACCTCACCACATGTACGATTGAGGCATTGAGCACATAGAAGGATCTACCCCCTGTCACTTCCCGAAACACAGGCCATGTCCAATTATTTCCAGAAACACCTAGAACATAGATTTATCTGCCCTGTTTCTTCCCCAGTTGTAGCCGGGAACTTCTTCATCGCAAAGAAAGATGGCTCCCTCAGGTAATGAATAGAACACCGTGGCCTGAACACCATCACTAAGAAGGACCATTATTCATAATAGCTAATAACAGAACTCTTCAACTGCCTACAAGGTGACAAGATATTCACAAGCTGGACCTCAGGGGTGCATATAACCTTATTCGTGTCAAGGCTGGTGACAAGTGAAAAACTGCATTTAACACTCACAATGGACACTGGACACAACAAATATTTAGTTATGCCCTTTGGGCTTTGCAATACCCCAGCAGTTTTCCAGAAAATGGTCAGCGAGATTTTCGTGTATTTAGATAACATTTTGATCTTTTCCCAAACACTGAGTGCCTATTGCTGAGATGTCCACACTGTCCTGCAACATCTACGAGAGAAAAATCTCTATGCCAAGTTGGAAAAATATCTCTTTGAACAAGAACTCCCCTTCCTGGGGTGCATAGTTTCCAGTGATGGATTCTGCATGGACCCAGCCAAGGTAAATGCCATCAGAGACTAGTCCTGTCCTGTGGCATTTCAGACTCTACAAAGATTCTTGGGATTTGCTAATTATTATCAGCAGTTTATCCCAAACTACTTTTCTGTGGCAGCCCCCCTTACTGCTCTTACCTGCAAGGGCGCCAATACCACCTGAGGTTCTAGAGGCATTTTAAGAGATAAAGAATATCTTTGTGGATGGGCCACGTCTACTTCACCCAGATCCTATGCGGCACTTCATCTTAGAAGTTGATGCCTCTATCTGGGTTTAGTGGGTTTCCTGAGCCAACACTCCAGAAGGAGTATTTTGTCCATGTGCCTTCTTTTTGAAGAAGTTCTCATCAGCTGAGCATAATTACTAGGGATGTGAATCATTTTTTGACGATTTAAAAAAATCATCCGATACTTTTTAAATCGTCAAAAATCGTTAGAGTGCTCAAAACAATAGAAATTCCCCCAATTTATCGTGAAAAATCGTTAATGGGTTAGTGTCCACTAACGGGAGTTATTTGGGGGGAGGGCGGGAAAACCGGCACACCAAAACAACCCCTAAACCCACCCCGACCCTTTAAAACTAAACCCTTACCTTCTCCCACCCTCCTGAACCCCCCCAAAACTTTTTACGAGTACCTGGTGGTCCAGTGGAAGCCCCGGGACCGATCTCCTGCTCTCGGGCCATCGGCGCCATTTTAGCTGCCACTAATAAAAATGGCGCCGATGGCCCGATAAAATAAACCCCCACCGACCCTTTAAAAATGACCCCTTTGCTTCCCCCACCCTCCCGAACCCCCCCAAAACCGTTTTAAAATTACCTGGTGGTCCAGTGGGGGCACGGGGAGCGATCTCCTGCTCTCGGGCCGTCGGCTACCACTAATAAAAATGGCGCCGATGGCCCTTTGCCCTTACCATGTGACAGGGTATCCGTGCCATTGGCCGGCCCCTGTCACATGGTAGAGCACTGGATGGCCGGCGTCATTTTTAAAGATGGCGCCAACCATCTTTAAAATGGCCGGCGCCATTTTTAAAGATGGCGCCAGCCATCCAGTGCTCCTGTTTGCCACTTTCCAAATCTAACACCCTGGTCAGTTCCCTACATTGCCTATACTTAAATTTGGGCCTTGAATGGACGGAGCTCTCTTTGTGTGTTTTGGATTTTGAATTACTTTCTGTGCGGAATGCCGCCAAAGCGCAAGGGAAAGGTCAGGGTTTTTCCCTCACTATCCCTGCCTTCACCTATACAGCAAGAGATAGTACGTTACATGTCCTCACCTGCACTGAAACTACTGGGAACCAAGGAACCTGATGACTCGGGCCGTTTGGGAGGACGGCCTGAATCCACAGAGGAGGCTTCGCTGAATCCAAATCTTGGATTGCCACCGGTGCAGAGAGCAAGCAAGGAGCACCTGGGAAGCACCACAGTGGAGGTTACCACTTCTGGTTCAGGGATGCTGACTCAAGCAGTTGGCGTGGCAGATCTTGCAGCGGAGGCGGCCGACCAGGGACCGGTGGAGGAGCAGAGAGACCTGGCCCTGTTGGATTCCGCGACCGGAGGAGAAGATCAGGCTGTCGGTAGTGAGCTCCCGGATACTTTAAGTCGACCTGACGTGGTTACGCTAGAACGTTTGTGGGACTTAATGACGGTAATGGCTACCGATATAAAGGGCCTGGAGAAAAAGATGGATTCTATTAGTGGGAGAAACCAACAGGATATTCTGGTAATACAGAAATCCATCAAAAATTCTGAGGAGAGAATTAAAACCCTAGAAGAAACAGAAAAAAGGAATCTGGAATTTCATGCAGCAGTGGTGAAAGATAGAGAATCATTATCAAGGCGTATTGAGTCTTTTGAGAATAATTCTAAACATCTAAACCTATGTTTTCTTAACTTCCCTAGAGTTGCTGGGGAAGTACCAATGGAAACTCTTCAAAAATTTCTAAAGGTAATATTGGGTTTTTCTGAAACTGGTTTGCCTGTTATAAGTTTCTGTTATTTTCTGCCTAAGAGAAATTCAAATCTAAATACGTCTGAGTTACCTTTTCAGGGGAATCTTACAAATGTTTTTAGAAAATACTGATAATCAAGTAATAGATTGGGGCACCTTATTAGTTTCCTTTGTAAATTTTCTAGACCTAAATAAGGTCATTAAAAAATATTTCTCTAAGTATCCCATCTCTTTTCATGACAAACTTGTTAAGATTTTCCCAGATCTTGCTTTAGCTACGCAATTACGGAGAAAAGGGTTTTTAGCTTTCCGACAGGATGTTATTTCCTTGGGCTTCTCGTTTGTGTTGCAGTATCCCTGCAATTGCTTAATTAAAAAACAACAGGATACTTTTGTTTTCTTTATGCCCGAACATCTGAAAAGTTTCATTGAGCAAAGAAGAATCGTCACTTCGTCCCCAGCTTCTAGTTACTAGGCAACAATGAAAGTGTTACTGACCTAAAAAGGTCCTACGCTGTAGTTTCTTGAAGTGTTGAACATGAATATGACCATGAAAAGTTTTTATTGGCGCTCGTTTTGAAGATATTTAATATAGTTCACTTTCTATGTTTAGTCATGTAAATTTATCCAGTAGGACTGTAAATAAGCCTAGAATGATGTAATATTGCATCATATTGCATAATACCATCATGCACACATCATCCAGAGTTTATGACATCATTTTCTGATGCAATGCAGTTCTGCTGCCATGCTGCTGCTGAGTAAGCTAACGTCAGCAGTGTACTATATAAAGCCCAGTCAGAAAGGGTGAGCATTTGAAATATTCATGCTGGCTGACTACTGCTGGACACTCCGCAAAGATGCTCCCGAACAAGTGTACAAGAGACAAGCAAAGAAATCTAAGACGTAGTCTATGACTTCATTTTTCAAACGGTATTAACCGTAGGTCTCCTACTATTGGCATACAGTTCAAGATGTAATTATATTATTGCATATTACAAAAAAACTAGAGCTAATTTTGCATTTTCACAGTCACATTCGTGTTTAGCACATGGAAATGTATAAGAATTGACTAATTTCATTTCCATAACATGACTTTTGTGAAAATTTGTTGCCCAGTGATATAACAGTGCAGTTAGTGCTATGTTAAGCCTTTTCTGTATATTTTGTGAAATTACATAGCAATCTCCCCCTAGGTTTCAAGCCTCCATTATTTCTTATTATTGCAAGTATTTAGTTACTATTGATTATATAAAGTAAATGCAGTAATGATAAATGAATGTGGTGAGATGAACATATTTCTATAAGAAATGATTGTGTAATATCAGGACTGCTTATTTTATGATATTATTACTTTTGTGTAACAAATGAAAATCAATAAAACAAATAATTAAAAACAAAATTTGGGCCTAAATTACGACTTGGCTAGCCAAGACAAGATGACTTACTAAAGGCTACATAGAAATTTACATTTTCTGAAAAAATAGCTGTCTGAATCATGCAAACAACTTTTGAAAGTTCAGAAGGGAGAAAGGCATAGTCAGGCCTGGGTTGAAAACCTAATGGCTTGGAGTGTAACTCTTGTGCTACTCTCACCTCTAGACCATTCCTTCTCCGTGATGAATAGCAACTAAACAGTCCTTTCTCAGCATCTTGCAATGACATCACGCCTTGCTCAATACCTCAGTCATTTTCAGATTTTTTTTGTCTGCCTATTCTTCCATAATTTGATACCACAAATAGCTGGTATACATCTTGTGGTATCCTGGATCTATAATGCAGATCATTGTTGCATAAAAAAGGTCTCATGATCAATTGAGTCATTGTCTACATTTTCATAGATAGTTCGGAATTGCTTTTATATCTCTTTCCTTCCAACTTCCCAAACTAAACTACTGTGGGTTTTGAAATGTACAACAGGCAATCCTTTCTTTTATAAGTGGGAATGCGGAGCTGTTCACACAAGAAAGACAAATCCCTTTTGTGCCTCAAAGGATGGGAGAAAAAGAGAAAAGCCTTTTCTTAGGTATTAGGAAATTCAATTGGGTGTTAATAATATTTTTAAATGTTTGGAAAGGTGGACCTATCACCAAGATTCACGAAATACAATAGGTCCTTTTACTGAGCGAAGATTCCAGTGTTCTCAGTCTTAGCATCGTACAATTCACAATCACTTGCTGTATAGGTGCTCAATCAGCGCTTGTTGGACAAGGCAAAAAAATTGCAGTATAAAGGGTCCACACACTCCAGAAATAGTTGAAAGTCACTAGAATCCTTGTGTGAATGTAATGTCTATTAAGAAAAAAATGATACAAATTGCAGTTGATCTACACTATTAAAAATAAAGTTTAAAAATATATTCTATCGCTGTCATGGAGCAGAAGCAACTTTATAAGACATAAATATAGCCAGAATAGAATGACATTATTATTTTTATTGTGGTTATTTTGGTATTTTGGATAATTGTATTCAAACTGTTCACAGTACAGAAAAAAAAAAAGAATGCACAGGGCTATGAAAAGACAGAGGTGAAAAGAGCTAGATAATTCCTCTGAGATCGTTAGCAGAGAGACAGATCAAGGGAATAATGTAGATATTTACCAGGACTTAATACATGCCCTTAATATGGCACCACATGAGAAACTAAGAAAGGAAATGACAAGACCGGGATGACATTGGTGGGAGGGGGCAGAGTTCAACATCCCTGGCCTCAGTCCAGACAGCAGTTAGAGAAAACCGGGATCATTTTCAGCAGGAAGAGGAGCAAAATGACAGAGCTCCTGACCCTCAGCACAACATGGCAGCTTCCTGTTCTCTGAAGAACTGCCAGAACTGCAGTCAATTTTCCGGGCCTCTGCAATGCCCAAAGAAGACCTTAAAAAATAGGGTTATATACTTGTATACTGGTGCAACATCATCTTTTATATTAACCTGCTTATTTTGCTTTGACCTAATGAAGGGAGCACAGTTCCTAAAAGCTAGTCAGAAATGCATTAAGCTAGTGTAACTGAAAGCTATCACTTACAAATTTTCTGTTGACCTTTATTTCTGTTGACAAAAATGCAATGAATCAGGCTGTTTTTGGTTTGTATGAATGGTACAAACTAAAAATTAGCCTTAGACAAAAATATCCAAAAATTGTCAGGTATTTTCATATTCATGTGGGAAAAAAGGCAATTTGGGCCATTTGTAGTTGCCAGATAAAAAAAAAGAAGACTCTGTAAGACTTGCTTCTAGGTCTCCAGGCCTAGAACCGGGCCCCAGCGTCTGACCCTGGCCTCAGCTGAGCTCTGGTATCATGCCTGGTCATAAGCCTGGGCCTAAGGCTGGGTCTCAGCAATGGGAACCAGCCTTAGCCAGGCCCCATCGGATCCAGTCCTAGGCCTTGGCGACTGGAAACTGGCCTCGGCAACGGGACCCAGCCTTAGCTGGACCCCGGAATGGGACCTAGGCCTAGGCCTGGGCCTTGGTGATGGGGAGGGTCCCAGATACATTTTTCTTTTGCAGTGAAATCAATGGGGCCTTCCCCCATTGACTTCACTATGAAACGAAAAACAAATGAAACAAATTAACAAATTTTTGAGGGGTTGAAACTAATGAAATGAATTGGGGTACCTCCAGAATTAATTCATGAACCAAAACAATTTTTTTTACCTCTGCACATCCCTAATTTCTATGTATGCAAGTGGACTAATATGGCAACCATATTACTTTATCCTAGATAGATGAACAAAATGTATAAGAAGGAAAAAGCAATTATTATCAGAGGAGACTGGAATAAATAAAGGCTTTCTTTTCACCTTGGGTTTGATTTATCCCTTGCCTTTTTTTTGTTTTGTTTCAGAGGACAAACATGTATAGCAACTGTGATAAAAAGGGATATCCAAAGATATTTTGAGTGGCCAGAAAGATATTTGGTATAGCTCACAAATAGTTATTTAGGGTGAACATATGATAGCACCAACATAGATGATCCATTAGGGAGTAATTTTCAAAGGGACGTCTCTGCATAAAAATGTTTTTTACACACAGAAATAGCCTTTTACAAAATTGCCCACCCAGTATGTGATCAACTTATGTATATTTATTTATTTATTTATTTGACTTATGTGCCCCCTCCCCCCCATGGGCTGGACACTAGATGTTCCTTGTAGCCCATGAACCAGTTTGCAGAAATACCACATTTCAGCTCTTCCACTAGAGGCTGCCTGAGTGGGTGGACCTTGCCTATAAGTAGGGACTAGAGCAATAGGAGGTGTGGCATTTGAGTTAAGATTTTGTTGAAAGAGGAGCTGAGAGAATTTGTTCTTTTAGATTGAGGCCTACTCCCTCACACAGTACATTTTGAAGGGAAATAATTTTTTAGCAGTACCTGCTTGGTAAGGGACTACCTCAAGTAGACAGAGATTTTAATTAAGAAGATTTTTTATGTGGAGAATTTTTTGCTTGGAGTGCAGTCTTGTTTCTCATGGAGATGGTCATTCCCCGTATCCAGAACAGGATACTAGGTCAGAGAAGGGCTGCAGTGAAAGTAGGACTGTCAGAAGAGTTTTCAGGACGGTCTATTGAAGGGTTTTTTTTTTTGGAGAGGAGGTATTTTCGCCACTCCTCCTGTCACTTAAGAGTCAGGAGGAAGAAGAATAGCACTGAAGACCCTCCAAAGGATCTTCCCCCTGAGACGCAGGCTCAGGCTGGGTAGAAAAAAGCAACTTGGACCTTCATGTTTTAAGGGGATTCCAAGCAGAGCAGGACTCCCCTCAGAGACTGGGTCTTGTACACACTTACTTCAGGAATGTTAGGAACCAAGAACCTGAGTCCTTACCCGTACACAGAGAGAAAACACATCTGGATGTACTTTCAGTGGATGTACAAGTTGGACAGCTATTCCGTTTGAAAAAAATGTATATGTGTATGAATGGAAGTCTGCCTGGGGGGGGGGGGATGAATGACTGCCTGACTGAGGGTTTATCTGTGTATGAGAATGAATGGGTGCCTGCCTGTAGGGTGGGGGGAGCAGTGTGAGAATGAATGGGAGCCTGCCTGGGGGTCTGTGTGTGTGTGTGAGAATGACTGGGAGCTTGTCTGGGTGTGTGTATGTGTATATGTGTGTATGTGAGGGAGCCAGCGAGAGCATGTGTGTGTGTATGAGAGAATCTGGGAGACTAAGAGCTTGTGTGTGGGGGGCAGGGGGAGAGAGGAGGTCTTAGAGCCTGAGAGTATGTCTGTGTCTGTGAGAGAGAGAGAGAGGTTGTGGGTGTGTATAAGAACATTTAAGTGTATGTATGTGACAGTATATGTGTGAGAGAGAATGGACATTTATGTGTGAGAGAGAGAGAGGATAAAGTTTGTGCGTCCCTGTCCCTCCCCAGCCCCCTAATCCTTGACAATCTCAGAGTGACTGAGAATCAAGATTTCTCAGGTATGGACAGCAGGGGCTTTTTTTTTTTTTTTTTTAAATCCTTATTAGTTTTAATGATTGGATATTATATGATATATGTGCTGTTTTGAAATATTTTATTGGTGTTTGGGAAATTTTTAAAAAATGTATATGATTTTAATTAATAGAAGTTATTCTATTTGTCAGTAGTTTTAAAATATTCTTGTATTAGTATAGTTTTACTATTATACTTGATGCTTTATGTTTCTTGATCTTATTTGTTTTATGAGGAATGGTGGCTATGTTTATCCATTGTTACACACAGAGTCTGGCTTCTTGGAGTTTCCATTTTAGTTTTTGTCTAATTTGTGATCCTTTATTCTGTATTTGGTGAGGGTCTGTCTCTGCTCTGTGGGTGTGACCAGGATGAGAGATTCTGCTAACGTGTAGTGTCTGTGTGGGGATCTATAGCAATTGGGTTTGTTTTGTTTTCCCAGTAGGTGGTGTATTGGTATTCTAGGACCCAGTGTAATATTTACCTGTACCTTTTCACAGATAGAGTTCTTGTTTGAATCTAAGAGAAACATTTATTTATTTATTTGGATTTTTTTTATATACCGAAGTATAGCGTTCTGCCTTCACTCCGGTTTACATGATAACAACATAATACATACAGTTAACTTAGAACCTTGTTTAACATTCTATTTAACATGGGAGTAACCTGCACAGAGTGGCAGTTACTACCTTAAGAAGTTTGTTGGGCAGACTGGATGGACCATTTGGTCCTTTTCTGCTGTCATTACTTTATTTCTATGTTTCATTACTATGAGTCCTTGGTGTTACTACTGTAACATTATGATAGGTTTGCTGAATACATTTTTAGTATCTTTTTTGCAGGGTTTTGTGTAGTTCATTATGTGTCTGGCAGTGGAAGGTGTTTGTGCTGCTATTACTGTGAGGTGACACCAGAATATAAAAACATAGAAACATAGAAATGACGGCAGAAGAAGACCAAACGGCCCATCCAGTTTGCCCAGCAAGTTCCGCACTTTTTTTTTTCTTCTCATACTTATCTGTTACTCTTGGCCCTTATTAGTAACTTTTTAGTTCTAGTTACCTTCCTCCCCTGCCAATGTCATTTTGGTTCCCCAAATTCTTCTGTCTAGAGATGCCACTGATTTTCTGTGACCTTAAGTATTAGTACAAGAAGGATGGGGAGAGCTGGAGAGGCACACAAATGCATTGGCCCCCGGGTACCGGAGCCGTTCGGTACATCACTATGCAATACCATGCGCAGTGACTACCACATGGTTTAACACGCGATTGGACTCGCATTTTGGACACATGTCCAAAACCCCCATGTCCAAATCACTGCGTAACTAATAGCACTCATCAAATGTTAATTCTATGTAGATGAGGCTATTTGCTAATCCCCGCGATGCAAAAATTTCCCATACAGCCAATGCGCCCATTGCAAAGTGGCAAATTTTACGCCAGCTTGGGGCTGGCATAAAGGTCTGCCACACTCAAGGGCGCATTAAAAAAAAAGAAAAAAAAATCCTGTTTTCTGTAATTCCTCCTAATGGTATTGTCGCGATACTAAGTAGGAGGAACCAAAGAAAGCAGATTTAAGTAAAAAAAAAAAAAAAAATAGAAATTTTGGAAAAAAAAAAATTCTGGGTACCCAATATACACACACAGACAAGATGCACAGTTCAGGCTGTGTATCTTGTGCGTATATATGTAAGTAGTGTTCATTTTCCCAACCCGCACTTACAGCCACTTCTGTGTGCCCGAAGCTGAGGAGGCACCGGGGAAGCACAATTTTCCCTAGCACCTCCTTTTTAGTATGACCCCTAATTTAAATATTGCATCGCACGCCCAGGAGAGGTGGCTGGGTGCACATTAGAAAAACAGGCGCTCAACACTGAGCGCCCGTTTTCTGGACACAAATATTACATTGGCCCCCATGTGTGTTACTTTTCAGGAAAAATTTGTGCCCACCCAGTTGCAGGTGTGACTCATATGGGGTAATTTTGGTTGGATAATGTTCAACACAGATTTATGCATATAAATACACTTTGAAAATTAAACAGGCATTAGGAGTTTGACCAGGATTGTTTTAAAGCAGTTTGGACCAATTGGGATACTTCTTTTCAGTATGGAGAGCAAGTTGAGACTTTTATTTTGGTTTATTGTTTTATTATTTTTGAATTTTAATTTACTATTTTCACAATAAATTTTATGTACTTTTTATATTTTGATGTTATTTTATGATTGTTTTATGTTGCTGTAAACCAGTATGATTTTACCAGAATATCAAATAAAATAAATAAATAAATAAATAATCCAGTTTATGTACATTCTTACCCTCCCTATGCCTTGAGCTCTAACCATGAACCACAAGTTATATGCCTTTTATTTGCCTACCAGTGCTCTCAGACCTGAATATATTTGCTCATGCCTAGAGCTGGAATACCTCCATGTAGAACATTTCTGCAGCTGTGCAGCTCCCATTAGAGCAGTCATGACGAACTCTAGTCCTTGAGTGCCACAAACAGGCCAGGTTTTCAGGATATCCACAATGAATATGCATGAGGCAGGGCATGCAAATCTTTTCATGCATATTCATTGTAGATATCCTGAAAACCTGGCCTGTTTATGGCACACGATGACTGGAGTTTGCCATCATTTCAATAGAATCAAAGGAAGTTGGGCCAGCCCGGTGGCTCAGTGGTCGTGCTGTGTTCTGCTATGTGGTCTTCTGTTACCTGGAGGGGATGGAGATTCTGTAAAAGCAGCATTCGCAGTCCCTGGTGGGAGGGAGTCCAAGTCACTGCGTAACACCTAGTGGCTGGATTTAGGGGTATGATTGAAGGGTTTCAGAAGGAGCCCTGCCACATGGTCCCCAGCTAGGGACTGTTGCGTCCATGATTGGGCTGAGTGAATTGAAAAGGGTTTATAAAATAGGAGAAAATATCCCGGGCAGATGTAAATGAAGGATAATGGTACTGTAGCTCAAAAGTGGACGCTTCTGACCGAGTTGAAAGCCTAAAAGGAGCAAGAGGGAAATTTCTGGGCAAAAAAAAAAAAAAAAGAGTGATTTTGACACTTTAATTTTTATCCCCATTCTGGCAAAACAAAAAATAGGAATTCTATGAACAACAACTCCATCCACTTTATTTTATCATATTCCATTAGAAGTGAAATAAACAGCTGGTTAAGGTTTCTCCTGGCCAACACTGCTTTTACGGAAACGCTTTCGCCCCGGGAGATGACAGCACTTCTTTTTTAAAACTGCTCGTTTCTAACCTTAATATCTACAGTATCTTTAACACAACATTTACACCATCTCTATTATCCTTATCAAAGCATACTTTCAATTCCTTTTTTTCTTCAACCCTCTTCACACACACACACACACACACATACATTCATCACTCAAAACTCATCTATCATATGATTTGTAACCTATCATTAAAATCATCCATTGTACCTGAAGACTGGAGGGTGGTCAATGTATCTTCAAAGGGACAGAGACAGGATGGAGGCAGTCCAGAGAAGGGTGACTAAAAAGGTGGATGGTCTTCATAAAATGACTTATGAGGAGAGATTGAAGAACCTAAATATGTATACCCTGGAGGAGAGGAGGAGCAGGGGTGATATGATACAGACTTTCAGATATTTGAAAGGTTTTAATGATCCATGGTCAACAACAAATCTTTTCTGTTGGAAAAAAAAACAGTAGAACTAGGGGTCACGATTTGAAACTCCAGGGAGGAAGACTCAGAACCAATGTCAGGAAGTATTTCTTCACAGAAAGGGTGGTGGATGCTTGGAATACCCTTCTTTTTTCTTCCAGCTACCTAAGCTTCCAAGTTCATGGTCCTTGTTTAATGTAACTTTGTTTTTCCTTTACCTTAGTTACTTAACCCTGTTCGATGTAAACCGACCTGATATAGTATTTAACCATGAAGGTCGGTATAGAAAAATGTTTAAATAAATAAAACTGTGAAGGATTTCAAAGGGGCATGGGATAAATACTGTGGATTCATAAAGGCTAGAGGATGGGAATGAAGAGAAGAGCCATGAGGGTGGCTTGCTGGAATGGAGGCTACTACCTGGTGATTACTACCCTTACTCAATAAGCCTTCACATGGTTAATGCAACTCCAACATTGCTCTCTGCTTCAACGGCAAGGGGAAATGTGGAAAAGAGGATTTTCATTCAGACAACAACCAACAAGGACTGAACTACACAGTCTGGGTAAACAAATAAATGTGGGGGTAGGTTGCTTATTGCGGCGGTTACTACCCTAAACTAATTAAGCCTGATACATTACTTTGAATGCATATACAGCATTGCTTTCTGCTTCAATGGCAGGGGGAAATGTGGAAAAGAGGATTTGCATTCAGACAACAACCAACAAGGACTGAACTAAGTATTAAGTTAAAGAATTACAGTATACCGCATCTACGGTTAGCCCATATAGGGAATTTTAATACACTTTACATATAGCTTATAATATTGAATCATGTATCTGAACAACTGCGGCACCCCTAGTTAAAGTACAATCCATCTTGAATTTATTTATGTGCCTATTTGTAAACCGTTGTGATGGTATATCACTAAACGACGGTATAGAAAAAATTTAAATAAATAAATAAACTACCCGGTCTGGGTAAATAAATAAGCCTAGGAGTAGGTTGCTTATTGCGACAGTTACTACCCTAAACCAATTAAGCGTGATACTTAACTTTGAATGCATATACAGCGTTGCTCTCTGCTTCAACGGCAGGGGGAAATGTGGAAAAGAGGATTTTCATTCAGACAACATCCAATAAGGCATTGATCTGTGCAGTATGGGTAAACAAGCATCGGGGTAACTTGATTGAGGCTGCTGTTACTACCCTTAACCATTAAGCTTATGCGTCACCTTTGATGCAACTCCAACATTACTCTCTGCATCAATGGCAGGGGAAGGCAGGAAATTTGAATCAAACAGTTACCAACAAGGGCTCTGAACTTGGTGGTTGGTGAAACAGCTAAGTATGGGAAAATAAGTGTGGGAGCTTGCTGGGCAGACTAGATGGGCCGAAAGGTCTTTTTCTGCCATCATTTCTATGTTTCTATTAAAACTGAATGCATCAAAAACAGAACTGATCTTTCTATCAACCGTTCCAGATTCAATGCACTGTCCCCCTGATAAGCTCACCTTTGAAGATCATACAATTCCCATAAAAAACCGCCAGAAATTTGGATATTCACATAGATTTAAAACTTTCTATGTCCAATAACATAACTGCAACTGTAAAAAAAATCCTTTTTCAAACTACAAATGCTAAAGAAACTCAAACCACAGCTATTTGATTCCAATTTCAGATCAGTAGTCCATTGATATTATCTGGCCTCAATTACTGCAACTCACTCTATCTAGGTCTTCCAGCCTCGACTATCCGACCCCTTCAATTCATCCTGAATTCTGCTGCTCATCTATTATACAATATACAGTATACCGCATCTACGGTTAGCCCATATAGGGAATTTTAATACACTTTACATATAGCTTATAATATTGAATCATGTATCTGAACAACTGCGGCACCCCTAGTTAAAGTACAATCCATCTTGAATTTATTTATGTGCCTATTTGTAAACCGTTGTGATGGTATATCACTAAACGACGGTATAGAAAAAATTTAAATAAATAAATAAACTACCCGGTCTGGGTAAATAAATAAGCCTAGGGGTAGGTTGCTTATTGCGACAGTTACTACCCTAAACCAATTAAGCGTGATACTTAACTTTGAATGCATATACAGCGTTGCTCTCTGCTTCAACGGCAGGGGGAAATTGTTCGCTACTTCAAGGATATGTTCCAGACCCGCTGAAACTTGCAATACTCAAACCACTCCTAAAAAAACCTAACCTTTCCTCAGACAACCCAGCCAATTTCCGACCCATTGCGAATCTCCCATTCATCTCTAAAATCTTGGAAAAGATAGTGAACAGACAGCTTACGGAATACCTTGATGACTACAATATTCTAGCACCATCTCAATATGGTTTTCGAAAAGAACGGAGCACCGAAACTCTCTTAATCTCTTTATCTGACACAATACTCCTGAATCTTGAAAAAAAAACAATCCTGCTTACTCATACTCCTCGATCTATCAGCCGCATTTGACACGGTGAATCACTCCCTACTCTTGGAACGTCTGACAGACATTGGAATCAAAGACACTGCACTAAACTGGTTTAAGTCTTTTCTACAAAACAGATTTTACAAAGTTAGAATCAACAACAATGAATCACACCCCGTCGATTCTTCTATGGGAGTCCCTCAAGGCTCTTCTCTATCGCCGACTCTTTTTAACATATACATGTTACCGTTATGCCAGCTTTTATCCAACCTCAATCTTAAACATTTCATATACGCAGACGACGTACAAATTCTTATACCAATTAAAGAATCCCTCCAAAAAACACTTGAATTCTGGAACTCCTGCCTGTTGTCCATTAACAATTTACTCTCAAGTCTTAATCTAATTCTCAATTCCAACAAAACGGAAATTCTCCTTGTCTCTCAAGACAATAACCATACAAGGCCAAATTTAAACCAAACAAATCAACCTTCCTTCTCTGCACAAGTGAGAAACCTAGGAGTCATTATGGACGACCAACTAAACCTAAAGAGATTCGTAAACAACACTGCCAAGGAGGGCTTTTATAAATTACAAGTCCTTAAACGCCTCAGACCACTACTGCACTTCCAAGACTACAGATCAGTACTCCAAGCAATCATTTTCTCGAAAATCGATTATTGCAATTCCTTGCTAATCGGCATTCCAGCTAACACCCTTAAACCCCTTCAAATGCTGCAGAACGCCGCAGCCAGGATACTAACCAAGACCAACAGGAGAGATCATATCACCCCCATTTTGAGGGACCTACATTGGCTCCCAATTAAGTACAGAATACTTTACAAGACATTAACTATCATTCAAAAAACCATATACAAGGGCAGTCCGCTTGAACTCAACTTTCCTCTTCTACTTCATCTACCATCCTGACCAACGAGATCAGCTTATAAAAACACTCTCCAAACAACACACGTAAAAACTTCGCTTAGCAAACGAGCCTTGTCCTCAGCAGGTCCATCCTTCTGGAACTCGCTACCTTCTTCTCTCCGGACAGAACATTGCCCAATCAATTTCAAAAAAAGACTTAAAACCTGGCTTTTCGAGCAAGCGTTCAAATCATGATAATAAATCACATCAACTTCCACACACCGGCAAATAATCCATCCAAAGACTCTCAATCAAGCCCGAAACATAACACTTCACATTCAAAGATAATTTTAAGTTTCCCATTCTTCCTTTATGTTTAAGTTATTTTACCCATGTATTCTGTTCCAAGTTTTAAGTCCCTGTTCTATGTAACTTGCATTCTACATGCATGTCTTGTTCAGTTATAATGTAAACCGAGCTGATATGCAATCCTGCATGAAGCCCGGTATATAAAAATGTTAAATAAATAAATAAATAAATAAATAAATAAATAAATATACCTCACAAAGACCACATCACTCCAACACTTCAGTTTCTGCACTGGCTACCAATTTCATTCCGTAATAAATACAAAATTCTCACCATAATACACAACTTAATTTATAACCCCTCAGCAATCTGGCTTTGCTCCATGCTAAGACTCTATAAACCCTCTCGCCAATTACGCTCAATGGACAAATGTATACTTGAAATACCTACAATAAAGACAGCAAGATTAGACCTGACTCGCAAGCGCACTTTTTCAGTTGCCAGTCCGGTAACCTATTTTTGCACAATTGCTTACAACATCACATACCTATCTTTAATGTCCTTTTCTAGTATAGTTATTGATATGGTTATTTTAAGTGTAATTTATTTATCTATATTATTTTAACCTACATGATCTACTTAATACTTGATGTCTCCTACATATATTTTATTTTATTTGCTTTTTATCTGATGTGTCCTATTTATTGTATCATTAAAAAATGTTATGTATGTTTTTACTGTAAACCGCATAGATCAATTACTTAATTGTATTAGCAAGTATATAACCAATTAACATTTACTTGTTCCATTCCATTCCATTCATTATTTTATAAACTTCTATCATTTTTTCCCTCAGGCATCTCTTCTCCAAGCTAAAGAGTCTTAACCTCTTTGGCCTTTCTTCATGGGGAAATTGTTCCATCCCCTTTATCATTTTGGTCACCCTGTTCTGTACCTTTTCTAATTCTGCTATGTCTTTTTTGAGATATAGTGACTAGCACTGCAAACAATACTCAAGATGAGGTTGCACCATGGAATGATAGAGAGGCATTATGATATTCTCTGTTTTATTCTCCATTCCTTTTTTAATAATTTCTAGCATTCTATTTGCTTTCTTGGCTGCTGCTGCACACTGAGCAGAAGATTTCAATGCATTATCAACAAGGATGGCTAGATCCTTTTCCTGAATGGTGATTCCTAATGTGGAACCTTGCATTGTGTAGCTATAATTTGAATTACTCTTCCCTAAGTGCATCACTTTGCATTTGTCCACATTAAATTTAATTTGTCATTTGCATGCCCATTCTCCTAGTTTTGCAAGGTCTTCTTGTAATTTGTCACAATCCTCATGTGATTTAACAAGTTTGAATAATTTGGTGTCATTGGCAAATTTGATCACCTCACTAGTTGTTCCTTTTTCTAGGTCATTTACAAATATATTAAAAATCAGTGGTCCAAGAATAGATCAGAACATGGAAACAAAGCAAGGCAAGAAGGCCGCTAAGGCCACATGGAAGCAAGGCAAGGCAAGACTACAAACCAGTTAGCCTGACTTCAGTGCCAAGAAAAATAGTGAAAAGTATTCTAAAGATCAAAATCACAGAACATGGTTTAATGGAACAAAGTCAGCATGGCTTTACCCAAGGCAAGTCTTGCCTCACAAATCTGCTTCACATTTTTGAAGGGGTTAACAAACATGTAAATAAAGGTGAACCAGTAGATGTAGTGTATTTGGATTTTCAGAAGGCATTTGACAAAGTTCCTCATGAGAGGCTTCTAGGAAAAGTAAAAAGTCAAGGGATAAGTGGAGATGTCTTTTCGTGGATTACAAACTGGTTAATAGGAAACAGAGAGTAGGATTAATTGGACAATTTTCTTAGTGGAGGGGGTGGGTAGTGGAGTGCCTCAGGGATCTGTACTGGGACCTGTGCTTTTCAATATATTTATAAATGATCTGGAAAGGAATACGACGAGTGAAGTAATCAAATTTGCAGATGCTACAAAATTATTCAGAGTAGTTAAATCACAAGCAGATTGTGATAAATTGCAGGAGGACTTTGTGAGACTGGAAAATTGGGCATCTAAATGGCAGATTAAATTTAATGTGGATAAGTGTAAGGTGATGCATATAGAGAAAAATAACCCATGCTATAGTTACACGATGTTAGGTTCCATATTAGGAGCTACCACCCAGGAAAGAGATCTAGGCGTCATAGTGGATAATACATTGAAATCTTTGGCTCAGTGTGCTGTGGCAGTCAGAAAAGCAAACAGAATATTAGGAATTATTAGGAAGGGAATGGTGAATAATACGGAAAATGTCATAATGCCTCTGTATCGTTCCATGATGAGACCACACCTTGAATACTGTATATAATTCGGGTCACCACATCTCAAAAAGATATAGTTGCGATGGAGAAGGTACAGAGATGGAACAGCTCCTTTATGAGGAAAGATTAAAGAGGTTAGGACTGTTCAGCTTGGAGAAGAGACGGCTGAGGGGGGATATGATAGAGATGTTTAAAATCATGAGAAGTCTAGAATGGGTAGATGTGAATCGGTTTTTTACTCTTTCGGATAATAGAAAGACTAGGGGGCACTCCATGAAGTTACCATATAGCACATTTAAAACTAATCGGAGAAAGTTCTTTTTCATTCAATGCACAATTAAACTCTGGAATTTGTTGCCAGAGGATGTGGTTAGTGCAGTTAGTGTAACTGGGTTTAAAAAAGGTTTGGATAAGTTCTTGGAGGAGTAGTCAATTACCTGCTATTAATCATGTTGACTTAGAAAATAGCCACTGCTATTACTAGGATAATTAGCAAGGGATATACTTAGTTTTTGGGCACTTGCCAGGTACTTGTAGTCTGGATTGGCCACTGTTGGAAACAGGATGCTGGGCTTGATGGACCCTTGGTCTGACCCAGTATGGCATGTTCTTATGAGGGCCAATAAGGCGACACAGAAACAAGGCAAGGCAAGGATGGCAAAAGCAAGGAGCTGAGGTGACTCGATGATAAGGCCCTGAGCAAACTTTGAGGGAGATTTATAATATAGGATGGGTCTTGCTGTGTCATGCAGCCTTCAAGGTGTTGGCTAGAGCTAGGACAGAGTGTAGCCCAGTAAAGGCCCTTCCTGGCAGGGAGGCTTCCTTTTGACTTCTCTTACTGTCCACATCTTTAGTACCTTCACTAGAGGCCTTTCCATGCCTCCACCACCTTTTCTTGGAAGAAATATTTTCACATATATAATAAGATTCAATACACATTCAAATGCTGGGCCTAGCATTGGAATCCACAGCCTGACTTTTTGGTAACCATTACTTCTTACTTCCTGCTTCCTGCTCTCTGTCTCACTATGTTGGAATGAGGTGCAGATGTTGCACTGCGATATTTTCACTGCATGTGGAGTGAGAAGGAGATTGTGGGAGCTCTCACTTGAGTGGAACAGGAAGTAATGCCTAAAGGATGGCAGAAAATGAATTGCTCTGGCTCGGATACATGCATCTGTCATTGAATACAGCTGCTTTGATCCTGTTTTTCCACACTTGAAGGTCTATTAGCATCATCTGACGTACTGAGGAATTTTCTGAAAAAATTAAAGAGTGGGTGATTATGTTGTCTTTCTTTTGTAATGAAATTATAGAGGGTAAGATATACAATAATATGTTACAACTTAAGCTCACCACAGTGTCCATTTTCTTTGGTTACAGCAAAATCTCTCTGCTGCTACTGCATTATCTACATAAACAATGAATACAATGTGATAGTAACAAATCAGCCTTGGTATTTTGCTTGTTTGCTGTTGGTGCTTTCTTTCTCATCTTATTTTTTATGCATCTTCTCATAGTCTGAGAGATGGCAAGAAATCGTGGGAATTCACATACTAGCTCTGAGAGTAGCTAAATTATGGCCTGTACTGCCACATGAGACAGTTCTAGCTCCTTTACTAAGCATATTTAAATGTAAGCTGGATGAGCTCCCAGATCATAATTGTATTAGTGGGTATTCAGAACTTGTGAGACTCTAGCTGATAAGTGGTGATCCTGATACAGAGATTCATATCAATTGTCTTCTAGGGGTCCAGAAGGAATATTGTTTATCTGAAGAACAGAATTGCCTGAAGTTCAACAGGATTTTTTTTTTTCATTTTTAAAGTTATAACAAATTAAGAAACCTTTTGTACAGAAACAAAGCATCAATAAAAATACATAATCAAGAAAACAATACTACCATAACGATAATTAAACATACTCAAATACTACCCAGTCCGCAATTAGGAGTGGTTAGGATTCACAATACAAGGAAATATGGCTATCTGATAAACCTTCTTAGTTTTCCCCATGATCACAGCACAGTCTTGGATAGCTTGAAGAAGGTTAAGCTCAACTGATATTGGCTTTTCAACCAGTTAGCAAAACCAGCTATAACAGTCATCTTGGTGAGGAGAATGCATAGGGAGCAAAAGCATTCAATGACCTGCTTTCCTTCAGGATTACGATAAATGCTGCTAAATGGATTGACAAGCAGGGAATACCCAAAAGCAATGCCACATGTACAGTCACGCCCCACCACCACCGCCATAGGCATCACTTTGATAACAGACTGTACCAGTTACCCAGCATACTCCCATATTTCCCACTAGACACAGTGAAGAACTTGTAGTTCTGCACCAAACTATTTTTCAACAGCCACTCCCACCATGGATCTAACTATCTCTCATCTTCTGCTGACTAGGAACTGCTGCAAATACTGCCTCAGGAAAGGTCAGCTGAGTGCAGTGAAAAGAGAGAGAGAGAGAGACTGAAGTTACTTTCTCTTTTTTCTTCTGCTGATTCCTTGTTTCAATTTCCTCCAGAATCACTCCATGGGACCATCCTCCATGCAAACTGATGTAGGCCTGACCTGGTGAGTGAATGGTGCAGAAAAGTAACACTGTCAAAAATGAAGGAACTCAGCTCCACAGCACACCTGGACTGCACTGGCTCGTACTGTATGCAGCACATACTGTTCTCTGCACATGCCTAAAACCAGGCCTTATGCAGGGCAGTGTGATAGCCTGCTTCCTTGCCACTAGCTAAATAATTTTAAGAAGAAAACGTATATCGGCTTAGTTGAAGTTTCTGTGGGGCAAGTAGAATAGCTTGGACCAAACCCTACCAAAATCACCTTAAGCTCAGAATCGGGGGTCATAAAAGGAGGATTACAAAACAAAAGCAGAAAAGGTGAATCAGTCCCCTTCTGTGGGGCCTATCACTGCAGTATCCCCAGATTCTACCCACAAGTCCTGCTAGGGAGGAGATGCCATTTCAGAGCGCCTAACATCACAGAGGTGTGATGAAACTGTGGGGCAAGCCTACGATAAAATGTGTGAACGAGGAACACAGGGAAGCTAGCCAACACAAAGACAGTGCTAGAAAAACATAGGGCAGTTCTCTTGTAAGTAACCTGATGATCTTTGATCGTGCAGGGATCTGTCACACACAGTTATTGCGAAAATTCTTCATGTGCTGCGAAATGTGTATTTCTCACACTACATTATGTTACCAAGGTGGTGCATGAATCATATATCCCATATGGTGCAAGTTCGCACAGAAAGTGTCTTTTCTCCTCGGCAAAAAAATGAAATGGAATCCCCATGCATGCGAAAACGAAATGGAATCCACGGTTAAATAAATTGTTCCCTATTATGATATTACAGAATTAAAATGAGGTCAACCTGCACCAGCAGGGTATGAAACTCTTATATAATAATGTCATAAGTAGGACAGCTAATTCATCTCCTGGGTTCCCTGGGAATTAAGTTTAGCTGATTACACAGAAAAAAAAGTAATTTGGAAGGGTGTGCCTGATTATATCGCAAAGAATGACTGACACTGTGCACTGAGAAGGAAACACATTTAGGTGTGAGTCAAAGCTTTAGACATACGTACCTGAGTCTGCTGTCATTTACTTTTCATACTGGTTGCTTGTGAGACCTGTTTGGCTGGTGGGCTACAAAGTACAGATTTGAAAGACAGGGCAAAAGGTTTGCAAGACGGTTTGCTCTGCATAATTTTCCAACTTCTGGAAAAATACCCACAGGAATAACTTGTCAAAAAAGCAGTGTGTGTGTGAGTTGTGCCCTAAAGGACTCAATTTAAAAAGCAATATGAAGCTGTCAAATGCAAATAAACTTTGGGAGCCATTTACTAAGCTCCGGTTTGTTTCTGCAGAGGGAAAAAAATACCATGGGGGGGTGGGGGTTCCAAAGCTGTGGTTTTACCACGCGATAATTTCCCTCGTGGAAAAATTCTGCAAGAAAAAAATATCGTGGGGATCTTACTCAAAAATCGTGTGATGATGGCCCTCTTTGCCTAAGGCTGCCATCTCTTAAAGGGCCACAATGGCCTTGAAGACCCTTCTCAATGTGCAAAAGCAACCTCAAGGGTCATCAGAGACCCCTACCCACCTCCCTCTTTCTCTAGAGGGTGCTCACAAGTGGAAAATGTTGAGTAAAATTAATTTAATGTCATGCGGTGATTCCCCTCCCCCCCCTCCGCCCGGCTACTCAATCCCCCACTTCCTAAAAAAGGCAACCTCCTGATCCAAATAGGCCATTTTCTATAGTAGCAGCCTGCCAACCCACAACCCCCCAAACCCCTGGCCCACCCTAGCCCACCCACCCAGGCATACCTGGTGGTCTAGTAGGGCCTGGAGCACCTCCTAGGCTCCAGGCTGGCTGCTCGCTCAATCAAAAATGGTGCCATCAAGTCACCGTACTAGTTATGCAGAAAATACTAAGAGAGAGATTTTTAAAGTGTTGCTCGTACAAAAATAGCTACATACACGCATATGTGAGCCACGGGCGAGCAATGTGAATTTTAAGAATCCACGAAATATGCGTGTACATATCCATGCACGTGGGAAGAATAAGGGGGTGGAAAAGGGGCGGGAATGGGCAGGGCATGGGCATTCCTGGGTGGGGCTAAGACTTACGTGCGTAACTCCGAATTTTCAAAAAACTGACCATGGCGCGTGTCCGTGTGTAATCTGCGTAACTTTGCTGCAGGTCCTGATGAGGAGCAAGTCTAGAGATCTCGAGTTTTAGGGTTTTCAGCACAGCTTGAAGGTTTGGGGTCAAGTGGGGGGGTTTACAGGATGAAGAACCAGAGGGGTTTTGAAGACCTCAACATCAACTGAACAAACTGGGTAAACTAATTGGAAAAACTGATTTTTCATTCGCGCGAGCATGTTTTAAAATCCACCTGCATTCGCGTGTAAAAGCAACTAAAGCCCTAGTGGAAATACATGCGAGTCATTTACTTGAGCCGCCTCTTAAGATTATGGGCACACATACGCATGGCAAGGGGATTTTAAATGATACGCACGTACTTGCGTGCACGAAATAAAATCACAGTGTATCTCTGTTCACACACCGATACACACATTTATGGGTGCATGCACGTTCCTTTTAAAAATAGCCATTAAATGAAGAAAAGTTAGGGAGACCCACCTTCGGAGGCTCCCTATTAGACTAGCTTTATGCATGTCCCAAACAGAGAGCCGTATATAAGGAGCTCTAGCCTGACACACCTTTGCTGGTCCAGCATTCCGCAGAGAGTTTCCTCCATGATATTCTGTTGCAGGCCATTTTTCTCTGCTCTTCCTGGCTCCTGCTACAGTATTGGGCTTCAGCTTCACTTTTGTTTCCTGCTCCAGTTCTGGTCCTCAGCTGCAAACCTAGGTCCTGCTTCGGTCCTGGTCAACAGCTTCACTTTTGGTTCCTTCTCAGGTCCTTGTCCTCGGCTACATTTTTGGTCCCTGCTCTGGTTTTGGTCTTCAGGTCCTTCCTGGTTCCTGCTTCCATCTGGTGGCCTCCTGCACCCAAGGGCTCAACCTGTAAAAAATGGCAGCTGCCTCAGTCAGAAGACATCAGCTCCGAACCACCCAGCCTTTCCAAAGTATGACCCTGCCTAAACACAGTACCTTCTCTCTGTCCCCAGCAGAGCAGGCCATGACAAGGCCTTACTGAAGTCCAAGTACACTACATCTAGCGCTCCCCTGTGCCAAGTCTGTGGTCACCCAGTCAAAGAAATTGATTGGATTTGTCTGACAAGACCTACTTCTGATAAAATCATGCTGCCTCAGATCTTATAATCCATTGGATTCCAGAAACTGCACTATCCTCTGTTTTAGCAGCAATCCCAATAATTTACTCACTACAGAGGTCAGAATAACTAGCCTGTAGCTCCCAGCCTCCTCCTTACTCCCACTTTTGTGAAGAGGAACCGCATCTGCCTGACTCCAATCTTCCGTAACAACTCCTGACTCTAAAGAAGCATTGAAAAGGTCAGCCAGAAGACCAGCCAGAGCTTTTCTAATTTCTCTTAATACTCTCAGGTGTATCCTGTCTGGCCCCATTGCTTTATCTACTTTTAGTTTAGCTAGCTTCTCATGAATACACTTTTCTGAAAGTTATTTGAGGTTTACTTCACGTCCAATGCTATTTGTGTCTGGTTTTTGTGATCCTACATGTGGCCCTTCCTTAATGAACACTGAACAGAAATATTTGTTAAGCTATTCTGCTTTTTCCTCATCAGCCTCTATGTATTCCTCCCCTTCACCTTTGAGTCTCACAATGCCACTTTTGCACTTCCCCCTATTAGTATCATATCTAAAAAAAATCTTATACTCCTCCCATTTTATTGTATTTGCCATTTTGTCTTACATTTGCATCTTTGCTCTTCTGCCTACTTTCCCAGTTGCTCTTATCTTTTCCAGATACTGTTGTCTGTCTTCCTCTTTCTGCCAACTCTTATAGTTTATGGACGCCAATCTGTTTTTCCTACTTTTACAGCTACTTTTGAAAACCATAGCACCTTTTTTTTCTTCTTACCTTTCATTACTTTCCTAACAAAAAGGTTAGTTGCCCTTACAATATCTCTAAGTTTTGCTCTCTGCTTTTCTACTTTCCTTAGATTTATCATCCATCTAATGACTCCTAGCAGTACTCACCCATTTTAACAAAGCTAGTTTTCTTCTCCTTAGAATGTACCATCACCGATGCTCTAATACTGAACCACACCATCCAGTGATTACTGGATCCCAGACGATTATCCGTTATGATGTCAGAAACACAGTCTCCATTGATAAGCACCAGGTCCAGTATCACTGCCTCCCATGTGGGTTCCGTTGCCAATTGACAAAACAGTTATCCCTGCAGAGAATCCAGGCTATCCCTGCTTCTAGAAGACACTGCATCCAGGATGCTCCAATCAACATTCAATGGATTTATATCACATAGCGACAGCACCTCTCATACTTACATAGGTTACCCTTTCATAGTAACCTTGTGAATATAATCCATTACATCTCTATCCATTTCTTCTGCCTGCAAAGGAGGTTTGCACATCACACCAGTATAGAAGGATGTTTCAATCTCTCTTTCCTGATTAATCCACAGTGCCTCCTGTCCTTCTGCCAAGGAGAAATAGGAAAGGAAAGACTGGAATATTTTGGAGACAATCTGTGGATCACAGGTGCTTGGAAGGAGAGATTTGTGAGGGATAGGAGACCCATTTCTATTGCACCCTGGGCAGCCTATATTCCAATCACAGGAAGAAAGGAGACATCCCTGCGAAGAAACTAAAAAAAAATGACAGACACAGAGCAATTTGGATTATATTTATTGAGGTGATTATAGATGTGTAAACATCCTGGCTGCTGTGTGGCCTTTCTGCCTGCAGGGGCCCTCAGTGGGCCACAGTCTGAACTGGGCAGTGCTGCCTCACGTGCTTTTAAGACATGGCAGTGCTGCCTCATGTGAGTCGAAGGCACATGAGGCAGCACTGCCATGTCTTAAAAGCCTTCCTCACTGACAGCTTCATGCTTCATCTTGGAGTCTCCCTTACTCCTTTCCGTGGTCACTCTAGTGCTTTGCCTAGGTTTCTGGTTATTACTACTATTTCTTGTGTGGCCTTCTATTGGCCTTCTTGGTCCTTGTGTGTGTGTGTGTGTGTATGTTGTTTCCTGATGCTTGGTCCTAGTATTGGCCTTCTTGGTCCTTGTGTGTGTGTGTGTGTGTATGTTGTATCCTGATGCTTGGTCCTAGTATTGGTCTTCTTGGTTCTTGTGTGTGTGTGTATGTTGTATCCTGATGCTTGGTCCTAGTATTGGCCTTCTTGGTCCTTGTGTGTGTGTGTATGTTGTATCCTGATGCTTGGTCCTAGTATTGGCCTTCTTGGTCCTTGTGTGTGTGTGTGTGTATGTTGTATCCTGATGCTTGGTCCTAGTATTGGCCTTCTTGGTCCTTGTGTGTGTGTGTATGTTGTATCCTGATGCTTGGTCCTAGTATTGGCCTTCTTGGTCCTTGTGTGTGTGTGTGTGTGTATGTTGTATCCTGATGCTTGGTCCTAGTATTGGCCTTCTTGGTCCTTGTGTGTGTGTGTGTATGTTGTATCCTGATGCTTGGTCCTAGTATTTATTTATTTATTTATTTATTTATTTATTTAAATGCTTTTAAAATATACCGACATTCATAGGACATATCATGCCGGTTCACAATCAACATTGTAAAGGAGGAAGAGGAAATTACAAATAACAGGGAGGGGGGAGGTGGAGCAGTGAAGGAAAAAGGAGAGGATGGGGGTCAGGTGACAGTAAGCGCAGAAGTTGCGGGAAGGAGAAAGGTAGTGAAGTGCTAGGGGAGAGAGAAATTGATAGGAACTGTGTTAAAAAAACTGAGAATAAAAAATTAACAGTATTGGCCTTCTTGGTCCTTGTGTGTGTGTGTGTGTGTGTGTGTGTGTGTGTGTGTGTGTATGTTGCATCCTGATGCTTGGTCCTAGTATTGGCCTTCTTGGTTCTTGTGTGTGTATGGTTCCTTCCTGTTTGATCTTATTCTGGTCTTTGATGTCATTTGCCCTATCCTTCTCTTGCCCTGTGCTTTGCTTAGTCTTGCTCTTGTCTACTTATTAGTTTGTCCTTTGGTGAACTTCTTGTTCCTTGTCTTGTGGGCACTTTTCTGTACTCTGCAGCCTGCTCTTCCTTAGTGGGCGCCCTCCTGTACTCCCCTGTCTCAGTGTTCACAGTGAATTCAAAGACTGTACCCCAGACTGCGCCCTCAGCAGATTCAAAGATTCTTCGCCAGGCTTCTTCTCCTGTAGGTAGCAGCACCACCAAAGACATTGTTCCAGGCTTCTTCCCTCATAGCAGCACCAGAGACTTTGGTCCAGGCTGCTTTTCAGGTAGCAGCACTAGAGACAGGGCCGGAGGATCCACTAGGCGAGCTAGGCCTGTGCCTAGGTCGCCGAGACTTAGGGGGCGCAGCGGCAGAATTTTGAAAGGGCAAAAATTGCCCTTTCAAAATTCTGCCAGGCCCGCCCCACCCTCAGTGCCACCCTCCCGACGCCCCCCCTGGTGGTCCAGCGGAGGGCCTGGGAGCGATCTGCCAACCAATGGCACCGGTAGCCCCTGTCACAAGGTAGGGGCTGAAGGCCACTGGCGCCATTTTGATTAGTGGCAGCCGACGACCCGGGGGCAGCAGATGGCTCCCAGATCCCCCACTGGACCACCAGGTGATTTGTGAGTTTTCTTTTGGGGGGGGGGGGAGTTGGGAGGGTGGGGAGAGTCGGGGCGGTGACGGGGGGGGGGGGGGGGGGGGCGGCACAAGGCTGAAGGTGCCTAGGGCGCCCAATCCACTTGCACCGACCCTGACTAGAGACCTTGCTCCAGGCCGCTTTTTCCACACCAGCAACAGGGACTTTGCTCCAGACTGCTTCTCTTGCAGCAGCAACAGGAGAAAGGTAGTGTGGAAAGCATAAGAGAGGTCAAAAACTACAGGATGTGAATGACTTATGTAAACAGGAGTTACATTTGATCCCATTTGGATGTGAATTTTGATATGGGTGTGCTAAGTGAACCTCATTCCTTCCACAAGGTTGGGATTTGAGGCACAACTTGAGGGAAGCTGAGAGTTCAGACTAACCTTTATGGTTGGCCCAGGGTGAGAAGGAATTATGTGGGGGAAAGAGAGGGAGGTGGAGAAATTTAATTATTATGTTCCCAAAACTTCATTTCTGTTTCATGTGATTCTGACTGTTTAGAAGCTCATGAAATTCTGATATATTCAGTGATTCAAAAATATAACCTGCTTTACATCCATGTACATAGTGGCTGGCTGGGTTCATCCACAAAATAAAGTTAACTGTTTCGGACATTTGAAACATGGGGTCATTTATCCTTATTGAGCCAGCACTGGGATGAGGCATGGGATCAGAGTTCATGGAGGGAAGTCCCCCTGGTCCAGTCAGATAGAAGAGAATGGATAATGGATACTCACACTGCCATTATACTAAACTACTTCACCATCTGCATGACCATTTTGAAGAACCAACCAACAAAGTTGACCCCTGCCCCCCCCCCCCACCCAACAACAGCACGATCCTCTCCCCCTCTGTCCAGCTGGCAGGAGGAGAGTGATGCTTCACACCTGTGTCTACCTCCTTTGCCAGCTGTGCTCAATCTGTGCTTCAAGTGTGCAGTGCCCCATAGGCCTGCAGGACCTACTGGCACTGCAACGTCAAACCTCAGAATGAAGCCAGTGGAGGAGAAAGCAGATGCAGATGTGAGGCACTGCTCTCCTCCTGCTGCTGGCCAGAGGGAGAGAATCATGGGCTGAGGTGGAAGAGGGAAGGGGCAGGAGCAGGATTCTGGGCAGAGGGAAGAAGAGAAGAGAGAGGTTCATGTAGGCTGCCCGCTGATGATGAGGCCCCGGTCTTACAGTTGGATAAGGGGTGGACTGACACTGATTTGGGCCCCTGGGCAATAAGGGTCATTGGCCCCTGATCACGCATCTGAGGCTAGGGGAGAGTGGGCCCTTGGCACTGCCCTATTGCTCAAACAGTCAGATTTAAGAATTGGCCCCAACCTATTTTGAGTTTGACAGGCCTGGCCTAAGAGATTCAGGTTTTTCCCTTGGCTTCTCTGTCTGTTTACAATTAGCTCCATGTCTGTCTTTAGAACACTATCCTTAAGCAAAGGTCTCTTCCTCTTCTGATCTAATATATAGAGTGCAAAAACTGGCAGCCCTCTATGCTTAGTTCTTTCCATTGTTATGTATCCCAATCTGGTAACTGTAAAGATTTTAAGACAGTATGTGAAAGAAGCCATGCACAGCAAAATTCATCACAAAATCCTATCCCATTATATTTCTTGCATATTCTAATTTCTGCTGTTCCTCAATATGTAGTATGTTATATAATAAATAGCAGGGCACATCTGTCATATTTACATGCAATAATGCAGCTTTTCCATACAGGCTTCATTTCTGTATGTCCAGTGCTGTGATGTCTGCTGTACACATGCCAGATTAGCAAATTACACATTTTCCTGCATGACATATGTAACCCTTTTCTTCTTAGGGGCATCTTCTCTAAGGGCACATAAAAGAATGTAGATTGTTCGGGGCTGTTTTTCCTTTGCCACAGGTCCCCTCCATTTGTATTACCCCAGGGGTGAGTTCTTTCTATGGGGGAAGGCAGATGCTTGTGGCCCAGGCAGTGGAGTGACTTTCTTTCTGGTGTGCAGCTGGTTAATGTAATTTGAAGGCTGATCAGGGTAATAAGTGCAGGACACAGGATTGGGTGTTCAAAATTAACTTTACTGATTTAATGAAAAGCTAGTGTCAATGTCTGTACAATGAATGTCCTTTCTCTGTCTCTGTATAAGTGCTGGACTTCAGGTTCCTGGGGAATCTCTAACTCCCTTTGACTGAGAGATTAGTGGTCCCCTACTCCTGAAGGGTCCCAGGCTGGGGCAGATTCCCCTTTGAATTTTCAGAGTCCTACCTGGATCCAGCGGACTTCGCACAATAACCCAACCTGCGCTTGCGTCCCTTTTCAAGATCCTGCGTGGGGTCTTCACTGAATCTCCTTGGTATCTTATTTGTAGTTCTTCTTCTTTGAGCCTCCCAGAAAGGAAGGCCTTAAGTCTTTCCGAATGAAAGACAGGTAAACAACACTTCCCCCCTTCCAATAATAGGGTATTTCCCTAACTATTATAATATCTCCTGCGGTCACTCTCCCTGCAGCCCTTCATTAGCTTAGGCACTAACAGGGTTTGGCGACCTGGCTTCTGGATCCAGGGGGGATAATCTTTCCTCAGAGCTCCAATTGTAACCCTGGCAAACTAGTTTTTAACACAATCCAAATCCGTAGTAAATTCTCTTGATCTCTCTATATTATCACCTAACCTGGCAGGGAATGCACAGGCAGGTGATTTTCCTTAAAGATATGTGTGGGGAAGCTGTAGGCCTCACCCAAAGGAAAGGGACCCACGTCAGTATGGCTCCTCTCCCCTCAACCTCCTTCCTCTTACTCCCAGTGAATCTCGCCCTAGTCACCTAGGTATAGCAGGGTCCACCCACCCATCTCCAAATCTGCAAAAAATTTAGGTATAACCATTAATTCAGATCTTTCATTAAAACAACACATATCCATAATTACCAGAAATTCATTTTATAAGCTTCAACTCTTGAAACGGCTTTGTCCTCTACTTTTCTTTCACGATTTCCGGACTATACTTCAATCACTCATCTTTTCTGGGCTTGACTACTGTAATTCTCTTTATATAGGTCTCCCAGATAACACACTTCACTCACTTCAACTGATCCAAAACGCAGCAGCACGTATCTTAACAAACTCTTCCATAAAAAATCACATCACTCCGATACTTCAATCATTACATTGGTTACCAATTAAATACAGAATACAATTCAAGATCCTGTCCATTATACACTCTCTCATCTACACTCCTAATTCAATTACCTTATGTTCCATTCTCCGGATTTACAAACCCACCAGACATCTAAGATCACTGGACAAAAACCTCTTAGACATCCCATCACCACGACAGGCCCTTCTTGACATCACCAGAAAAAGATCATTCTCTGTCATTGGACCAATCTTATGGAACGCATTACCAGACTCTTTAAGATCCATATCCAACTCCAAACACTTCAAAAAATCCCTAAAAACACATTTATTTCAATCTGCTTTCCATATATCACACACTAAATAACATAACTACTTCTCCATCACACAGGGCACAACATTATTATATATTGATTTATTTTTTATGTAAACTATTCATTGTTTTAGATTTTTATTTTTATTATATATTTTTGTAATTTTGAGCTTTTATAATTTGATAATCTTTATGTTCTTTTAAATTTAAATCTTTATTTACATTTGTTTTTTATTTAGTTATGTAAACCGTTTTGATTAAATACTGTTTGTAAAGACGGTATACAAACACTTTTAAATAAATAAAATAAATAAATAAATATAGGAGGAACTGTAAAATGGTATTCGCTCTAAGTAGTTGATTTTCTACAGGGATTAGGTGGCATCTAGTGGTCAACCCATAGGGGTGCCACACATAGAATTTGGAATCCTCACCCCCATATTTACTGCAGAAGGATAAGATTTAGGATCCCAGTAATTTTCTCAAGTGCACACGCATAAGGCCACAGCATTCAAAGACATTTACAGCAGCTTTACAATATATTTCTATCTACCTGTTGAAAGGTTGAAAGACTGCTCGTTATTTTGGATTTGATATATATTGAACGCTTTTCACTTCATTGCCGGCATCACATAGCATCGCTATGTGAATTAGAGAAAACACATTTGTTTTGGTGTGAAATCATCAACGCTGATTATCAATGCGATATCTTCTACTGACTATTTCAAGTCCTGGTTGAATGAAATTTGCCCCTGAGGCAGCTCTGTGCAAGGGAGCGAAACTCGGCCAGAGTCGGGCGTTTTAATAAAGGGCTTGTTTTTATCCGATTCCTATTGTCGTCACTGTTACACAGCTCACTGGATCGGCCACCGCTTTGTTTTTTGGGTCCTACTGTTGTAAAATTACATTTTAAATATGAAATAAATTATCAAATCACACCACCAATTCCCAAAGGAGAAAACACAGTTGCATAGCTGGTGGCATCTATTGTGTTTCATGAAAAATCAATGCAGAAAAACAAGTAATGATGTCAGAGGATTGCCATCTCACTCAGGTCAACTCAGAGAGGATGATCCTGTCCAAGTTTTGCCGAATTGCATGCAGAGAAATGTAGTTCTTCTGTGTCAGGACTACATCTCTGTGCATGCAATGTGTGGCAAAGCCCAAACTGGATCAGCTGCTCCAGGTTGACCTGGAGAAGGCGGAGACCCTAAGCCCTCAGTTATGGGCCAGTATGTTTCATTATGATGGCACCAGAGATTTAATGATAAGGAGTGCAAAGGCTATTCCCATTGGCACAAAATGGGAGAAACCCTTTGAGTCCTTCTGGCCTGTAGTGCTGTGGAAATGTTCAAACAACAGTGGAGCAGAGGAAATGTGGAGTGAAAAGAGGAGATATATGTATAAGTAGATTGAGAAAACTAGGCAGGTATGTACACAGGGACTCGGGATGAGCTCATTTCTGTGCAGGCATTTTGGAGTGTCAAGCCTAATCTCAAAGTCTGGAAATTTCAAAATGTAAATGCTTCGCTGGATAGTGTCAGGTTACTGGGTAACATCAATTCGTCAAGTCTATACTATTGCGTTTGTGGACCCTTGAGCCGAGACGAGGTTGGTACCACCACCAAGGGAAGCTCCCAGTGGTCTTTGTCATTGGGAGGTGGTACAGGTGGAGAAGACCCAACTGGAGCTTCACCTTTACCAGCTCACGTTCCCCTCAGGTTGAGCCCTTGGGTGCCGGGGCTGGCAGGACTTAGATGCGGGTCTCTCACGTTGAAGAGTCCAGGAAGAAGGCAAGGCGGCGTCAAGCAGGCAGGGTCAAGGCAGGCGGCGGACAGGCAATACCAGGAACAGGCCAGAGATCAGGGCAGGCAGGAAACAGGCAGGATGATGAGACAGGCAGCGATCAAGCAGAGGCGAAGTACCAGGCAGGAGTCAAAACCAGGGAGTCAGTCCGAGGACAGGAGCAGGAACGGAGCCGGGACAGGAACACAGGATCAGGAAGGCAAACTGGAACACAGGATCAGGAAGACGAGGCTGGAAGGCAGGATCAGGAAGGCAAACTGGAACGCAGGATCAGGAGGCAAATTGGAAAGCAGGATCAGGAAGGCAAACTGGATAGCAGGATCAGGAGGCAAACTGGAACACAGGATCAGGAAGATGAGGCTGGAAGGCAGGATCAGAAAGGCAAACTGGAACACAGGATCAGAAAGGCAAACTGGAACGCGGGATCAGGACATTCTGACCCAGACCTGGTTCTACCACCTCTGCCTGCAGGGATTTGCAGTCTGGCTTTTCTCAGGGACATCAATAGCAACATCAGAACTACGGGGCTCTGCAGGCAGTGGGGTAAAACCTTGACTGAACCAACCTGTTCTGAAAAAGTGAAGGCAATTGGTAACCTGCCTGAAATTAGCAGGGGAAATGGTATGATGGGAACAGGGCAGCAGGAAGACAAGACAATTCACTGCTCACTTTCTGGCACCAGTGATAGTTCCAGATGTTCCTTTGTTGGTTAATTTTATTTATTTCAGCATGGCTATAATGATCTACACCAGGGTTCTTTACAACGAATTACATACTGCAGGGATTTCCCAGTTTTTGTCGCGGGCCGCAGGCCAGTTGGGTTTACCTAGTAACTAAACTATGCAAACAAGCCTTGATCTTAGGCCAAATATAAGCAAATACATCTGATGAAAATTCATTATGGATATCCTGAAAAACAGACTCTTTCGCACAGCCTCTTATACAGGAAGATCCAGTACAGATGTTGGGAGCAGTGTGGGTGGGCTCCAGCTGCTCTGTGCTTGAGCATTAGATGGAAAAGTGATGAGAGGCTCCATGTGGGAACTTCAGTTGCCATCTGGGCCCCTGCAGCCCTGCCAGGTGGCATGGAAAGACCACTGGGTTGTAAACCTGGTATAAAATGCTGAAGAAGACAGTACCATGTGAACACTTGAAACACATCTAAATGTAAGTACTTATTATGTGGTAATGCATCACCCTCCACAGTTGGTCCTGTCCTTGTGGAACCCCTTCATATCAGATTGTCATCTTCTCATTCCAGTGTAGCCCCGCCTCGGAAGTTTTCTATACTACGGTAGGGCCATAAACAAATTTCGTCTCTTAGGGGCTGCTATACCTCTGGCTAGTTCTCTGTTCATTGTCTCTTCCCCAGGGTGTGAATCATTTTTATGGGGGGAAAGAGTCAACTTTCAGGGCCCTGAATGCTAAGGGTGACTTTCCTTCTATCGTCCCTGGGATAGGGGTACTTGTCCTCACTGTGCGCTGTAGGTGCCAAAGAAATAATCTGGAGTCACTGGTTTAGTATCCCAAAATTAAAGTCTTTACCGTTGGAAACACTGGTGAAATATGGCACGATAAAACTTAAGCCTCAACACCACAGAATTTCTTTTAGTATTACAGTCGCTTTCTCTCTTTCTATGCTTGGTTCTTCTATACCAAGGTCAGAGAAACATCCACCCCCCATGGCATGGAAAAGTAAAGCTCCCAGGTGGACAGGGGATCCTTATGTGGGCAGGAAAATCCCTCCAACACTGGTAAAATGGTTTAAAACATAGTCTTTGCATAGAAAATTCAATTTTCTCTCACCCCAGGGCAAGTAAAGAAATCAATATGTCACTCTCTAAAGTCTCCATTTATAACACTGTAAGAGAGGGCACTTTAAACTTGGTGTGGGATATGGGGTGGGAGTGAGGGGTACATACACAGTAGGAGGTACGAACACAAAAGTTGACATCACTGAAGATTTTCAGCTGTTTGGATCAATGAAAGATACAAGATTCATGGGATAGGAGGCGATGTCCTTTTGTGGATTATAAACTGGTTAAAAGACAGGAAACAGAGAGTAGGATTAAATGGTCAATTGTCTCAGAGGAAAAGGGTAAACAGTGGAGTGCCTCAGAGTTCTGTACTTGGACCGGTGCTTTTCAATATATATATAAATATTCTAGAAAGGAATATGATGAGTGAGGTTATCAAATTTGCAGACGATACAAAATTATTCACAGTGGTTAAATCACAAGCAGATTGTGATACATTACAGGAGGATCTTGCAAGACTAGAAGATTGGGCATCCAAATGGCAGATGAAATTTAATGTGGATAAGTGCAAGGTGTTGCACATAGGTAAAAATAACCCTTGCTGTAGTTACACAATGTTAGGTTCCATATTAGGAACTACCACCCAGGAAAAAGATCTAGGCATCATAGTGGATAATACTTTAAAATCGTCAGCTCATTGTGCTGCGGCAGTCAAAAAAGCAAACAGAAATATGTTAGGAATTATTAGGAAGGGAATGGCTAATAAAACGGAAAATGTCATAATGCCTCTGTATCGCTCCATGGTGAGATCGCACCTTGAATACTGTGTACAATTGTGGTCGCCGCATCTCAAAAAAGATATAGTTGCAATGGAGAAGGTACAGAGAAGAGCAACAAAAATGATAAAGGGGATGGAACAGATCCCCTATGAGGAAAGGCTGAAGAGGTTAGGGCTGTTCAGCTTGGAGAAGAGACGGCTGAGGGGGGATATGATAGAAGTCTTTAAGATCATGAGAGGTCTTGAATGAGTAGATGTGAATCAGTTATTTACACTTTCAGATAATAGAAGGACTAGGGGGCATTCCATGAAGTCAGCAAGTAGCACATTTAAGACTAATCAGAGAATTTGTTGCCAGAGGATGTGGTTAGTGCAGTTAGTGTAGCTTGGTTCAAAAAAAGGTTTGGATAAGTTCTTGGAGGAGAAGTCCATTAACTGCTATTAATCGTTTAGTTAGGGAATAGCCATAGCCATAGCCACTGCTAATAATTGCATCAGTAGCATGGGATCTTCTTGGTGTTTGGGTAATTGCCAGGTTCTTGTGGCCTGGTTTGGCCTCTGTTGGAAACAGGATGCTGGGCTTGATGGACCCTTGGTCTGACCCAGCATGGCAATTTCTTATGTTCTTATTTTCTTATGTATAATGCACTCTCTACCCAGCTTGTTGCATTCTCTACCTAGCTTTCTTTCCCTCTGCTCTTAAAGGAACAGTGTCCAGGTTTAAAATGTTCGTTCAGCCTCAATGTCTCAATGCATATTTTCCAGTCTGCACCCTTTTTTTTTTTTTTTTTTTTTTTTTTTTAACTCCCAATGCATTAGCATAGGATTAACTTGTTGCATCAAGAGTTAAGAAAAAATTTAAATCTGTCCAAGTTATTGCATTCTCCTATTGATTAGGTGGGACACAAATGCTCATTGGATTTTTCTATCTCATGTGGTGTTCCCCCAAGGTTCTATTTTATCCCTGGTCCTGTTCAACACTTAAATGGCTCTGTTGATCGAGGTTATTCATCGCTTTGATGTTAAATGTCATATAGTCACTGATAATGTTCAGCTGTTTGTGAGTGTTGGCGAGAAGGAGGGTGCAGCAGTCACAAAAATGAATTCTTGTCTCCAAGGCATGAAAAGTTGGCTACAATTGCCTATGTTAAAAACTTAACTTTACAAAATCAGAGTTAATTTGGATTTCTCAGGAATTTAGCTCTCTTATTGTGTTTCCTTCCATCCCTGGTGTTGTCTTAAAGCCCAAATTGGCTGTTCACAGTATGGGTGTTCAATCAGATTCCAGACATAGGGACAATTCAGGCCTCAATTTTCTGAGCATATCTTAAAGGAGCTTGTTCTCTCTGTTCCAAACAAGATGGAAGAAAGGGCAGCAAAGTATTATGGATACCCTGTTACATGGGACAGAACTGAGAAATGCAGACATTGCAAAAGCATGCCTGCTACCAGACTGTCTACCTTTAGCTTAACAGCAATTGGAGGACTCTATCCATATTGAATTGCATTGCTGCAAACTGCCAAATATATTTTATAAGTAAATAAATAATGTCATTTTGAGACTATGCAGTTTTCTATATAAAAATGAACACTTCACTTTTATAAAAAAGTGAGAATCTTTTCATCAAAAGCTGTGCTTGGCCTTCGTCCATATATGCATGGACTATGCCTGTTCACTTGCTATAAAAGTAAGTGAAACAAAGGAGCCAAGGATTCCACCAATATCATCTCCTGGGATCAGCATCCCTACCTGGTCTTCGGTGTTCGAAGAGATGCTGACATAAGATGCCAGCGTCAGACTGCTGAGCTTTCCAGACTTGCGCATGGCGGAGTAAAGATATTGATGTTTTAACAGAGAGAAGCCAACCAGCCCTTTCAATCTCTGCTTGCTAGCCTGGTGATAAACAGACTTAACTCTTAATTAAGACTGTCTGAAGTAACTTTTAGTTCTTTAGGGGTAGACAGCCTGTAATTTCTCTGAATTAAATCCGTGCAGACCTTTAATCAATGATCCCTCGTGCTAATCTAGAACCTGTGAATGTGCATCTAGGGGAAGGGAAGAAAGAGGGGCGGGTGGGGTGGGGAAGTACAGGGGTGGAATGTGCCGGATGAATTGTATGTGCCGGCCATAAGGATCAAAGTAGAAAAACACTTTTATATTTTATGCAAATTGTATGTAAAAACGCATACCGGAAGGAAGGAAGAAAAGGAGGGGGGGGGGGGGGAAGAGAAACTAAATAACAAAGTGATATTGACAATGTTAAAGAGGAAAAAAACCTGAGTAGGGAGGAACCTAAACATGGGACAGGTAAACCTACCTTAAGTAATCTCATAAGGGAGAGGGGAGGCAGAGGAACCCCGGCCCAATTTTAAAGATACCGGAAAGAAACAGAACAAAGGATAGACTCAAGCTAAAATTACTTTATAAAGAATAATACTGTAAAGAAATAACTTACATATAAACTGAACAGTCAGCTCTAGGAGCGAGGACTGCCATCACTATACAAGATAGAGGGCTGAAAGATCGTTATGAGGAGAGCTTGGAAAATACAGATATCAAAAATATATGTTTACAACATATAGATATATTTAAATGTAAGGAAATTAGACCGCGGCCTGACAAATGTATTAAAAAAGAAAAGGCTCTCTTTTTTAGTATAGTAAAGTCTTTCACAAGGAAGTAAAACCACTGAAGGTAAAAAAACCAAACGCTTATTTAAGCACCCAAAGAAGGAGAATATAAGAACATAAGAAATTGCCATGCTGGGTCAGACCAAGGATCCATCAAGCCCAGCATCCTGTTTCCAACAGTGGCCAATCCAGGCTACAAGTACCTGGCAATTACCCAAACACTAAGAAGATCCCATGCTACTGATGCAATTAATAGCAGTGGCTGTTCCCTAACTAAACTTGATTAACAGCCGTTAATGGACTTTTCCTCCAAGATCTTATCCAAACCTTTTTTGAACCCAGGTCATTTAAAACTTGAGAGTGCAAACTAAAAAGACGGAATATAAAAATCCAACAGAGTACCCGAAAACAAAGGAGAGATCAAACTTTTATATTCATAAGTAGTATTTAAGGTAGGTTTACCTGTCCTATGTTTAGGTTCCTCCCTGCTTAGTTTTTTCCTCTTTAAGATTGTCAATATCACCTTATTTACTTTCTCTTCCCCCCCTCCTTTTCTTCCTTCCTTCCGGTATGCATTTTTACATACAATTTGCATAAAATATAAAAGTGTTTTTCTACTTTGATCCTTATTGCTGGCACATACAATTCATCCCGCACATTCCACCCCTGTACTTCCCCACCCCACCCGCCCTTCTTTCTTCCCTTCCCCCCTTTTTTTCTCTTCTCCCTTCCCCCGCCCTTCCAATTCGATCCCCCTCCCTCCCTTTTTTCTGTATTCTGTGCTCAGTATACTTTTGACACGTGTTTGCATTCCTGTACCTGGTATGTTCCTCTCCTTGCACTACATTTTTGAATCAAATAGTATGTTTGCCGCCCACTGTTCAATACTTATAAAAACTTTTGTCTTGCAGACGATGAGTGTCTACTGGTCCCCTTGATGCAGGTTTCTCCTGTTGCTTGTAATTAAATACAATTGGGGACTCGTGTGTTGAACAGTGTCTCATCTTTTGAGCCACACATCCCTTGCCTTGAGATACTTATCTTGTTACAGCTTTCCATTATCATAGCTTTCCGAGATCCCACACATTCTTATGGCCCAACTGCATCCCAGAACCCATCACGGACTGTGTTTTGGAACCAGTCCTAAGTCAGGGGAAACCTTCCAAAGCCTAGATCAATCTCTTCTTTTCTTCACAGTGATGTCACCGTGAGAAACAGCACCATTAATCAAATGTTAAACAACCGATCAGAGGAACAAACATTTTCTCACATGATTAGACACAACATGGTCCATGAGATTATCGAGTAGCCAATCCAAGAGTATCGTATTCAAAGTCAGTTGGGTCACAGTTAAAAAAAAATCATTCTACTATTCCTTAAACAAAGAATATCACTCAAAAAAGGGGAATTAAATCAAGGTGTACCATTCTACTTCATTGTTAAGTCCCCTAGGTTAAACAGAATTAAGAGAATGTATCCAAAATGTCTCTTTTTATTCAGTTTTGCATCTCTGTCACCTCCTGGCCAAGATGGTAAAATCTGGACAATGATACACCATTTATAATCATTAAAAGAGTTGTTCATATCTTTATCATTATGAGAGACCAAAGGGGCACTGGGCTTTTTGTCATTCACATTACTACGATGTTTATTCAGACAGACTTTAATCTCCCATTTAATTCTACCCACACACATCAAAGATCAAGAGTAGATAAGCATGTAGATAACCAACCCATGTGGACGTGCAATTAGTGAGACTCTTGGATCTCAGTAGTCTGGAGGTACTAGGAACTGTCCATGTTGAACCCTGACATGAGAACATGTGCCACATTTAAAATGACCTATTTTAAGAGGCTCTTCATGAACAGGATCTCTCACGTCTGCCTGAGTAACATGTTCCTTAACGTTCCGATTCCTAGTGAAAATAAAACAAGTAAATACTCTGTGAAGAGAAGGGACTCACCAATGCCTTTTGATAATCCTAATGATGTGTCCCGATTGGTAAGAATACCTCATAATGTAATTCAAATGGGATTGTACTTCATTGGATTGATATATCAACAGCAATTGTCGATTGGCATATTTGGCTCTTTTATATGTAGATCTTAATGCATAGACAAAACCTTTAACTTGGAAGCAGGGGGTGCTGGATGCTTTTCCTTGTGGTTTTCAATCACCCCCAGTCGGGCCTGTGTTATTCAGCCTGACTGGATAGCCCGAGTTCTGAAAGTCAGGTAGATTGGTGTCTCTGCTGCAGAATCTACAGTAAAGACCTGGCTGAATAGCCAAGCTTTGATTTTTTTTCCCAGAGAAGGAGGTAACAAGTTTCAAAGCAGAGGTCTATCAGTATGTTTTTAAATTTATTTTTATTTGGATGTCGTTCAAGCCTTATTACTGGTAGCCCAAGGCAAACTACATTCAAGTACTATAGGTATTTCCCTTTTCCCAGAGGGAATTACAATCTAAGGGGTTCATTTATTAAGCTGTGATAAGCTATTAACACCTATAAAACACTGTTTATTGAGTGTTATTGCACGATATATAACCTACGGATCCACTCCTTATAAAATTAGTTGTTTTGCATGCATTTGTATGCACACATTTTTCAATGCATGTAAAGCAGATAATGCATAGGTAATTCTATGCAAATAAAATAATGCAGCTTGCCAAAAATAAGGGCAGCTGAGTTATTTTATCTATTTATCAGGAGTTGTAGATGTTTTTCCACTGGAGCATCAGGATGCTAATGCGCATCCTGATACTCTTGGGTTGACATTTAAAGGTCCCTGAGACCTGGAACGCCCCCCTCACAATGTGAAAAAATACCCCCCTGGGGGTCTAAGTAGAATCCTGCTCACCCCCTTCTGAGGCAGCATAGAAGTTAAATTTTAAAAAACTCAATTTTTCATAGTGCAGCAATGCCCTACGCCCTTGCCAAAACCTTATTGTTTGTTCCAAATTGCCCACCAACCAAATACCCCTTATCCAAACAGCCTCCCACCCACCAGAGGCAGTGCCTGACCCCCCTGGACCCCCCACCCCCCTGGGCTCCTGGAGAAAAAGTCACCTGAGCTACGCAGACAGAAAGGAGGAGTAGCATTAGGCCCATGCAGGAAGAAGAAGCAGAGGCAGCATCAGGCCCATGTAGCAGAGAAGGAAGAGGAATCGTGTGGAGCCTGTGGGGGAATAGAAAACAGGGGCAGTGTCAGACCCACACTGTGGAAGGAGGAAGAGGAGATCTGTCAGTCCTGAAGGCCTGGAGAAAGAGCAGGCTTCTATCCCTGGTGGGTTTGGGGTGAGGAGAGAGAATGAGCAACCATGGATAGGAGAGGCAGAAAAGTGAGTGTGAGTGTGGAAAAGGGAGAGAAGCGAGTGAATGTGCATGTGTTTGAGTATGTGGGTGAAAGAGTGGAGAGGGAGCATGTGTGTGAGAATAAGTATATGTCTGAGTATGAGGGTGAACATGTTAATGTATTAAAGTGCCCTCTCTATTCCTGTTCTCTCTTCCCAGTACTGGTAACTAAATTCCATCCAAATAAATTAACCCGACACAAGAAATATCAGAAAATAACTTTATTTTTACAAAGTAAAATATGAATTAATTTAACATGCAAATCAATTCAAATTTATGCAATGTCACATAGATTCTACAGAATCTTGAAAAATCTGCCTAAGGAAACCAAGGGCTCTGGCTATGACTCTTCAGATATCCCACGCTGCCAGTCCAGCAATGGTATATGAACCGTGAAGTATAGCCGGCTTGAGGCAGCCTGTGATAATTCAGCAGCTATCCTTCAGCACTGGCTAGATTTTTTGTTGCATGCAGGGCCAGTGTGACCTAGGCAGACCAATGTAACCCCCCCAACCCACCCTAAGCTGAATGTGCCCATTGACAGTGGTAGATATATATTTTATTTATTTAGATTTTTATATTCTGCTTTTCAGCACTTCAAAAAGTGTACATCAAAGCAGATACCATTCAGGTACAATAGGTATTTCCCTATCTCCACAGGGTTTACAATCTAACAGGCCGATTCAGAAAAACGCGCGGGAGAGCGGGTGAGCGCAGGCCACTCTCCTGGGCGTGCGATTCAGGAGGGTGGCCTATGCAAATTAGGGCCCACGGTAAAAGGAGGCGCTAGGGACACTAGCGCGTCCCTAGCGCCTCCTTTTTCACAGGAGTGGCAGCTGTCAGCGGGTCAATTTTGCCGGCATCGGTTCTCAAACCCGCTGACAGCCACAGGTTCGGAAAACGGATGCAGGCATAATTGAGTGTCTGTCTTCCGACCAGCGGGCCGATTTTTAATTTTTACTTTTTTTTTTACTTTTGGGGCCTCCAGCTTAATATCGCCATGATATTAAGTCGGGGGGTGCACAGAAAAGTAGTTTTTACTGCTTTTCAGTGGACTTCCCCAGAGCCGGCAAAAATTAACGCCTATCTTTGGGTAGGCGCTAATTTCTGAAAGTAAAATGTGCGGCTTGGCTGCACTGAATAAGAGGTAAAGCTAGCGCATTGAAAACGTGCGTCCAAATGCAGGTTAACAGTGCGCACCACCGGAGCTCCACCGGAGTGCACTGTACTGTATCGGCCTATAATTTTGTACCTGAGGCAATGGAGGGTAAAATGACTTGCCCAAGGTCACCCTCTTACAGCTCTCTCTCTCTCATATCGCACAGACCTAGCGAGTGCTCCATGGCTTTGCTATAGCCCCCTTCTTTCACAATTGAAAATGGCGCCCTTGCGTATGCGCCGGCACCCTGCCCACTGCCGCCTAGTCCTGCCTAATGGTCACGCCGGCCCTGGCTGCATGTGGAGAGCATTCTCAAACCAGGCAAGCATACTCAGCAGCTCAGCTCTGGGCGTGTTTTATGATTGTTAATTCATCCATCAAGTAATCTACTACTAAACCATAAAAATTATATACCGGTTGAGATAGGTGAAACAGCAAGCAAAATGGCCCCCTTAATCATAAACTTACTGTTTTCATTTAAACAATTTTGTCAGCTATCTTTTATGTAATACGAATGTGTTTTTTTTAATTACATTTGTTTTATGTGATTGTATTATATTTATTTATTTTCTTTTATTGCGTTGCGATGTTTAACGTTTTAAATTAATCCATAATGGCTTTACTTGTAAATTGCTATGACCTGTGGAATGGCGACTGATAAATATTGTATAAATAAAATAAACTTGGATGTGATTTTTTTTATATTCTTTAAAATTTCAATTTTAAGTTACACTGATTCGCCTGGACAGTCGATCGTAAAGTATACCTTTGTCCTCAGCAGCACGTAACAATAAATCTCCGGCAGGCGGCAACTCGCACCCTTCAAGCTTTAATTTCCATTTCAGTATATTTAGGTTACTGTTGTATGGTACCCCTGGCAACAGGCTGCTTTTCTTCCTTTGGATAAGCTGTCAGAAAACGTAAGGTGGACGGAAGAACTCGAACGAACGAGCTGCCCGCCTCCGGGCAGCCTTGCAGATTGCGCAATAGCTGGGGAGAAGCCCGTCCGCCCCGCCCCCTAGAGAACGCGGGGAGCTCAGGGCCGCACCCGCCGGCATCCCCTCGCGTCAGCAGCTCAGCGGCGGGAAGAGAAAACGACGGATCGCCGGTGACTTGTGGTTTGCAAAAGCGCTCCGACTTCACGGCTGCTACAGCCTAAAACCGAATCAGAAAATCCTGATTTGCAGCTTATGGTTTTCCGGGAAACACATTCTACAATCAGCAAAACAGGCTGGAGGAGGACCTAACCTTTTTTAAATGTAGAAAGGAGCCAAGGTGATATGATGAGCTTTTTTTTTTTTTTTTTTTCTATCTTATTATTTCCCTTGGGAGGAGATGAGTTTGTGCAAGTGCTTTCATGCAAGACATTCCACGCCACATGCCTTATAAGGGAAAAGCAGACAGGCACTGCTGTGCAGCATCACACTCCCACTCTGTGCTTTGACTATGTAGAATCCATGGAAACGTGCCTGAAGGCTATAAACGGACAAGGCTTCACCTGGTAGTGAGTCAGCAATGACTGTATCACCAGTCACACCTAGCACCTAGCGAGCTGGTTCTCCTCCTTCCCCACCCACCCCCACTGCCTTTTCACTCACTATGGCAAGATAAGACTTACTAATGAAACCTAAAAGCAATGAAATATATCATGCAACAATTCCTGAGTCCAAGACAAAAACCATGACTCCCCCCCACTCTCATCAAGTCCAAACATGAAATGATAATCCCTGAGAACAAGACACATTGCATTCCCCTGCCCCAGGCAATTGGCTTATTTAGGATGCAGAAGCTTCTTTAAAAATAGGTTGTGGGATCCAGAAGAATATTTTAATAAGGTGGGATGACTGGCTAGAAGCAGGGACGCGTGCAGGGTTGGACTTTGATACTGCTGCAGGCACTTGTTCATTCCTGGTCCTCATACCTGCTGTACTGTTTGATCCTTTTGAGGCTGATGCAATAAGGTGTGCCCGGCACAGCGCACAGTTTTAATCCTGTTTTGCACCCATATTTTGTGTGCAAACATTTGTGCTGATGCAGCAAGGAATTTTGTGCACAACAAAAAAAATATGTGTTTAAGTTAGCGTCCTCACATGGAAATTCCATGCTAATGATGGCTTTAGCTGTTATCCCCCCAATGAAGAGAGGTGAGCTGTCTTATCTTGTGTTTTCTTAGCAGTGAAAATTTTACTCCTTCCAGCAGAAGCGCTAGTCTAAGGGCAGAGGCTGGCATTCTGGTGCTGGGATCTGTAGTCGGGATTTTATGCACAAAAACTACAGATCCGATTTTATGCACAGAAAACATGATTCGTGCAAATAAGCCATGTTTTCTGAGCATAAAATATGACTCATTCATTTATTTGATTTATATTCTGCCTTTCAAGCACTTCAAAGCAAATTACATTTAGGCACTGTAGGTATTTCCCTGTCCCCAGAGGGCCTACAATCTTAGGGCCTCATTTACTAAGCATTTTTCCCATAGATACAGAGAGAGAACATAAGAACATGCCATACTGGGTCAGACCAAGGGTCCATCAAGCCCAGCATCCTGTTTCCAACAGAGGCCAAAACCAGGCCACAAGAACCTGGCAAGTACCCAAAAACTAAGTCTATTCCATGTTACAGTTGCTAGTAATACCAGTGGCTAATTTCTAAGTCAACTTAATTAATAGCAGGTAATGGACTTCTCCTCCAAGAACTTATCCAATTCTTTTTTAAACACAGCTACACTAAATGCACTAACCACATCCTCTGGCAACAAATTCCAGAGTTTAATTGTGCATTGAGTAAAAAAGAACTTTCTCCGATTAGTTTTAAATGTGCCACATGCTAACTTCATGGAGTGCCCCCTAGTCTTTCTATTATCCCAAAGCGTAAATAACCGATTCACATCTACCCGTTCTAGACCTCTCATGATTTTAAACACCTCAGCCTTAGTAAATCAAGCCCTGTGCATGCACCGGAGGCAATGGAGGGTGAAGTGACACTCAAGGTCTCAAGGAGTGGCAGTGGGATTCGTGCACATAAATCATATTTTGTGGTACATTAGGTGCTCACATTTTCTGGTTTGTGTGCATTTTTTTAAACTTCCGGTACATTAGCATACCATTTGCTTACTGCATCAGAAGTTAAAAAAAACTTAGCTTGTGTGTTAAGAAACTGTGGGGTGAATTTCAACACCCAGTTCTAGCCCTTGGCTTTTTGCATCCACCCCTTTGGTTCCATTTCTCTTCCACCATCATCTGGCTGCAAGAAGAAATTGATGCCAATTCTCCAGAAACCGATTGGCAGAGGCTGCAGTGCTTGTACTGAGTGGCAATCAGTACAGAAAGCTACCTGTTCTGGTGCAGTTGAAGAGGGCACCACGCTAAGTCATAAAGACCATTTAATTTAAGCTGCCGTCTGCTTCAAATGTCACAAAACTGTTGATACATGGAGGAATACAATTATAAGCATGCACTGTAGACACAGTATAATATGGGTCTAATATCAAGAGTCTTCTCCCTTTCTGTGCCTTATAGGGTTAACAAACAAGCTATAGGCAATACCTTTTTATTGGACTAACTCAATACTTCTGCCACAGGGGTACTGAGCTGCTCCAATTGTAACTCCCCTTCCATGTCCTCGTTACAAAGGGGGCCGCTGGGTATGGTTTGTTCCTCCGCAAAGAGAAGCTTCCTTTCAAGGCCCTTAGGCTGCAATGATCTGAACTCAGAAAAAAACAGTCTGGGTGGTGTTCTGGATTATAACCAAACTTCTTCGGTAGAACGGATTTGACAGTCAACGCATTTACTTACGGGCTGATGCAACATCGGCGTGCAGAAAATGGGCGCTCATGATTGAGCGCTTGTTCTCCTAACGCGCGCCGATCCACCTCTCCCAGGTGCACAATATAATATTAAAATGAGCTGCCATGGTAAAAAGGAGGTGCTAGGGGAAAATGTGCATCCCTAGCGCCTCCTCTGCATCTGGCGAACAGGAAAGGTGGCTGTCAGTGCGGGTTAGGAAACGGACCCTCAATACAAGCACCCGTTTTCTCTCGCTACCGGCACAATATGCACGGCCTGGACCATGTATATTGGGCGCCCATAAATTTTTTTTTCCTGGCTTTATTTTTTTACATAATTCCAATGAGCCCTTGAGTGCAGTAGACCTTTATGCCAGCCCAGAGCTGGTGTAAAATTTGCCACTTTGCAACGGGCGCAATGACCGCATGGGAAATTTTTTGAATTGCGGGGATTAGCTAATAGTCTCATCTACATGTACTTTACAATTGTTGAGCGCTATTAACTATGCACTAGATTGGACGCACGTTTTGGATGCGCTAATCCCCACATTGTATCCGGGGGTTATGGACGCTTGTCCAAAACATGCGTCCAATCGCGTGTTAAGCCATGCACCGGCTGCAGCACACGGTATTGCATCTGCCTTTTGGTGAAGAATCAGTTGGCTCCAATCACTCATTCAGTAACTCAAGCAGACAGGATTCACTAGCTTTACTGTGACAGTTTCTCCTATTAACTATCTCCAGGGACTTCCACACTTTTTAGGATAATTATTGTACCTGAAATGTCTGCGTAGCAGCAATTCTGCAGCACAGATGCTTTTCCTTTCTTTGTGGACCATGTAGGTACAATTCCTTCCAATTGTGAAAAAACTTGTTGGCACGCTGACTGGACAAGTCATTAGCTTTGTCCTTATCTTTTTTTTTTTTTCTTTTATGAGGATCCTTGTGGATTCTTGCATGGGTCCCATATCCCTTCTGGATCACCCAAACTGGATCTCTCCTGCTCCAGGATTTAGAGCCCATGATACAGGATTCCTGAAGGAGCCCTGGTGCATGGCTCCCAACCTTGGAACCATAGTTGCAATGACTGGAGCATCACACGCTGCCTAGTCCAGTTCGGTGCTGGTAGGCACGATGTAATTTGGGACATGTTTGCCAGCAATGGGAACTAGGTTGGAGAGGCCATGAACAGCTGTGTAAAGCAATGGTTCTCAATAGGTGTGTCGAGTCACACTAGTGTGTCATGAGGTCCCGGGAGGTGTTCTTCTTCGGTAGAACGGTACCAGGGCCAGCAGAAGGCCGCGCTTTCCTCATCAGTCTGGGCAGGAGTTGGCTGACTTCTCCTTTATTGGGTATGACAGGAAGCTGCTCTTGCTTCCTGGCCCAGTGGGAGGTTATTCCCTCCTCCTTCACCCAGACCAGAACGAGTTATCACCAACTCCTGTTCATATGGGCCCGGCAGGACACCAACTTTATCTTCCCCTGCCTGACCTGGCAGTGAGGCTGCTGATGCTCTCTTTACCTCATGGGAGCCTGGATGTGAAAGCAGGAGGATGATAGGTGCTTACTGTATTAATCCACTGCCGACTTCTGCTGCCTCATCTTCTTCCTCTCCTCAATGCTTCTTGTCCTCATCTGCTGCTGGTAAAGAGTGAGGGAGACTCTGGATTGGACTGAAGGCTTTTCTGCTGGCTGGGAGCCAGGAGGAGGGGGAAATGTGCTGGGCAGGAGGGCATGGGAAGATAGGGAGGAAGGAGTGAGGGAAAGGAGGTTGGGGTTCCTGAGTAGGGAGAGGTGGAGGCAGGAGGGGATAGAGGCTGCTGGGCAGGGAGGAGAGATGGAAGTGGAGGGAGAGATGGAGGTGTGGGGCTGCTGGGTTGGGGGAGTGGGGGGATGCTGAGCAGGAAGGGGTAGGAAAGAGATGGTCAGAGGTATTCTGGGGAGGGAAGGGGAGAGAGAAGGACAGAAAGAGTTGAGCAGGGGAGAGAGGGAGCATGGGAAGAGGATGTGGGGTGGAGGGTGTCGGGAATGTTGCACAGGGATATAAGCATGTAAAGGGAAAAGTGAGGGGTGATGGGGGCATGGAGTGGAGTGACTGGGTACAAGGGCCATACTATGTCAGTTTTGAGAATATGCATTTCTTCTCTTTTTGAACTTTGCTTAGTGTAGGAGGAAATATATTTTTGTTTCTAGTTCTTCAGCTTTGCACTGCATGCAGAAGGTCTTCTTGGGGTTTCCATTCCAGTTTTTGTTTCCACATTTGTAATTTGTGGTCTTTTATTCTATATTTGGTCAAGGCAGGTCTGTCTGTGTTCTGTGTGTAGGTGACTGAGATGAAGTACAAACCCCTGTACATGCTAGTAAAGTATCAGCCTTATTTGTTGTATTTTCTCCATATTATATTGCACTGGTGGTGAACTGCAGCCTTTTCATGGGCTGGGCTATTGCTGTTTCATTTCTTGGAGTTAGTGCTTCTGAGGTATGGCAGGTTTGATAGACATGCACAGAGTGGGGTTTTATTTTCCAGGTTTTGTATTTTACAATGTACCTGGAAGCAAAGGAAGTTTGTGATACTGTTATTGAGATGAGACCAGAATCAGAATATCATTTTTTTGTATGATGAGTTGTACAGAGAAAGTCTTAGTTCTGCTCTGCACCCATTGTTAGGAATTGCGGGACTCCTGTGGATGCAGAGCATATGTTTATATTAAGTCCCATGCTGGTTATGTGTTCAGCATGTCACGCATGACAGCGTCATCTCTCAGGTGTGTCCTGATAGAAAAAAGGTTGACAACCACTGGCGTAAAGAATTCTAACCACTCCATCAGAAAAGTGAAAAGTTATAGAATATGGCAGATCCATTTATTTAGAATGTGAAAGTCTTGAAGCAGTGCTGACAGTAATATGGCAGTGAGAGCGAAATGAAGATACCATGACATTCAGCCCTTGTAGAGAGAATCTGGGACAACCACCAGTACTTCTGCTTTTCATACCCTTACATTCAATCCCTTTCTGGTTTCAGGGCCCAAGAAATTGCCCAGCTAAATCTTGAGAAACATTTTTTCAAAGCTCTTCAAAGTACGACATTCATGCCACTATTCTAGAGCTTGTACTGAAATGAAAAGCTTCCTAGCATGTCGTGGCTACTGCAGCTTCAGTTCTGGCCTCCGTTTGCATACCACTGTCGCTCTGTTATCACAGGCTGGGCTGTACACCACTCATACCACCACAACCAGAACCTCCACCACCATTTCCAGGACCTGTGATTCATTTATTTCTTTAGAAGAGACTTCTAGCCCACTCTATGCACAGTTCTAGGCAGCTACCGAGCAAGCTACATAATCAATTGTCACACAGAACCAAGTCAATGAAAAACAAAACTGAAAGCAAACTCGACATAAAACAGACAGAAAACCTATACTGTTGGTCTCCTTTCAAGTAAAGACGATCAGTGTTTCAGAAAAAAAACAAAACACCTTGCTTTCTGGTTTCTCACGTTGAACATTCCCTCTCACTTTCAAGGAAAAACAAAATGTCAGCTTCTCATTTTACATCCGCTCCCAGAACCCTGTACCTGCAGCTGCTGGTCCTGTTCATGCCTGTTCTCCTTCTTATTTCGCTATCCAGTGCTAAGTTGGTCTGAGTTACTGAGTTGCATCACCTTGTCACAGATCCATAACCACCACCAAACAGGGACTGGATCCCTTTTCTGCCATTTCGAATGAGCTAAATATAATCATGACATTATTTTGTGAGTTATTTTACAAGGGGGACAAGCGCACAGTTTAACCCACAGTTGTGCACACCTCAATGACGGTAACTTTCAAACCGGCACGCGGGTGCGCACGTGCTTCGGCCTGCACCCAGGGATGCAGCTAATTTATAACTCCTGTGCATATTTGCATGCTTGTTATACAAGTCTGGCAACATGCAAGTGTGCCAAATTTTAGTGGATTCACGCATGGGTGTGCAAATCTCGCTTCTACCGCGTTAAACGGGAGAATTTTAAAAGAAATGTGCGCTGACACCATTCCCCAGTTCACCCAGTTAAAAGAGATAGGACCTCCAATCCCCCTGGTTTGCTAGCCTTCACTCCCCCCCCCCCCCCCCCCCCCCGTTAGACCCTTAAAACTCTGCAGATCTGCCTAGTTTTATTTTTTAACTTACAGGTCATCGAATAACAGAAGTAAAGTTAGGCGGCAGGGGGCCTTGGTGCTCGCCAGGTCGTGTCAGTATTTTACACACACATCTCTGGTTCATGCCCTGAAATGCCCATGCCCCACCCCTTCCTAGATGTGCGCGCTGCGGGGAATACCCGCGTATCTTGCTGGCTTTTAAAATCCACTCGGCACGCAGGAGCCCGACTTATTCACGCATCCCCTAATTAATGACTGCACCAGGCTTTTAAAATTCACCTGAAAGGGCATACCAGTTGGCGCCCTCTCATGCCAATCCCATGCTAATGATGGCATTAGCTATTACCCACCCCCTCCCCAGTGCAGAGAGGTGCGCTGGCTTACCTTGCTTTTTCTTAGCACCGGAAACTTAACTCCTAGTCAGAGGTGGAATAAAGTTTCCGAGGCTAATGTCAATCTATGGTCAGGAGCAGGAGTTCTGGTGCTAGGACCTGTAGTGGGGATTTTATGTGCATGCTTCCTGTACATAAAAACCGATTGACGTGCACAAAAAAATGCTTTCTGTGCTGAAAACATTTTTTGTGCATGTAAATCATATTTATTTATTTTTATTTACTTATTTTACTTATTCGTTTTATATACCATCATTCGTTTTATATACCTTCATTCCAAAGGAAGATCACAACGGTTTACAATATCAGTATTCATATTCATGGGCTATGATCATATGCTTTGTGTCAACATTCACCTTCTAGTTCAACACCACAGCAAATACATATTCTAGTTCATAATCATGTATATATTCTAGGATATCACAATAGCTACTATATAAATCTAGTTCATATTCATACATTTTCTTGGTCAACAAAACAGTAAATACAAGTTCTAATTCTAATTTTATGTGCAGAATACATGATTTATGTGGATAAATCATGTTTTATGCACACTAAGCATTTTCTGAATGCACATCTTCAGGTTTGTGTACAATTTTCAGCTCTGGAAGCATTAGAACATCATTAGTTTAAAAAATTGTCAGCATGTGCAGTAAGAAACTGCTGAATTTTAGTGCACAGTTTATTACATTATTTATTTATTTTTATATTCCACTTTTTGCAGCACTTCAAAGTGGATTACGTTCAGGTACTGTGGGTATTTCCCTATCCCCAGTGGACTTACAATTGAAGGTTGTACTTGAGGTAATGGAGGGTAAAGTGACTTGCCCAAGCACACAAGGAGGACTTGAACCCTTGTCTCCTGGTTTGTGGCCCATTGCTCTAACCACTAGGCTATTCCTCCACATTGGCCCCTGTACTTAGCTCTCCCTCCCCCTCCACACTACACACTACACCACCTGAAAGGGTGTGGAGGCAGTGAATAAACCTTTGCATTTCATGTGTCAGGGCGTTGTCTGTGCAGCAATCATTTACCTGAGCAAAAGGGTAGTGAGTTTTTACTGGCGACAAAGATGGTTACGTGTCTGATTACCAGCTGGAACGCCCTTTTTTCAGTCAATAGAAAACAGATTGGGTAAGATTAGGCTCAGTAGGGCATAAAGGCCCTGACTCTTTACCAAATAGATAAACCAGTAACATGAGCTGGCTGGCCAGACACAGTTATTTGCTTCACTGAGGCAGGACAAATAATTAAGGACTCCCCACAGCAGGCCTCTCTCCACTCCCTGCCTGACACCAGAAGAGTTTTCTCTGGATACCTGAGAGTCTGCCTGTCCCACAGGAGTGGCTGAAAGCTGCCTTTGATTCAGGGAAGGAAGGGGTTACCAGGGAGCATTATTAGGAAGCAGCCTTTTTCAGGAGTGCAAATCTGTGAGTCTGCCAGAGGAAGTGTCAGAAACCAAAGGACACCGCATTCAAAACAATAACCTCACCAACCAAATAAAGACAAAAAAAAAAATCAAAAGTAAACTGCTCAGATTAGATTGAGATTAGATATATGTGTAAGGAAGGAGAAGGAAAAAGGCACTCTCAGTCAAGAAACTAAAGCCACTCTCAGTCAAGAAACTAAAGCCCCTTCTACTCTATAGGGACTTCCGCACAGTACTCCAGGCCATCATTCTCACTAAATTAGATTACTGTAATTCACTCCTGCAAGGCCTTCCAGCATACACTACCAAACCACTCCAGATGGTACTGAATGCCACTGCAAGAATACTTACCAATGCCAAAAAAAGGGACCATATCACCCCGATCCTCCAGCATCTCCACTGGCTTCCCATCAAATATAGGATTCAGTTCAAGACCTGCATGATGATTCACAAGGCCCTTCACAACATCTCCCCACTCAACCTAACTTTCCAGCTTCAACTACACTCTTCTAACAAACCAACCAGAACGGCATACCAGAATAGAATGATCACACAACCTGCAAAATCTACCCTGAGAAAACGTGCTCTATCCACAGCGGGCCCGTCTCTCTGGAACTCACTACCACCAGACCTCCGTCTTGAACCATGCCACATTACTTTCAAGGCGAAACTCAAAACTTGGCTATTCCATCAAGCTTTCCCAGAGAGCTAATAGCAATAAGAACAAACATCCAGCCTTGCCTTGCAGCAATGTAATGTTCATCTTGCTTCAGTTACATGTACCAAGTTATTTCCTAAGTTTATTTCAGTTGTTTTAAATTAGATTGTACTTTATTATAGTTTATTCGATATGTTCCATGTTCCATGTATGTTCCATGTAAACCGCCTTCCCGGCGATAGTTTTCTCTGTTAATTGTGAACCGGAGTGATATGTATTGTATACAGGAACTTCCGGTATATTAAAAACCTAAAAATAAATAAATAAATAAATATCTATATCTGTATATATAGAAAATATGTTGAATTAAAATGTGTATGTACAGATATATAAAGAAATATATACATGAGGCTGTGCCCCTGCTTGCTTTGCTTGGCAATCCCATTGGCATGGGATGAGTATGTGTTTGAGGGTGTGTGTGTGTGTGGAGGGGGCAGTCCCTTATCCATCATGATGGGTGGTGGGTGGTTAGGGCTGTATTTAAGATGATGATGCCCATGGGCAGAGAACTAGGAGGGGGAGGGGGTTCATCACCGGAAGTCAGAAAGCTGCAGGGAGAATCCCGGTTGCTGGTTGCCTTCAGAATTTGGCACCCTAGGTGCATGCCTTTGCCTAAACCCGGCCCTGGGGGTGTGTGTGTGTGTGTGTGTGTGTGTGGGTGCACTTTTTTCTTGTCTTTGTTCCCCTGACCCCTCACATCATGCAATTTATTGCCCTCCACATCATGTCTTTACTGCACACATTGATTCCAGCTTGGGGATAAGGCCGGTCTCCTTTACTGCACACATTGACTCCAGCTTGTGGAAAAGGCAGGTCTCCTTTACAGCACACTGACTCCAGCTTGGGGACAAGGCAGGTCTCCTTTACTGCACCCATTGACTCCAGCTTGGGTACAAGGCAGGTCTCCTTTCCTGCACACATTGACTCCAGCTTGGGGAAAAGGCAGGTCTCCTTTACAGCACATTGACTCCAGCTTGGGGAAAAGGCAGGTCTCCTTTACTGCACACATTGATTCCAGCTTGGGGATAAGGCAGGTCTCCTTTACTGCACACATTGACTCCAGCTTGTGGACAAGGCAGATCTCCTTTACTGCACACACTGACTCCAGCTGGGGAAAAGGCAGGTCTCCTTTCCTGCACACATTGACTCCAGCTTGTGGAAAAGGCAGGTCTCCTTTACTGCACACATTGACTCCAGCTTGTGGAAAAGGCAGGTCTACTTTACTGCACACACTGACTCCAGCTTGGGGACAAGGCAGGTCTCCTTTACTGCACACACTGACTCCAGCTGTGGAAAAGGCAAATCTCCTTTACTGCACACATTGACTCCAGCACGTGGAAAAGGCAGGTCTCCTTTACTCCACACATTGACTCCAGCTTGTGGAAAAGGCAGGTCTCCTTTACTGCACACATTGATTCCAGCTTAGGGAAAAGGCAGGTATCCTTTACTGCACACATTGATTCCAGCTTGGGAAAAAGGCAGGTCACCTTTTCTGCACACACTGACTCCAGCCTGGGGATAAGACAGGTCTCCTTTACAGCACATTGACTCCAGCTTGTGGACAAGGCAGATCTCCTTTACTGCACACACTGACTCCAGCTGGGGAAAAGGCAGGTCCCCTGGTATCAGGGTTAGGGCACTGTGTGCAGGAAGATCACAACACTCCTGGTATTAATAGGGATAGGGCACTGTGTACATGAAGATCACAACACCCCTGGTGCCAGGGTTAGGGCACTGTGTGCAGGAAGATCACAACACCCCTGGTATCGGGGTTAGGGCACAAGTTCTAGTCACATTGACTGATCACATTACTTTTTTTGTCAAGCTACCAACTGTTTCCATTTCCCATCCCCCATATACTGTCAGTGGGAACCTTGGTAACATGAATAAATAAGAGGGCAGCCAATAGGAATACATATTCATTCCTAAACTGACCTTCACTGACCTGAAAAGTGTCAAATTGTATCATTTTCTGTTAGTGCGCACTAACTCCCGTTAGTGCGCACTAACACGATTTAACGATTTTTAACGATAAATCGTTAGAATTTCTATTGTATTGTGTTCTATAACGATTTAAGACGATATTAAAATTATCGGACGATAATTTTAATCGTTGAAAAACGATTCACATCCCTAAAAGGTTGGTCTCTGTTTTGCCTGTGTGTGTGTGACTGAAGAGCAGTATTTCTGCTCGCATGTAGTTTCTCTTGTTCTGTTATTCCAGTAGGTGATGTATTAATGTTCTAGGGCCTGTGTAGTATTTGCATTGCTGCTTTTTCATAAGGTTGCTGTTATTTGAATCCTGAGAGTCAGTGCTGCGAATGTATGGTATGGCAAGGTTCTAGATGTCTCTTTGCAGGAGTTTGTGTTACTTCACAAAATAGCAGTGGAGGGATATATTTTGCTAAGGTGACACCAGAATGTGAATATTTTTTTTTTCATGTTGTAATGTGAATTGTCCTAGCTCTGCTCTGCACTGTTCGATGATTAATGCTATTTTATTGTAGTTATGATGATTTCTGGCTTTCTGCAGAGGATTCATGAAAGAATACATTAATTTTTGTTTTATTACCTGATTGATTGGATCTGATTGTTTGTTTTCTTTGCTTTTTACATGATATACTTGTGCATTTATAAACTGTAATAAATACAAAATAAATTAATATAGATTAATAAGGAATTTTTAATGCTGGTTAAGTGCTTGAAATAATTGAGGTAAAATATTTTAAAGTTTCATGCTGTTGCAAACTACTTAGCCATTGTCTGGTGCAGTATATGGTGTTATTGATCAATAAGAATACAACTAGTAGGTCTCAGACCTGCATGGCTACAGCCCACTCATATTAACCTTCTGCCCACCCAAAAAAAATCAATTCTGGCTATGCTACTGTGGAGAGCCAATTTAGTGACGTGAGAAGGGTTACATGATAATAGTGACACTGAAGGAAGATGAGATGTGCAGAAGAATTTTGAATAGACTGTAGTGGAGACAGATGGTTCAAAGGAGACCTGCGAGAAATAGGTGAGAAGAAATGCTCTCTTACATTACTATTGAGTCTACATCATTCAGCCTCATATCATGATCCTCTGTTCTATCTAGAACATTCTTTCCACCAAAAATGGTTTCTTCTTCAAGTAAAATCAGGCAGAAGATCACAGTTTCAATCTCTGTAGGGAGTAAATTTTCAGAAAATTTTCACTAAACTGTATATTTATAAATTGATTATTATGATGTTTTAGGAAATATTTTAAATTCTAATTTTTATTGTAATCCGCTGTAACACTGTCAAAGGAAGTGGACCCTAGAGGCTGCAATGTAGTTGGTGCCACCTAGTGAGTGAGCTCACAAGGCCCACACCAGCAGCTGGCAGAGAAGCTCATAGGCAGGACTGGCTGCAGCTATACCAGCCACTTGCCCCGCAGGTTAAGCCCTTGGGTTCTGGCGGTTGGCAGTGTTACGCGCACCGGCCGCAGCAGACCCGCGGCTCAGCCCCCTCACCTCTTTCAAAGTGATCCAGCACCTGGTCCCTTGTCTCTTGTAGCTGTGGGCCACCGGCTCTGTCCTCGGGCTGCCCCAGGAGCCTCCGGCTCTGCTGCAGCTCCTGATGGCCCACGGAGAGACGCCGTCCCGACCAGCGCCGCACCCCTCCCTAGGTGCGTGCGTGCGCACAGCTAGTCCTTAAATAAGGCCTGCGGCGGGAACCTGGCCGCAGCCCCGGATGATGATGTTGGCAGAGCTCCGGTATATAAGCCCGGGCTCTGTTCTCTCAAATTGCCTTTGCAACAGGTCCCCTCGCTAGTCGAGTACTCGTTGCCTCTTCAGTTCCTTTCCCGATCCTGATTGCCTTTGTTCCTGCTTCCTTGTTCCTGTTCCTTCATCTCTCCTTCAGATTACTAACCTGGTTTGACCTCAGCATTGCCTGACTACTCCGTTGCCTCTCTCCAGCCCCGAACCTCAGCATTGCCTGACTACTCCGTGGCCTCTATCCAGCCCCGGACCTCTGCTTCATCTGACCATCCTTTTGACTCTTTCCTCATCTAGACTCAGCCTTGCTTGCCACTGCTTCCAGACTGCCACTAGCCCTGATCCCAGCTTGCTTAAAGAAGCTTCTTCAGCCTTTGTCCTGGACGTGGTTCATTCAGGCTTCGGCCTGCTCTTGCTTGGGCGCCGTCTGTCAGACTGGGTTCATATTGGCGCCTGGGTCTCTGGGTCTCTGCCTTATCCAGTACAGACTGATACCTACACTAGTTGCTGCCTCTAGGCTGACCTCGATCCACTTATCGACACTACTGATGGAGGTCACCAAAGTCCAGCCGGCACCAGCACCCAAAGGCTAAACCTGCGGGGAACGAGGGCTGGTATTGGTGAAGCGCCAGCCGGCCTCCGTCCATCAGCCCTCTCTGCCTGCCGACGATGGGGACCCGTAGGATCCTTCCTATGGTAGCATCAACCCCACCTCGGCCCAAGGGTCCACCTCCGGTGCAACAGATTGCAAAGGCCATGGACTTGGCGGAGCCGTGTGCCCTCCAGGCTATTCCTGGCCTAGCCCTAAAGGTGCAAGAACAGCAACAGTTTCTCAAGGCTCTGGCCTCTTCCCTCGAGCGTCTGCATACATGCCTAGATGCCATGTCCAGCAACTCAGTTCCAGCGATGGCTTCCTCTACGCCACAGCTGTCTACTTCCTCCTCCAGAGCCCTATTGGCCCTGCCAACCCCGCCTCATTTCAACTGAGACTCCAAACTGTGTAGAGGGTTTATTAACCAGTGCTATATGCAGTTTGCTCTTCAACCCTCCATCTTCCAAGATGAATTAACCAAAGTCACCTTCATCTTGTCTCACCTAGAAGGGAAGGCGTTGTCATGGGCTTCTCCCTTGTGGGAGCGATCGGATTCACTCCTATGGGAACTGTCTCAGTTCAAGACCCTGTTCCAGCGAACCTTTGATCCTGGGCGGCATGCCATGGCAAGTACTAGTTTACTACACCTTCGACAAGGCCAAAGAAGCTTCTTCAACTATACCATTGAATTTTGGACTTTAGCATCTGAACCCGCTTGACAGGAGGACTGCCTGTGAGCTATCTACCTGGATGGGCTGTCCCAGCAACTAAAGGACGAGTTGGCAGCATGAGAGCTCCCTTCCTCTCTCAAGGATCTTATCGATCTAACAGGCCGAATTGACCATCGTCTCCAAGAGCTTCACCGGGAGAATCGGATGCCCAAGAAACCCTCTCAGGTCCATTCCTACTTGCCACCTGCTACCAACCCTACTACTGGAAGGAATTCTGCTGTGACTGAGACCGACGAACCCATGCAGTTGGGTCGTGGGCTCCTGTCCCCAGAAGAGCGCCTCCGGCGGAGACAAACAGGCCTGTGTCTGTACCGTGGAGCACCCGGCCATCATTTACAGACTTGCCCAGTCCGTCCAGGAAACTCCCGGCCTAAATTCAGTTGGGGTCCTGAACTTGGGCGCAACGTCCCCGGCCCCTCAATTATCCATGCCTGTTACTATAGTCTGGGACACTCGATCATTTCCTGTCCTTGCTCTGGTGGATTCTGGAGCAGGTAGTAATTTTATCCTTAGAGACCTGGTTCAACTCCTGGGTATCAATGCCCATCTTTGAGACTTCCTTGTGCATTGCTTCATTTTATGGAGAACTGTTACCTGGTCAAGTCTCCTTAACCACAGGGCCAGTTCGTCTTCTTACTGGCACGCTCCACTCCGAAGAAATCGAAGTTTTGGTTCTAGAAAAGTCCATCCACCTAGTAGTTCTGGGACTACCTTGGCTCCAACGTCACTCTCCCCAACTTGACAGGCAGAACCACACTGACAGAGTGTGGTTCTGCCTGTCACCAGACTTGTCTTCATAAAGTGGCACCCCCACCAGTGGTTCCTCTGGCGACCACTTCCTCAGGCATATCTGCTCCCTACGCAGACTTCAAAGACATGTTCTCGAAGCAGAAGGCGGACTTCCTACCTTCTCTTCGGAAATTTGATTGTCCCATCGATCTTCTGCCTGAAACCACACCCCCCGAGGGCGTACCTATCCTCTGTCACTTCCCAAGACCAAGGCCTTGAAGGAATACATCCAGGAGAATCTTGAGAAGGGGTTCATTCACCCCTCTACCTCCCCTTCTGGCGCAGGGATCTTTTTCATCACAAAAAAGGATGGCTCCTTAAGACCGTGTATCAACTACCGCGGTCTGAATGCAATCACTCTCAAGGACAAGTACCCGTTGCCCTTGATATCTGAATTGTTTGATCGGCTACACGAGGCCTCTATCTCCACCAAGTTCGACTTACGTGGAGCCTATAACTTGGTGCGTATTCATGACATCTGGAAGACTGCTTTCAACACCAGAGATGAACATTATGAATATTTAGTGATGCCCTTCGGCCTTTGTAACGCACCTGCAGTTTTCCAGCAAATGATTAATTAAATCTTCAGGGATCTTTTGTACATCAAAGTTGTGGCGTACCTGGATGACATTCTTATCTTCTCCAAAGACCTGGCCACGCACTGTACCGATGTTTGTATTGTACTTCAATGTCTTTGGGAGAACCATCTGTTCGCAAAATTGGACAAGTGCCTGTCTGAAAAATCCAGCTTGCCCTTTCTGGGTTACATAATCTCCCAACAAGGGTTCTTGATGGATCCTGTGAAACTAAAAGGAATCCAAGATTGGCCACAACCCGTGGGCCTGTAGGTACTTCAACGTTTCATCCAAATTGATAAGAAAACCCCAGTCTGCAGCCAAAAATAGGCTGCAATACTTCCCCCATTGACTTTAATGGCAAACGAAAAATGAATCAAACTGTTACAATCCCCCCTGATGCTGCGCTACAGGAGGTATCTCACCTTTTCTTCCGGAGGCCGCTCCGAAGCCAGGGCCTCACCTGCGCTCTATCCAGGACTTGCTCCAGGGCCTGGGAGGCCTAGCTGTTCCTGAGGCCTGCTTGGCTGTGTTTGGACTTCCTGGTTCGGCCACGCCCTTCTCCCTAGGGGCCGGCCCGCGGCACTCCACCCCAGTTATAGGGCCAGCGAGGGGCGGTCCAGGTGAACTCCTCCCAGGGAGTTGCCCGCATATAGCTGTATAAAAGGACTTTCACTTCAGTTCCTGTTTGCCTTTGGATTGGGCTCCACAGTTGCCTGTGACCTCTCCTGATCCAGGTCCTCCGTGGTCTCGCTTGTCTTGACGGCTCCCTGTCCTGCGTCTCTGCCTGTTGCCTTGATGTCTGTTCCAGATGTTCCTGATGTTTGTTCCTGATCCAGTTCCTGATGTTCCTACCTGCTTTAGGCTGCCAGGAGTGCAGCAAACCTACCTTGACTGCCAGGAGTGCAGCAAACCTACCTTGACTGCCAGGAGTGCAGTAACCCACCGCTTCATCTTCCCTGTGCTCGTCCCGCTCCTGCGCTTGTAGGACAGGGTGGTCCGTGACCAGTCCAGCCGTGCTGGCTGTGTAGGGCGCCCTGAGAGACAGTGCCAATGTCTTCCTTCCCAGCCCTTGTCTCTGATGTCTTCGCTTCAGCCCTCGTCTCTGATGTCCTGCTTCAGCCCTCGTCTCTGATGTCCTGCTTCAGCCTTCGTCTCTGATGTCTTCAGTGTTCTAAGGACTCTGTCTGCCCTCGTCCTCTGTCCGGCCTGCCGCCCTATGCCGTTACCCAGCGGCAGGTCCGAAAGGGCTTGGAACAGTCGGAGGACCGTTCATCAGTCAATATTGCATTGTTGGTTGCCATGGGCGTGCAGGTCCGGCTGAGGGTCAGACTCCGTTCCTTATCCCTGCTTCAGTACCTGCCCGGCTCTCCATGCCTGCATCGGCTCACCTCCCACGGTGTGGCTTGGGGCTCCCCCCTAAGTCTTGCCGTGGCCCAAGGGCTCATCACCTGCTTTAGAGGCGACCGCGCTCCTCACGCTCGTAACAGAATCCGAAGGCCCTCAAGCCTTCGGCCCGTAACACAAACTAATAAACACTTTTTTTTTTTGCTTTAAAACTAATGAAACGAATTGGGGTCCCAACGAAACAAACGAACCGAAACAATTTTTTTTTCTTCTGCACATCCCTATGGTTCTGAGTTCCACAGCTGAAGGAATTCAGATGAACAAAACAAAAATAGGACCAGTACTAGAAGCCCATAAAATGAAGGAAAAGTAGATAAAAATCTGCCTGTGACAGTGACCCCGTTTCCTCCTGTTTGTATGTGCAGGACCAGGCTAGAAGCCTGGTCTACCTTAATTCCATAGAGGGAGAATTCTCTATGGGTGGGACTCTGCAGGGGCAGGGAAGAGTCCAGAGGGAGGGACCCAGCTGGGGCTGGGATAAGAGTGCAGACCCAGCTGTGTTCAAGAGGCCCTATGCCTCCAGGAGGAAGGTAGCTCCTGTAAAGCGCTCTGTTAAAACCAGAAGGGAATGAAGGTACACTGAACTGAAGCAAGACAGTCTACAGCCCTGTGTATGTAAGTGACTACTGCTAAGGTAGGAAGTTCATTGTTAAGTGTTGTGTTTGCTTAATAAAATTGTATCTGCACCAGAAAGACTAGAGTCAGTGTGGATTTCTACCTCCAGCCAGGGAAACACCGCTCATCTCCCAAATAAAATAAGGAAAAGGAGAAAGAAAAAGGAAATTGAACAAACTGCTCCTGCCTCTTCCAAAATTAAAATACAAATCCACCCTGACTACAGCAGGTCTTTCTATTTATAACAGAGCTGTTGCCATGGCAACAGCCCACAATGAGGCACTAAACACCAGGTAGTTTGCTCCTAACACTAACACACTGCCTAATGCCTATATGAGTTTCAGAAAACCAAAAAGAATTAATAGGGATCTTACAAGGTCTTACACTTGCTTGCTGCATACCCTGTTTGTCTCCTTGTTTGAGTTATTTTATGCACACAACATTGCACCTCAATTTGTAATGAGCAAAGTTATGCATTTATATTTAACTACATAGCAACCCGATTTTCAAGGTCAACTTATATATGTATTGTGAAAAATCAGATTGGATTGTGTGTGCTTACATGCAGAACCAGAATCAATATCAGAAAATATTTCTTCACAGAGATAATAGTAAATGCCTAGAATGCCCTTCCAGAAGAGGTGGTGAAGACAAGAACAGTAAATGAATTCAAAAGGGCAAGGGACAAACACTGCAGTTCCCTAAAGGCTTGAGGTTGAAAAAGAACAAAGGAGTGGTGTAACATTTTTGCATGTGGTTAACCTGCATGGAGGGGCAGTTACTACCATAAGGAAATTGTTGGGAAAACTGGATGGACCATTTGGTCTTTATCTGCCGTCATTACTGTGTTACTATGTAATGGGGATAATCTTGCTAGGACACTTAATTTAAATCTACTATAATCTAGCCTAGTGTTTACATTTTACATGTTGTTTTTTATTTGTATAGTTTGTCCTACAAGGTCTGCGCTTCTCCTACCTGCTTTGTTGTTTAATTTGCGTGTTATTTGTGTTGTGATTTATATTATGTTAATTGCTTTGTCTTTCCTCCTATGTCCTGGTCCTCTCCTTCATTTTTGGTTTAAGTTTACAAATGTACTCTTGTGGTTGCCTACCTGCACAATAACTGAATTACAATTCTTTGTTATTATAGACTTGTGAATCTTCCTGTCCCCCTGACGCAGCCCTAATGCGAAACACGGCCGTGTCGGGTTCCCCGGTTATACTTGAATGTTTACCATGCCATTTAATTTGTTTCGTGCACAGTGATTGTGTGCATATGTAAAATAAAAAAGTTTTGTGATGAACTGCTATATACAGATCATACAGCTTCATTTCCTAGATTGCTTATTTTTGTTAAAGATTTGCTATAATGTTTCTGGTTGGTTTCAGGAACTCAAAAGAAACACTCCTCACTCTCTAGTATCGAAACTAATCATCCACACTGATTGGATACTCAGTGCTATTTAGCCCAGCCATTTTAACACTCGGGGGGTTCAGTTAGAGAGAGCAGCTGCAGAGGAAACATTTTTTCCACATTCTGGTAGGGCCTCCCAGCCTTGCCCGAAGGAGTTTCTTTTAGAAGAGATACCTCACTGTGCACTTCCTGCCAAAGGGTCCTTCTTATAATTTACAGTGAAATAGACTTTTAAGCCTGATATCCCTTTGGGGCAAGGGGCTCAAAGACCTGAGATCCTACTCTACTCACTAGGGAGGAAAGCACCAGTGATGGATCCTGCTGCGAGAGACAGTGAGGGCAGAGAAGCTATCCAGATTAAGATTTAAAGTAGTTTTAAGAGAAGTGGGGAGGTTTTTGGATCCTCCTTCCCCACTGGAATTGCAGTGCTGTGAATAGCCTGATCCCCAGATTTTTCCACCAGAGAAATCACCTAAAGTATCAGATAAGGAAAATGAACAACTGAATCCAAGGAAGAGCAAGAGAAGGAGATCCCATCTGGATTTCCCCCCAAGGAAACAGGACAGGCTGGGTGTCCATGGGAGAGAAGATTTCTAAAGGTAGGATCTTTGCAAAGCAAAGGGGACCCCTCCACTAGGATTCCCACAACACAGCTACTGGGAGAGTAAGCAGATTTAAAATCACCATGGGCTCTACCCAGAGGTCTGTAATAAGGACACCTATGTACACAGAAAGAACCCTGTAACTACAGTCAAATGTACACTCATCAGTTTGAACAAATAGACTTTACTTTGACTTTAAGAATCAGTAAACTTATTTTAACACCCAATCCTGGTCCTATCTGAGTTCTTACAGCTTCTCACCTCATGGGAAGCACTTAAAGTACAGCACACACACTGGCAACCTTCTTTCATCGTCTGGACCATAAGTGAAGAGCTTGACCCCCATAAAAAGAGTTCCCCCAGGGATTAAGAGTCAGGGTGGGAGAGAATAGCTAGCCGGAGCAGCCCCTGAAGATATAAATAAGATTGTGTGTCTCTAGGAGTACCTCTCCTAAAAAGGGGCCTACATAATGTTTTGTAGGTCAGCATCAATACTTTGATGTGTATTCTAGAAGCTATGGGAAACCAATATATTTCTTTCAAATAAGGAGTAATATGCTCCCCATACTGATAGCCTGTAATCAATCTAGCTGCAGCATTTTGGACTAGTTGTAGAACATGCAGCTGCCCCTTGGGGAAACCTAAAAAATGTGTATTACAGTATTTTAATAAACTTAACACTAATGCTTTTTAGTATAGTGCGAAAGGCCTCTTTTGTGAGAACAGAGTTCTAGTAGATCTATTGGTCATAGAGAACACTGGATGTTTTTTAGATTGAGAGATCTTAAACTGGAGCAATATAAGGATATTCTAAAAATGTACATGAGCTCTGAAGATCAGATAGGTCACTTCTTTAGATGTGAGGAAGATTTCAAAATTTAATAATTTGAAAAATGAAAGCAGGTCCCATAAATCTAAATATTATTAAAGAAAACTTCTTGGGAATATGAAAATAAAGATTTTTATATGGTAGCTACAAAAATAAGCATTTGTTTGATTTCCCTTGAAGATTTTTAAATGGGAGGGTGGCAAAATCAAAACTTTAAACACACATCAAAATCAAAGGTAACTGGTACAATTTTGTATTGAATACAAATCGTGAACCTTATGAACAATCTCCAAAACTTTTCTTGTAGGACCTCTAACTCGATGAGTTTGTCAATCATTCAAACTCATACTTGGGTGAAATGGTCCAGTTACTTTATTAATCAAATATCAATTTTTAGTTTCATCATTTTTTAGACCCAACCGAGGTCATTATTAATAAAATGCTAAAACTCATAAACCCATCGAGGATGAAAATAATGTGGAAAAATACAAAGAGTGCAATGGATTTTGATGCTGAATAATTCAGATGAGTATTTTTCCACATTATTTTCATCCTCGTTGGGTTTATGAGTCTCTAAGAACAGAGTTGATGAGTCTCTAAAAACAGAGTGTTTGTACTATTTTACTCTGGCTTCTTTCAGTCCATTGATGCACTGCTTTAGCATTTTATTAATAATGACCTCGGTTGGGTCTAAAAAATGATGAAACTAAAAATTGATATTTGATTAATAAAGTAACTGGACCATTTCACCCAAGTATGAGTTTGAATGATTGACAAACTCATCGAGTTAGAGGTCCTACAATAAAAGTTTTGGAGATTGTTCATAAGGTTCACAATTTGTATTCAATACAAAATTGTACCAGTTACCTTTGATTTTGATGTGTGTTTACAGTTTGGAGGTTTCTGGAATATTGTTTGGGCTTATTTGGTGTGATTAAAATCAAAACTTTGCCAGAATTTGCAAAAAGTATTAACTTGCACCAGTGATAGCTTAATTATGCTTGTTGGGAATAAAGACTGGGTGGACCCCCAACAAACATGGCATACCAAGGTCCCAGTTGTCTCCTGAATGATGGGCCTCTACTGCATCCCTCGTCTTGTCTCTTTATGATTCATTCAGAGTGTAATGGCAAGAATAATTTTTCTCTCTTGAAAATCTCTCTTCTCTCCCCACCTTGAGACTCTCCACTGGCTCCTCATTCTCACCCACATTAAATCCAAGCAAATATTCACTCAAGTGTTGGCAGTGTGAGAGACATTCCCCTTAGGTTCAGAAAGAGGAGGCTTTTTTTTTTTTTTTGGTCTGTGAAACGTTGCTTGTTTATCTGGAGCTGGACGATGTTGGCTGTGTGAATCTGTGTGACTGGAAGAGAATGCTTTTGTGGGTGTCTGAGAGAGGCTAGCTGTGGGCGTGAAGGACCATGATTGTGTGAGGGGACCTGGAAAAGCAGTCAGACTGTATGAGTGGACGGAAGGCCTGGGAATAGAAAGGTGTTTCTCAGTATCAGATGTTTCACCTCAGCTATGCATATTTTTTTTCTTCCAGTGTAAGTAGCACTTAAAACAACACATGCAGTCTGTTGGCACATCCAGGTTATTACAATATGTATAACAGACTAGGTGTAATGCAAAAGAAGAGCAAACATTTCATATTCTTAAGGAAGCTGTTGTTACTCTTATGCTAACTTGGCAAGGAAATGCAGAGCCCTCAGATAACCGATATTTTTACATCTTTTTCAAGCAGATGACAACTAAAATCATTCAAGGGGGTTTGCCCTTTCCAATTATTTATTAGTACAGCTGTTGTATATATTTGTAAACCCCTTTTTTTGGCTTTCCCTTTGAAAAGGGGCACAATTTTGGGTGCTGCTGAGCCCCTACAAAACTCAGTCTGGCGCCGATAGAATTCTCTGCGGGGGTGAGAGAGAGAATTATCACTCCAGGATTCTAGGGACACAAGAAACAGTCCAGCAAAATGGCATTCTTCACACACAGGTTTATTCCTCCAATCACAAAAGCTTTACTGAAAAAAAAAAAGATAGAATTTCAAAAATTAATACAAATCTCTTTCTCGAAACTTCCAGAACAACAGAAATACAGTCCAACAGAATACACAAAAATCAGCACTGACAGTTCCTGTGCTACCTCTTTTGCCTCCCCAGAAATAAATGTGGGAAACTGATTATCCCAGCAGCTCTTCAGACATGGATCTCCTCTCCTGTGATCGAGACAGATATAATCCTTCCAAAGTGTAGATTTCTCAGCCAGTACAGAGATCAATCACTTATCTTAGTTCATTTCCACTAATGAACCCTTCCTCTTTCTTCCTGGAACAGCAAGGCAAATGCCCATTCTTCTCCCTCTGCCAAGATTCTGCTGCCTTTCCCCTTCACCAATTCCAGTAATTCCCTCTAAAGAGGCTATCTGTACATCTTAAAAACCACTCCCACATGAGCTGGGATATGCAAACCAGGTATCTGCTAGTAAGGACCTGGGGCTCCTTATGTATCTACCACTTGTCTGTAGGATATCTGTCAATACGAGCTTTGTGCTGTCTGTGGTGCAGGTTTAAGAGATAAAATCATTATCAAAAAATCTGTACTAAAATTTAGTGTAGAAGTTTTAACTAATGCAATAAAATCTCATTATTACTTTCAATGTAATAAGGTAATAATATGCATAGGGCACAGTAGTTAAATTGAAATGGGATTCCAGATCCAAGACCGCCAGGGCCAAGTCTCGGAGTCAAGGACGCCTGGGTCCCAGAGCACTGAGTCAGGGATATCCAGTCCTGAGAGCCCTGAATCAAGGATCCTTGAGCCTGAGAGCTCCTAGTCAAGGCAAAGACACTGAGACCAGAAGCCCTTAGACACCTGGGCCTGAGCACACTCTGTCAGGGACCCCTAGGCCCGAAAACTCCATCAGGGACTCCTGTGCCTAAGATCCCAGACTCAAGGATACCTTTTCAAACTGTAAACCCCCACTACCTAAGGAAGGGGCCACATAAATAACTTCACATCTCAGCAGTGTGAGTTAGAATGGGCATGTGTAACATGCCTACACAACTAAAGGTTCTCCCAGGAATAGGGAGGAGAGGCTGGAGCAAAAATAAAAACAACATACATAACCAACACACACAGGGGTGAGTTGCTTGGGTTAAAAGGCACAAATATGTGAGTATATGGGCTGAGTGTGAGCAACTCATATTTTAAAACGGGCATAAGCATGGCGCTTTGGAAGACTGTCTTGCCAAAATTGCCTAGCAGCTTTTTTCAGGGTGGACTCAAGGATGATTGACTGATGGAGCAGGATTCGGAATCCAGGAGATTTGTGGACTCTGTATTTGAGATCCAGCTTTCTAGCTGTAGGAATGCCTGAGATGTTTCCCACATTATCATCTGCAACCAGTTTAGAATGTTATGGACTGGGAGAGTCACTGGATCTGATGGAGCATGCAATATCTGGAGGGTCCTAAGTGGGGTCTTTGATACTAAATGTTGTCCCCACCTTTTCCATGAACGTTAGGAGGGAGGGCCTGCGCGATCGGCGCCGAGGACCCACCGGGGTAAGGCCTAGCATTCTTGCACTCCTACCCCAGGCAGGTCCCCTCGCCGACCACGAGGCCAGTTGGGCCGTTCCGACCTCGCCCGCAGCCGGATCGCCGTCCTCTTCGGGCCGACGCCCCGCCTCCACCGGACCCCGACCAATTAAAAGAAGGGACAGCCGGCCTATCAAGGCAGCCCGCGCTGGGCTTTAAAAGACCTGCTAATCTAGGCGTCATGCGCCGAGCGTCACGCGCCGAAGGAGCGCGACAAAGGGGCCTGCCCCTTTGAGCGCCCCTTCGAGCAATCCCTTCAGACAGCCCCAAAGCACTGTAACTTGTTTCCTATAATATGCGGCCACATATAAATGGACGTTGAGTACGGCAACATCTTTCCACCCACCTCATCACGCTTCCCACATCCGGAAAGGACAGCAAAGTTCACCGTACACCTCTGATCAAGCAAGACAAGGCTAAGCAGCACGAATGGTATTGTAGTCTGCTAGTTCTCAATGGATAAAAGTATCGACTATCTAGGTTTTGACTGTATAATCCACCTTATTAATTAGCAGTCAGTAGTACGCCTGATACCTGTATGTTGTTTGTATGTTGTTTGAATGCACTTGCCCTGTCACTTGGATTGTACCCTGCTTGTGCTGCAATTATACTTCACTTCCCACTCTTTCCTGACTCTAATACCTCAAGACACTTGCAGGACACAATGCCTCCTTTAATCACCAACTGCTCTGTTGCCTTCCAACCAGAACACCACTCTAATCAGCCATTCTCATTCACACACCTGACCTCAAAACACAAGATCTCTCTCAACAAAAGAAGGCTGATCCCCATAAAGACACTCACACGCTCTCAAGCAATTAGTATCTCACTCATTTCCATTATCCTTTTCAACGCACAATCACTAACAAAGAAAACTCATATACTACATGACTTTCTAACTGATTCGAAACCAGAAATATGCGCTGTCACTGAAACCTGGTTCAAACAGCATGACACACCACTCATCAACCAATTACCCTTAGATACTTACGATGTTTTCTCAATCCCTAGGAAAAAGAAGAGAGGAGGCGGCATCCTCTTAGCTGTTAAAAAGGACTTACAACTATTGGCCCAAAAATGCGATCTTCCAATTCAATACGAAATTGGATTTTTCAAATCCAACACACTCCAGCTCTGTCTCATTTATACCTCCCCAGGGCTTCTAGAGAAAGACTCATCCCCACTCATTGAATTTATTGCAAACTCACTATCCCATGATATACCTACGATTCTCCTAGGTGACTTTAATTTACACGTTGATACCTCCCCACAATCCCCGGCCTGCGAAGCTTTCATATCATCCCTTGAAGCTATGGGTTTCCATCAAATTGTGAACTCTCCCACACACAAAGCTGGCCACACACTTGATCTGATTTTTATTAACTCCCCCATCAACATCAGCAATCCACCCTCTTGCACAGCAGTTCCCTGGTCAGATCATTACTTGATCCAGACTAAACTTATTCTTCCTCAAAGTTCTACCACCGTACCACGACAGCCATTATCTTTTAAATTTCGTAAAGCCTGCTCCACTGATACCATCTCACAAGCATGCGCTGAATTAGAAAAAAAAATTGACCTCTCTTCCCCAGAAAACGCCTTCTCCACCTGGGTCAACATTACTCTCTCCATTGCCAATGAGCATTGCCCACAAATAACAAAAACTGTAAACCCGAACCACAGAAATAGAAAACCCTGGTACAATCCGTACCTCAGAAATCTTAAAACACAACTTAGAGCTGCTGAAAGATCCTGGCGCAAACAACAATCCCCCTCTAATAAAACAATCTACTACCAACGCATGCATGAATATAGAAATTCCATCATTCACACCAAACGTGAATACTACGCCAAAAAAATACATGGCTTGCAATACAATCCCAAGGCCCTTTTCTCTATGGTAGCTGAACTCACCTCTCCCTCCCACACACAACAAATTTCTAACTCTTCAAAAAATCGCTGCAATGAATTAGCCCAATTTTTTAAAAATAAAGTCTCCGCCATCACAACGCAATTCTCTAATAATAACTTAAATATTTGCCTACCGACTTTTAGCGCTTCAGTCTCCCTCTCCTCGTTCGACTCTTCCTCCTCCCTCGAAGTAGAAAACATCCTTAAAAGGATGAAACCCTCATCGCATCCCTCTGAAACTATTCCTTCGAAACTCCTGCTTTCAATACCCAAAGTAATTGCCAAACCTCTATCGAATATCCTGAACTGCTCACTAGAACATGGCTCAGTCCCAAATTTCCTAAAACAAGCAGTAGTGAAACCACTACTCAAAAAACCCAATCTCGACCCCGCTACCTTGTCTAACTACAGACCTGTTTCTAACCTCCCCTTCCTAGCTAAAATCCTTGAGAAACTAGTCAACTCTCGTCTTTCTGATCACCTTGAACTAAACAATATCCTCCCTCCCACACTACATGGTTTCAGGAAACATCTCAGTACTGAAACCTTACTGCTCTCCCTGCATGATACTCTCATCAGAGGGACTGACTCAGGTTCCTCTTATCTGGTTGCCATGCTTGACATCTCGGCTGCGTTCGACACAGTCAACCACGATGTCCTCCTTAACATCCTCAGGAGTATTGGGATCTCCGGCAATGCCCTCTCCTGGATACAATCATATCTCCAAAATCGCTTCTTCACTGTCTTTGTGGATAATAAAGAATCTGACCCCATTAGTCTGCCTCAGGGTGTTCCCCAAGGCTCCTCCCTCTCTTCTACCCTCTTCAATATATACATGCTTCCTCTCACCACCCTGCTCACCAACCTGCACATCAAGCATTTCATTTATGCTGACGATGTGCAAATCATTTTCCCATTTTCCGACTCCCTCCAAACTGCCCTACATAACTGGGAATCCTGCCTTTCCTCCATCACCCAACTTCTTAATGACATGCATCTAGCTTTAAATCCCAAAAAAACTGAACTTTTAATCATATCTAACAAGCAACCTCTTCCAGACATTCCACCTACACACTCATCCTCCTCTTTCCCCACACAGGTTCGCAATTTAGGTGTACTTATAGATAATCACCTGACTTGTAAATCATTCATTAACTCTATCATTAAGGAATGTTATTATAAGCTTCAAACAATAAAAAAACTCAGACCTCTTCTCCATTTCATGGATTTCCGTACTGTACTTCAGTCTATTATTCTATCCAAAATAGACTATTGTAACGCACTTCTCCTTGGCATCCCCGCTTCACACACCAAGCCTTTACAACTTTTACAAAATGCTGCCGCTCGTATTCTATCAAACTCCAAAAAGAAGGACCATATCACCCCCATACTCATCTCTCTACACTGGCTCCCTATACACTCCCGAATTCTTTATAAAGCACTCTCCATCATCCACAAAAGTCTGCTACACTCCAATCTCAATTGGATCAACCCTCCACTCACCCCTCGCACCTCCAACAGACCCACCCGCACAGCTCTCCTAGGAACCCTACATTCCCAACCCATTAAAGCTTTCAAACTCTCCTCCACCATAAGCAGAGCCTTCTCTCTAGCCGGTCCCACTATCTGGAACTCCTTACCTCATGACATCCGCATGGAGTCATATACACCCACTTTCAAAAAAAAACTAAAGACCTGGCTCTTCCAGCAAGCCTACCCTACGTCACCCCCCATCACATAAACTCCTTCCGAAATGGATAACCCCAATCCACATTTGTGAACTCGGCCTGAATATTGGATTACGAAATGCCTCTGATTTTGGTACCTTGAAATGTTATAATTTTATGTTTATAGTTATTTATATATATATATATATATATACATATATATAGGTTATAGTATGTAAATCAATACCCCCCTCCAATGTATTTCTTCCTTGGTTTTTGTTAAGGGCTATGCCCTAAAGTTAACTGTATTTATCTGTTCCTTGTAAGGGCTTCGCCCATAAAGTTCATGTTTTACTGTGAACCGATGCGATGTGCAAACGGACATCGGTATATAAGAGACATTAAATAAATAATAAAATAAATAAATAATAAATATGACAGGTGTTCCGGGGCAATGTGTGGTCAGGTATATCCAGAAATGAGTTTGAAAGTATAGCTGTAGGACTCGTCTTCTGAATGTGAGGGTTTACTAGCCCAGGATCCTAAAGATCATGACGGCAAACTGGAGGGCTCTTCTGGTTGCCTCAGAGGGAAAAAGCCCTTGTCAACCTCCTCTGAGTAACTTGACTCCACTGCCATTGAGTGGGAAGAAGAACCACCCTCTATCAAGCATTCTGATGAAGTGTTCACCCCAGTGGGCAATATTGGGAATCTGGTCTGAGGTATTCCTGCAGCAGTACTAGAGAAGAGCAGCTTGTTTATTCTTTCCATAAGAACATAAGAAATTACCATGCTGGGTCAAACCAAGGGTCCATCAAGCCCAGCATCCTGTTTCCAACAGAGGCCAAACCAGGCCTCTGTAACCTGGCAATTACCCAAACACTAAGAAGATCTCATGCTACTGATGCAATTAATAGCAGTGGCTATTCCCTAAGTAAACTTGATTAATAGCCGTTAATGGACTTCTCCTCCAAGAACTTATCCAAACCTTTTTTGAACCCAGCTACACTAACTGTACTAACCACATCCTCTGGCAACAAATTCCAGAGCTTTATTGTGCATTGAGTGAAAAAGAATTTTCTCTGATTAGTCTTAAATGTGCTACTTGCTAACTTCATGGAATGAAGTCCTTCTATTATTCGAAATTGTAAATAACCGATCCATATCTACTCGTTCAATACCTCTCATGATCTTAAAGACCTCTATCATATCCCCCCTCAGCCATCTCTTTGTTACGACTGTCGCTGCCCGACGTCTCCACTCCGCCCTCCTTACCTCTCTGGCGACTCCTCCCGTGATTGACGTCCCCAGCAGCTCAATCTACTACTGATGAAATCTATAACCTGTGGACTCAGATGAAAGACATGTTAGTTAAAGCAAGTGACTGCGCTAAGAAGTTCTATGACGCTCACCATTCTCAAGCGCCTGTCTTTAAACCCGGTGACAAAGTCTGGTTGTCTACCAAACATCTCAGATTGAAGTTACCCTCCACTAGGTTCGCTCTTCGCTACATTGCATCATTTCCAATCCTCTGACGTCTTGGCAACAACATCTACAGTCCGAAGGTATCACCCGGACTAAACATCCACAACGCTTTTCACGTTTCACTCTTGAAACCTCTCATACTCAGTGAATTCTCTTCCAAGACTCAGGAATCACCTGCCATCAATGCAGAAGATGACCTAGAATTCAAGGTTGAAGAGATTCTTGATGTCCAAAGATGAGGCAAAACACTTGAATACCTCCTTTCTTGGGAGGGTTTTGGCCCCGAAGAAAACTCTTGGGAGCCTCAAGCTAACATCCTTGATAAAGAGATGTTCCGCCAATTTCATCTCGCACATCCTTCAAAACCTAAACCTGGTACCCGCAGAGGAGACTGCCCTTTGAAGGGGGGTACTGTTACAACTGTTGCTGCCCGACATCTCCACTCCACCCTCCTTACCTCTCTGGCGGCTCCTCCTGCGGTTGACGGACGTTTGGCTGCCGCGGCGTCTGCCTGCCGTCCTCTCCGGCGTCCCCGGTCCGGCTTGGGTGCTGCCTCCCGGCACGCTGTCCAGCTGCCTTAGGGTGCGTGCACCGCGCGGCCCTGCTTCAAATACTTTCTTTGGCGTGAACCTCAGGGGCGTCCCCCTGTGATGACATCATGCATCCCGGATACAAAAAGCCTACACTTCTGCTAGCTAATCGAGTTAGCAAGGGTTCAGGTGTTTGTACTGGTGAACTTCTTACAGATGGGATTCGCTCTCCGTTCTAGCTACTCTGCTTCTCCATTATTGGACTTACTCTATTTGGGGACCAGTTCCTCGGGGGCCTCTCTCTTCTCTTTCAGGTCGCTGTCTGGAACCGGTACTCGCTCCTCGCGAGCTCATGTTCCCGGACTCGCTGCCTGGACTTCACTTCTGCCTGGAATATACCGCTGCCTACACAATCAGTAAGTTCCTATCTACTTCTCTCAGAGCTGTTCCCTGGAACCAGGTACTCGCTCCTCAAGGGCCTGCCTCTACTCCAGCTCCTGTGATTCCTACCGAGACAAACTGCTGTGTGAGTACTCAGCCAACGAGGCTCTATTCCAGAACCCTGCATATACTTCATTGTACTCACTATCTCAGTTTCTTTTCACTACAGCACAGCCATTGTGGGATCGCTGTTCCAGAGCCCTGAGGGACCACAAGCCCAGCTGGGCTTCATCTCTGCTCACTTCTGCCACCTCTGGTGGCTCATCAGTACTGTTAATAAAAGATCTATCTGTGTTGGGTGTCCTAAAGCTGAGCCTGACCTGTGGCCCCTCACAGGACTTCCCTCCGTGGGCGTGGTCAGCAGCCACAGTGTCCAAGGGTCCACCCAAAACCTTACAAACAATAACACTCTTCCCCAAGTCGAACAGCCCTAACCTCTTCAGACTTTCCTCATAGGGGAGCTGTTCCATCCCCTTTATCATTTTGGCTGCCCTTCTCTGTACCTTCTCCATTGCAACTATATCTTTTTTGAGATGCGGCGACCAGAATTGTACACAGTATTCAAGGTGTGGTTTCACCATGGAGGGATATAGAGGCATTATTAGATAAAGAGGTAAAGAAATTTCTCATTAGACCTGCAAGCTATAAGGGAAGTGGACTCTTGTGTTGTGGCATGGTTGGCACAGCCTAGCAACCAAACTTACTAGGCCCACGCCAATGGCTGGCAGATGCGCTCTGGGCTCGGACAGAACTGGAACTTTACCTGTACCTGCCTCGTTCCTGCAGGTTGAACCCTTGCATTCCAGGGGGCAGCAGGGCTTAGGTGATGGTCTCACAGGGCGAAGATGAAGAGAGAGTTGTGGATCGAGCTGAGGTCAGGGCAGACAGCAATCAGAGATTCACTGGGGACAGGCCAAGGGTTGGGGCAGGCAGCAAGATGAGCAATGTCTAGTTCCAGAGCAAGGGTCAGTGGCAGACAGCAGGCAAGAGAGTGGTCAGTGTCTGAAGCAATGGTCAAGATCAGGAATCAGGTCAAGACAGACAAGACAAGAAGACAACAGGACATGGAGGACCATGGTGAGGCAGGGCAGACAAGGCAGGACCATGGGAGCAGGGCAACAAGCAGGGCCAGCGCAAGGGGACTAGGCACCCTAGGCACCTTCTGCCTTGCGCCCACCCCCATTCATTGCGCCACCCCCCTGTCATGCTGCTACCCACATTGGGGGCCATGAGCCATGTGGGGTCACAAGTGGCAGCACCAAAGAGGAGTGGAGATTGCTGAATCTCCACTCTTCTTTGCCATGGCACGCCACTGCTCGTGTCCCCACATGGCTCGCATCCCCTGATGGTCAGCGCCCTAGGCCCAGGCCTAATTCACCTACTGCTTCCACTGGCCTTGGCAACAAGGAAAAACAGCAAGACAAAACAGAGGCAAGAAAACAGGTAAGGTAACAAGGAGCAAAGGCACAGGAGAAACAACACGCATTGCTAGGCAGGAAGATCTGTTGCTGAAGCCTTGAGGAATGGGAAGACCATGCTTAAAAGGCAGCCTCCCATGATGGAGTAATTCCCACCACAGGGCCTATTTGTTTAGCAAGAGCCTATGGGCACGCCTGGTGATGGTAGTGTTCCAGTTACGAAGGACACAAGGTCAGTGGCTCTTGGCGGTGAGTGCAGCTGGTCACAGGGCTGTCCCACGACCAGCCAAATATTACGCAAGCTGGTCAAGCGTCTGACTTGGTGCAGGTGATACAACATCCTCTTCTGGGACAAGGATAGGTTCCTGCACCTCAATAGGAGGTTTCTAGTTTTGTTTTTTGTTTTTTTTAGAAAGGGCAGATGATCCCTTCAGCAGCTGGCCTAGAATGGGAGTTCCTCTATGCGGTGCACCCTGGAGCATTGAAAATGCAGGAACATCTGTCCACAGGTAGAATGGCTTGCCTGATCATGGTCTGGACCCAGGCAATGATAACATTCCATAATGGACATCATCTTTTCTCAGATGTTGGCCATTATGAGACATCAAAAAGGTTTTTTATGTAACACTAAAAAGATTTGTGGTGTTGTGGTGCAGCTAGGCAACTAACAGTAGGAAAACTGAAGAGAATAATGAAAGAGAGTCAACAATTTTAAAGGCTTTTGAAAAAGATATCTGGAGAGATTGATCACATGTCTGTGCTATGCTCTGACAAAAAACGACTTGAGGTGAGGAGGCTCACAAGGCAATACCCATACAGGAACGTCTGCACATGCTCAGTAGATCTCACAGCTCTACTAGCTATGAGTCCATTCAGTGCCTTCAGATGACATCACTCACATATACTGGCTAATTCAACTTGCTTATAGATGGAAAAGACCAAAATGGGGCTGGGAAGACAGAGACATCAAAGAGAATGAAATCATCATCACCATGAAGTTGACATTTGCATTACTCTGTAACTAACAAAAGAAAGTGGCTAAGAGCTATTTCCTTTGAAATTTAATTTACCCTACTTGGCCGGGAAAGGAACAATTTAATAAACCACTGGCTTACAAAACTATACCCCAAAATGTTTTGTATCCTTGTATCCATCCATGTGTGAATGTGTCTAATGTTAGTAATAAGATGCTAGATAAATACTTGTTCTCTCAAACAACATTCAGAGTTAAAAATTACCCCCATAAAGTCTCAGACAGGGCCTAAGAACACTTGTAGATAAAGTTATTGGGACAATCTTCAGTAGTTGGAAAGTATACAGATACTTTTAGCATGCATATTTTTCAAAGAGAAAATCCACAGGTAGTTTTCCTTTGATAATTAGGGAGTGTAAAGTACACAAGGTAAAAGCATTTGCATACTTTGCAGGCAGTGGAGAAGTAAAATAGTGTGCATATTTTTAAAAATGTCTTATATGTGCCATATTTGACTCTCCTGACCTGAGCACGCCCAAAACAATGTTCCTTTTTAGTACATCTAAAAGTGTACACACACGTTTAGCCACTCTGAATAGAAAAGGTCTCTATGTCAGCAGGCGCCGCTGAGGGGGAGAGCTGGCCACTATCTGGAAATCACCTGTTCACATCTGAGGTAAAAAAGACAAAAAAAATTGAAAAATAGAAAAGAACAGCGCTGAAATTGGGAAGAGATGATGAATTTGAAAAGAATAAAAGGTCTGAGGGACCCGCCCCTCCCCCGACGTCATCGCTCACGGAACTGATCCGTTAAAAGCGCCAAGCCAGCAGGCATTTGTGCACCCCTTCGTGCATCCCCTAGTTTTAATATTCCCCTTGTTATCTTTATTCCCTTGTTAACAATTTCTGCTTTATAATTGTTTTACATTTCTGACAAAGGTAATGTATGCTTTTAATATAATTTGTTGATTGTTCTACGTAACGCTCACAGGCGAAGTTATGTTTTTATTGTAAACCGGTGTGATTTGTATTTTACACAGGAATGTCGGTATATAAAAGTTATAAATAAATAAATAAATAAATAAATAAATGTCAAAGATGGCTTCCATTTGGCTGTCGCAAGGTATTACACACTGAGGGTCAAATATACACTAAGTTCTCTCTATATATATGAACACATCGACATAAGAGAACTCATAAATCTATTCACATCGTATTTATGCAAATATCATTTTTTATTCATAAGAACACATATTAAAACAATCCTATCTAGACATTAACTACTATCTAGCACAAACATGCACTCATACCCCCAAACATTCACTCTCACACTTTAAAACTACCCACCCTAAATTGCACAATCCCCACGTGATTCAACTGTAATTTAAATTGCACTATTTATATTCCATTCCAATTTTTTCAATATTTTTGAAAACCGCAAAACTTTTTCAATTCTTTAGAATCTTTTCATAGCGTATCCACACTGTGAATGCTTCTCATCCCAATATTGAAAAACAAAGTCGGCACCATCCGCAGGACCAATCCGACAAGGACTCCTTGTTTCACCCGTACTCTCCGGGCTTCATCAGGGAAATTCTCGCCAACGATCTATTTATGATTCAATATACATAAAAAGGAACAATGTCAACCATTTAATACCCACAAGTATACTAACCGTAACCCATAGAATGTCAAAAATATACCTTTCTCCGTTGCTCTCTTTTCACTCCCGAGAACTTTCAACCAACACTCTTTAAAACAACGACTTTATCTCAAACACTCTTTCAAATCATTGGAAGGAACAGCTTCATGTTCAAGTTTATTTCAATACTCCCGGTTGCCCACACTGCAACCAAACAACCAAAATTAAATACAATTTAACAAAGCCTCTGCTTACCTGAACAAACGCTCAACTGGCTCAATACTCACGTCACATCCGGAACTGACGACACCACGTTCAAAGAGATGATGTAACCTCGTTCACATTTCCAAGCTTTATATCCCCGAAAAAATCCACACTTGGTCAATTATTCAATATTTCAATATGCCATGTGTTACCGCATACAATACTTCTTCCCTTCAACCAATGTTTCCTAATAAACTCTCTCTTAATATCCAATTTGGCTGTGGCAGGAAAGAGGATACTAAGGGGTAAATTCAAATCCTATGCCATAAGGCATTTAAGCTAAACAACGGGGGTGGCAGGTGGAGAGTGGAGCATCGCCCCCGAACAACAAAAACAAAGGAGAAAGATGAAGGGGATAACAAAGGTTAGCTGAATAAGCAAAAGCCAAGCCTAAGAAAAGCAGTAAACAGAATGAACAAAACTGGAGTGCTATGAGCACTAATGCTCGCAGTCTGGGCAATAAAATCCCAGACCTGCAAGCCTTAATGGTGGAGTTGGACTTAGATGTTGTTGCTGTTACGGAGACGTGGTTCACAGAATCTCATGATTGGGATAGGGCCATATCGGGTTATAACTTGTTAAGGAAGGACAGAGAAGACAGAAAAGGGGGAGGAGTAGCTCTTTATGTCAAAAACAATATCCAAGCAACCCACCTGCAAGGAATGTGGGGTAGAGAAGAAGCATTATGGGCCGTCCTAAAAAAAGAGATGGTGCATCCATTTTTACCGGAGTGGTTTACAGGCTTCCTACTCAAACAGAAGAACTAGACAGAGAGCTTATAGAAGACATACAAAAGATGGGAAGGAAGGGAGATGTGTAGATTGTTGGAGATTTTAATCTGCTGGACATGAACTGAAGAATCCCTTCTGCAGAATCTAACAGAAGTAGAGAGATAGTGGATGCCCTGCAAGGGACTCTGTTCAAACAAATGGTAATGGAACCCACGAGGGAGGGAGTTATACTCGACTTAGTGCTCACTAATGGAGATAATGTCTCTAATTTCCAGGCGGATGCCCACTTCAGCACCAGTGATCATCAAACAGTATGGTTTGATATCGCAAATAGGTTACGGAGAAGTCACATGAAGACTCAAGTTTTGCAGTTCAAAAATGTAGACTTTGCTGACATGGGAACATTCCTGGAGGTGGAATTTGAAGACTGGGAGAAAGTGGGCCAAACTAAAAAGGAGCAATTACAAAAGCCTCAAATCTATATATTGGAAAAGTAAACAAAAGTAAGAGAAATAAGAAACCAATCTGGTTCACAAAGGAGGTGGCTGATATAATAAAAGCAGTGTTTGGGTAATTGCCAGGTTTTTGTGGCCTGGTTTGTCCTCTGTTGGAAACAGGATGCTAGGCTTGGCAATTTCTTATGTTCTTAAAAGAAGCAGCATTTAAGAAATATAAAGGATCCCGAAACATGGAACACAGGGAGGATTATCTGGCAAAAATGAGGGAAACAAAAAAAGTAATCAAGAAAGCAAAAAGTCAGGTGAAGTAAAGGATTGTCAAGGAGGTAAGGCGAGGTGACAAAACATTTTTCAGATACATCAGAGAAAGGAGAAAGGTCCATAGTGGTATAGTGAAATTGAAAGGTGATAAGGATCAATGGGTAGAGAGAGACAAAGAAATGATGGAAATATTAAACAAATACTTCAGTTCAGTGTTCACTAAGAAAGTGTTATGGCCACCGGCAGTGGCAAGCCACGACCGGGGCCAGGCACTCACCGGCGCGGCAGACCACTCCGTTCGCGGTGACCTCCCTCGACGTCGGCGGCTCGTCCCGCGACGGTTCCTGCTGCTGCAATCAACATGGCCGTGGCGTCGGCCGGCCTCCTGCTCCCGATTGACTCCGCCCCCACCGAGCTTCCTAGGGCCGCACGCGGCAGAAGCCGATTCTTAAAGGGGCCACGACAGGAAGTGGCAGGACACCTTCCTGCGAGCCCCAATTGGATTGGACTATTTAAGGTAAGGTCTGGATCCTCAGACCTTGCCTTGGCTTCTTGGCTCCTGTGGTTCGTTTGGTTTGCGTCCTGTTCCTGATCTGCTGTTTGTTCTTCTGTGCTTGACTCCTGGACTGGCTGCTGACTCCGTTTGGTTCCTGATCCTTGGACTGGCTGCTGACTTGTTTTGGTTCTTGATCCCTGGACTGGCTGTGGAGTATCGTCTGGCTCTTGACCTCTGGACTGGCTGCGGAGTATCGTCTGGCTCTTGACCCCTGGACTGGCTGCGGAGTATCATTTGGCTCTTGACCCCTGGACTGGCTGCGGAGTATCGTTTGGCTCTTGATCCCTGGACTGGCTGCGGAGTACCGCTTGGCTTTTGAGCTTGGACCTCTTCCTGTGTGCGTGAGTCAGAGTTGTTTCGACCTGCTGGAGGCACCAGCAGTTTGGACCACACAACCGGCAGGAAGCGCCTGCATCCAGATTTCCCTTTGCTACTGCACAGAATCTCCCGAGTTGGTCTCGCCTACCGACGTAAGTGACTTGCTGTACTACATCGGACTAAGGGTCCACCACCTGAATCATAACAGAAAGACCCTGGAGAAGGACTGTCACTTGTTAACATAACTGTAGAAGGAGGTGGAGTAGACGAAACTCCATTTATGGAAGAGATTATATGGGAAGCTCTTGGAAAACTGAAAGTGAACAAAGCCATGGGGCCTGATGAGGTTCATCCCAGAATACTCAGGAAGCTCATATATGTGCTGGCAGGTCCTCTGTGTGAACTGTTCAATACATCCCTGGATAAGGGTGTGGTGCCTAGTGACTGGAGAAGAGTTGTGGTGGTCCCACTCCACAAGAGTGGGAGCAGAGAAGAGGCTTGGTGGTGGGAAAATTAATGGAGAATCTGCTGAAGGAAAGGATAATGAACTATCTACAATCCAGTGGGTTGCTCGATCAGAGGCAGCAAGGATTCACCAGGGGAAGGTCCTGTCAGATGAATCTGATTGATATCTTTGATTGGGTGACTAGAGAACTGGATCAGGGAAGAGCGCACAATGTAATTTACTTGGATTTTAGTAAAGCTTTTGATACAGTCCCACATAAATGACTCATCAACAAAATGAGAAGCTTGGGAGTGAGCTCCAAGGTGGTGGCAGGGATTACTAACTAGTTGATGGACAGAAGACAACATGTGAAGGTACTCTGAAGAGAGACTGGTGTTAAGTGGAGTTCCACAGGGATTGTTGTTGGGACCGGTTCTGTTCAACATCTTTGTGAGTGACATTGCGGAAGGGATAGAAGGTAAAGTTTGTCTATCTGTGGATGATACTAAGATCTGGAACAGAGTGGACACACCAAAAGGAGTAGAGAGAATGAGATGGGATTTAAGGAAGCTGGAAGAGTGGGCGAAGATATAGCAGCCAAGAAGTGCAGAGTCATGCATCTGGGGGGGTGATAATCTGAAAGAACTATATGTATTGGGGGTGAAGGGCTGATGTGCATGGACAGAAGAGAGACCTTGGAGTGATAGTATCTAATGACCTGAAGTCGGTGAAGCAATGTGACAGAGTGATAGCTAAAGCCAGAAGAATGCTGGGCTGCACAGAGAGAGGAATATCTAGTAAGAAAAGGGAAGTGATAATTCCCTTGTACAGGTCCTTGGTGAAGCCTCACCTGGAGTACTGTGTTCAGTTCTGGAGACCATATCTCAAAAGGGACAGAGACAGGATGGAGGCGGTCCAGAGAAGGGTAACCAGAATGGTGGCTGGTGTCCATCAAATGCCTTATGAGGAGAGGTTGAAGAACTTGAATATGTAATATACCCTGGAGGAGAGGAGGAGCAGGGGTGATATGATACAGACTTTAGTTACTTGAAAGGTTTTAATGATCCAAGGTTAACAGACCTTTTCCACTGGAAACAATTAAGTAGAACTAGGGGTCACGATTTGAAACTCCAGGGAGGAAGACTTAGAACCAATGTCAGAAAATATTTCTTCATGAAGAGGGTGGTGGATGCCTGGAATGATCTTCCAGAGAAAGTGGTGAAGACTAAAACCATGAAGGATTTCAAAGGGGCATGGGATAAACACCTTGAATCACTAAAGGCTAGAGGATGGGAATGAATGAAAAGAAGTATGGGGGTAGTGGGCCTGGGGGTAACCTGCATGGAATGGCAGTTAATACCCTTAACAGAATCATGAGGATAACCTGCACGGAGTGGCATTTACTACCATGGGAAGCTTGCTGGGCAGACTGGATAGACCATTTGGTTCTTTTCTGCCATCATTACTGTTACTATGTTAATTTTCAGACAAGCCTATCTACCAGGTAAATGGCTTTGAAAATTGACTTTATAATTATTCACACTCATATTTCTCCAAAAAGCAATCTCCTGGATGCATTGTTGATGTTTGCATTTGTTTTTTGCCAAACAGGTCTGAGAACAGTGAGGGTTGCATAATATAGCCACAGGTTGATATATTATCACATGCTGATGGAACTGAGATGGAGAAACACATTTTTCAAATACACTTTTTTTTCACATCAAATAAGGTACTTCATTTCTCAGTGGAGCAGTCACAGCTTTTTTTTTTCCATGTGTTATTAATCCTTACTGCTGGTGATAGTGTATGCCAGCACAAAGCAAAACCTGGAGCCCTGTAGATGCCAATTTACAGAGACACAATGGTAAGCTTAATGTTAAGAACAGGTGACTGGTTCTTAACATAGTCTTTATCCTTATTTTATACTTGTATGAAATATCCTTTTGGGTGCTTCTGAACCAAGCAGGCAGGGGATAATCTCCAGGGATGCTCTTTCTTCCTGGTGGAGAGACTGAAAGGCAATGTTCAGCACAGTTATAGTAAATAGCTTCATAAAAGGTTGTAATTGTTAAAGATCCTGACGAATGGGGTTATGAGCTGACACTTCAAAAGCATTCATGCAAAAGAGATACTCTGAGAAGAAAATCACACAAGGCATACACTGTGCAATTTAAGACTGTGCTGCAGATAATTGACTCACCTGCATTAATTTATTCCACAGCAGTAATTCTACAGTCGCTCTAATAATGCACTAATAACACAATCATACATTCTTGAAATGGATTTGTGTTTTCTTTCCAAGTGGCATTAAACCAATCCATTAGGCTTTTCATGCCAGGTGAGAGCATAATACAGCTATAGGCATCCATTAAGCTGATTTTGCATGCACTGAGAATATTTATAAGCAGTTGAAGATTTGGCATCAGATGCATTTCAGATGCTGCTGTGCTTTAAACTGGAATGCACAGAGGAGTTTAGATGCTGACAGCCTGAGAATAAACTGGGCAGATTAGTAAAGCAAATTCTAGAGTGGTGTTGATTAGGGAACAAATGCGATTAATCAAATAAACTTAACTAACCATAGAAAATGAGTGGTGTCTGTGGTGATAAAACACAGCTTTTATTTAGGTAGGGAGAAGGAGGTGGTGATATTGTGTATGTGAGAAGAGTTAAACATCCATTAACTAGGTGATAGGTCTCAAATCACCTATGTAGTCTTAAAAGCTCATGTTCACAGTTTTTGGATGATTCGTACCTTGGTCACTACCTTCAAAGATTCCTCTTACATAGTAATATATTACATGGCATCAGAAAAAGACTAAACAGTTCATTCAGTCAGGCCAACTGCCAGATATACAGGTTGATTTTAAAAGTGTTGCGCAAAAATGCCCACATAACGCGCATAAGTAGGTCACGTGAGATAAATGTGGATTTTAATAAGCTGCAAAATATGCACATATGTACTGTGTGTACATGAGGAATAAGAAGGTGGAAAAGGGGCGAGACATGGGCATTCGGAGGTGGGGCCAAGACTTATGTGCCTAACTCCAAATTTAAAAAATGAAACCCACAGAGCGCATATGCTAGATATCTGCATAACTTTATTGCTGCTTCTGATCAGGAACAAGCTATAGATCTTAAGTTTAAGGGCTTATAGGATAGGGTGAGGGGTCCAGGTCAAATGGGCAGCATGTAGGATAAAAAACCAGAGGGGTCTGAAAGACCTCACTATTAACTGGTCAAACTGGTGGACTAAATGGAAAACTAGGAGTGTGCCTCTGTCAGAAAGCTCTGTTGTTAAAGCTGGTATTTAGCAATCTGTAGTTATTTAGAATAGTTGTAGGTGGATCCTTGGACCAGTGGCAGGTGACCATGCTCTCGGGGGAAATCCCGAGAGGGACCACTGGTCAAGCTTAGTGTAGGAGACACACACACACTAGTTCTTTGATTAGACAATATGGTAAACCACCAGAGGTGGCAGTAATGAGCTGGAAGCGCCCGGCTGGGCTGTAGTCCCTCAGGTATTGGAACAGCGATCCCAGGGTGGCTGAGCAGTAGAGAAACTAAGACAATGAGTAGGCAGTATATGCAGAATTCTGGAACAAGTCCTTAATGGTTACACTCACACAATATACTCTTAAGGCAGCCCAGGAGTTGGTATGCATTAGGCCCTCGAGGAGCGAGTACCTGGTTCCAGGGAACGCTCTGAGAGATAGATACAACTCACTGATGTTAAGCAACAAATACTTCTAAGAAGCAATATATTAAACCACCAAAGGTGGCAGTAGTAAGCTGGAAGCGCCCGGCTGGGCTGTAGTCCCTCAGGTATTGGAACAGCGATCCACGGTGGCTGAGCTGTAGAGAAACTAAAATAGTGAGTAGGCAGTATATGCAGAGTTCTGGAACAAGTCCTTGATGGTAACACTCACACAATAGTCTCTTAAGGCAGCCCAGGAGATGGTATGCATTAGGCCCTCGAGGAGCGAGTACCTGTACCCAGGGAAAGCTCCGAGAGATAGATGGAAACTCACAATGTTGTAAGCAGCGATGACTTCTTAGCAGAAGTGGTATTCAGTAGCAAGTCCGGGACGTGGGCCCTCGAGGCGCGAGTACCGGTTCCGGACTGCGACCTGCAAAGAAAAAGAGAAAGCGAGGCCCCCGAGGAGCGGGTACCTCTAGTGAAGTCCGAGGAAGCAGAGTAGCTAGGGTTGCGGAGAGCGAATCCCATCCGCAGCGACCAGGAGGAAGCTAGGTAACCAATCTCTTGCTAACTCGTCTTATTAGCGAAAACTGAGACCTTAAATATCTGGAGCTGGTGACGTCATCTCAGGGGGATGCTCCTGAGGTTCGCACCAACGCTGGTACATTAGTCGGGCCGTGCGCGCGCGTGCCCTTAGGCATCTGGGCAACATGGCGGCTTGCAGCGTCGAGCCGGTCCGGGAACGCTGGAGGAGGACGGCCTGGAGACGCCGCAGCAGCTAGCCTTCCATCAACCCCGAAGGGAGTCGCCAACAAGGTAAGGTGGGCAGATCAGAGACGTCAGACAGCGACGGACACAACAGCCTCAGGTGAGCATGTTTTAAAATTTGCTGACATGCGTGCTAGCTACGCTTGAGTAACCTCTTAAAATTAGGAGCATACTTATGCATGGTTGGTGCATTTTAAAACATATGCACAGAAGTGCACGTAAGATTAAAAATTCTAGCATATCCTTGCGCGCCAATATGCGCGTGAATGGGCACATGTGCGCTCATTTTAAAATTGACCTCAGAGCAAAACTACCTGCAAGATACTTCTTCTCCAGAGAAATTTTGTGATCTTTCTCATTTGTACTCTACTATCTTGGATAGATGAACATTCAAAATCCCCCACTTATTTATTGATTTATTTACTTATTTATTTAATTTATATTCCGATAATCTACAATTCTCAGATTATATTAGCACATACACAGCACAGCAAAACAAACAATATCAACAATATTAAACAAATAAATACAACAGAAAATTCATACAAGCACAAAACTAGTAACAGAAATCTAATAGGGAGAGATCACAGAAATGAAAGACCTTTAAATATCCGAAGATGATGACGTCATCTCAGGGGGACGCCCCTGAGGTTCGCGCCACTGCTGTTACTTGAGTCAGGGCCACGCCGCTTGCGCACCCTTAGGCCTCAGGAGAACATGGCAGAAGGCAGCGTCTAGCCGGTCCGGGAACGCTGGAGGTCGGCAAGATGACGCCGCGGCAACCAAACTTCCATCAACCAAGGAGAGAGTCGGCAAAGAGGTAAGGAGGACAGAGTGGAGACGTTGGGCAGCGATGGTCGCTACAGTACCCCCCTTCAAAGGGCAATCTCCTCTTCGGGTACCAGGTTTGGGTTTAGAAGGATGCGCAATGTGGAACTGACGAAGCATCTCTTTGACCAAAATATTGATCTGAGGCTCCCAAGAGTTTTCTTCGGGGCCTAAACCTTCCCATGATAGGAGGTATTCATAAGTACTGCCTCTTTTCCAAACATCCAGAATCTCTTCGACTTTGTACTCTAAGTCATCTTCTGCATTGATGACAGGTGGGTCATGAGATTTGGAAGTAAATTCGCTATTAGCGGTTTAAGAAGTGAAAAGTGGAAAGCATTATGGATGTTGAGACCAGGCGATAACTTCAGATGGTAGGTGACTTTGCAAATACGTTGAAGGACTGGGAATGGTCCCACATAGCGAGGAGCAAACTGAGAGGAGGGTAGTTTAAGTCTAAGGTGCTTGGTTGACAACCAGACCTTGTCTCCTGGCTTGAAGACTGGAACTTGCGAATGGTGCGCATCATAGTACTTCTTAGCATGGTCACTCGCTTTGATTAGCATATCCTTTGTCTGAACCCACAAATTATGGATATCATCAGCAGTGGACTGAGCTGCTGGGGACGTCACTGAGATATTCAGTGAAAGTGGCGGTGTTGGAGAACGTCTATAGACCACTTCAAAAGGTGACAATCCAGTAGATGTTGCTGGATGAGAGTTGATGGCAAATTCAGCCCATGGAAGCAATTCGGCCCAGTTATTCTGTTGGGATGTGACATAAGCTCGAATAAACTGCTTCATTGTTTGATTCATCCGTTCCATCTGGCCATTCGACTGTGGATGATAGGTTGAGGTGTGGTCTAGAGAGATGTCAAAAAATTTGCACAAGGCATTCCAGAATCGTGCCATGAATTGGGACCCACAGTCGGATACGATGTGAGAAGGTAGTCCTTAGAGGCAGAATATGTGCTTTATGAAGAGCTTTGCAAGCTCCAAGGCTGAAGGTATGCCAGGGAGCACCACGAAGTGTGCCATCTTGCTAAATCGATCACTGTCACCCAGATGGTATTCATTCCTCCGGAAGTAGGTAAATCGACTACAAAGTCAGTAGCGATGTGAGACCAGGGCCGTTCCGGAACTGGCAGTGGTTGCATCTGACCCCATGGTTGTCCAGAAGCGGGTTTGTTCTTAGCACAATTGGTGCATGATGCCTCATAGGAATACTTATCCTTTTTGATGGTAGGCCACCAGTACAGCTTCTGTATCTTGAGCAGGGTACGGCGTTGGCCAGGATGGCCAGCCAGCTTGGAATCGTGCGCCCAGAAGAGCACTTTCTTCCTGAGTCTTTTTGGAACAATAGTTTTACCAGCGGGTACAGACTGAGTGGATGCCAAGAGGCTCTTCTTCGGGTCAATTATGTGCTGTGGCTCATCAGGCACATCCTCTGAATGAAAGGAGCGCGACAGAGTATCTGCTTTGGTGTTTTTATCCCCAGGGCGGTACTTCAACACAAAATCAAAACGATTAAAAAATAAGGACCATCTGGCCTGTCTGTAATTCAGACGTTGTGCATGGCGGAGATACTCTAGATTTTTATGATCTGTGAATACGGTTATTTGATGTTGAGCGCCTTCGAGCCAAGGCCACCATTCCTCGAATGCGAGCTTTATTGCCAAGAGTTCTTTATTGCCGATCCCATAGTTTTTCTCGGCTGGAGAAAATCTTCGTGAGAAGAATGAACAGGGATGTAAGGCTTTCGAGTCTCCTGTTTGGCTCAACACAGCCCCTACACCCACATCTGAAGCATCAACTTCAACGATAAAGGGCTTGTTTGGGTCTGGATGCCGCAAGCACGGTTCTGTGGAGAAGGCAGTCTTCAATTTCTCGAACGCAAAAATGGCCTCCGCTGACCATTATGAAGCTTTGGCACCCTTGCGGGTCATCGCAGTCAAGGATACGGTTAAAGAAGAATAGTTTTTTATAAAGCTTCGGTAATAGTTGGTGAACCCCAGGAATCTCCTTAAAGCCTTTAGGCTGGTGGGTTGGGACCAATTCTTGATACTTTCAAGTTTGTGAGGGTCCATTTGGAAGCCTTCTTTTGACATGATGTAGCCTAAGAAAGGCACTGAGTCTTTGTGAAATTCACACTTAGAGTTTGGCATACAGCCGGTGTTTGCGAAGACGGTGGAGTACTTGCTTGACATCTGCAATGTGGGTGTCCAAATCCTGGGAGAAGATTAGTATGTCATCCAGGTAGACCACAACATTCTTGTATAGCAGGTCCCTCAAGATGTCGTTCATCATATTTTGGAAAATGGCGGGTGCATTGCACAAGCCGAATGGCATTACAAGATACTCGAAGTGGCCATCTCGCGTGTTGAAGGCCGTTTTCCATTCATCGCTACTCCAAATGGGAATGAGGTTGTAGGCCCCCTTCAGGTCAAGCTTAGAAAATATCTTGGCCCCTTGCAGCCGGTCAAACAGCTCCGAGATTAACGGCAAGGGGTAACGGTATTTGATTGTGATCTCATTAAGACCTCGGTAATCGATACATAGGCGTAGGGTACCATCTTTCTTCCCCACAAAGAAAAAGCCTGCACCGGCTGGTGACTTTGATGGTCAGATAAAGCCCTTCTGGAGATTTTCTTCAATGTATTCTGACATTGCTTTATTCTCAATGGCTGAGAGAGGGTACACCCGTCCTTTCGGTGGCTCAGCTTTGGGCTTCAGTCTTATGGCACAGTCATAGGGCCTATGTGGAGGAAGAATATCAGCTGCTTCTTTGGAAAATACGTCCGCGAAGGAAGCATATTGGGGCGGCAGTCCTGGCATCACTGGAGTCGTAGGCATGCAAATGATAGACGAGATTTCCTTAAGGAACCTCTCGTGACATTCTGGGCCCCAGCGGGAGAGATCCAAGGATGCCCAGTCGAATTGGGGTTGGTGCACTTGCAACCAGGGTAACCCCAGGACGATAGGGTGCATGGCCCTTTCTAATACCAAGAAGGAGAGTGATTCAGTGTGGAGAGCTCCGGTGCGGAGAGTAACTGGTACGGTTTGGCAAGTCACGTCGCCCGGTAAGGGTTCTCCATGAATGGAAGATAATAGTAGTGGATCTTTCAATTTGATGAGGGGAATCCTCAGGTATGCCACTAGTCGTCTGAGAATGAAGTTGCTTCCTGCCCCTGAGGCCACCAGGGCAGGAGTCTGAACCGTGACTGGTCCGATGGTCAAGGAGACTGGGAGAGAGAGTGGAGGAGAGGGCGTAATGAGGCCTAAGAACTGTCCTCCTGCAGGACTTAGGCCCGTCCATTTTCCGGATGAATGGAGCATGTAGAGACGTCGTGGCCGGGCTGACCACAGTACATGCGTAGGCTGTGCCTCTTCCGGAGTCTTCTCTCGTTGGAAGTCAAACGTCCATGACCAAGTTGCATCGGTTCATCAATATCAGCAGCAGGGATTACTGGAACCATCCGAGGTGCAGCTATAGCACTAGCCTGTTTCAACCTAAGTAACACCTTAGGCCGGAGTTCCTTCACCTTGTCCCGGAGCCGGTGATCAATCCGAGTGGCCAAGGCTACTAGTTCATCCAGCGAGTCAGGTGTTTCACGAGCAGCCAGCTCGTCCTTTAAAAGGTTATCCAGGCCTCTGAAGAAGAGAGTCTTGAGACATTTGGGGTCCCAGCAGAGTTTTGCCGCAAGAGTTTTGAACTCTATGGCAAATTCAGCCAATGATCTGTTGCCTTGCTTCAATTCACCCAAAGCAGAACCGGCGACAGCAGTTCGGGCAGAGTCATTGAAAACGGATTTAAATAAGTCCATAAATCCTTCTATGTCCTGCAAAATGGTGTCCTTGCGTTCCCACAAGGTAGATGCCCACCATCCAAGTAGGAAAGGATGTAGGTAGTCTTGGAGAAAGCCGTAGGAAATAAAGATGGCTGTAAGGTAAAATGCATGCAGCACTGGTTTAAAAAGCCCCGGGTCTTCTGGATTTCTCAGGAAAAGCGGATTGGAGCCGCTAGTGGTACAGCAGACTTTAAAGTTACCTCCTGTAACTGACTTTCATGGTTGGAAGCTGTGCCTTGAACCTTCTGTGTGTGTAGCTGATGGAACGCTGACGTAAGTTTCTCCAAGGCGTCTTGCTGCTCCGAAATGCCCAGGGCAGGCCTGGTATGGCCTGCAAGCCATTGAGCTCTGCTGGATCCATGGAGTTAGCAATCTGTTATTATTTGTGATAGTTGTGGGTGGATCCTAGGGCCAGTGGCAGATGACCACGCCCTCGGGGGAACACCCTGAGAGGGACCACCGGTCAGGCTCAGAATTGGGAGACAGACACACACAAGTTCTTTTATTAAACAGTTTTTGAGAACCACCAGAGGTGGCAGTAGTGATCTGGAAGAGCCCGACTGGGCTGTAGTCCCTCAGGCACTGGAACAGCAATCCCAGGAGGGCTGAGCTGTAGAGAAATTGAGATAGTGAGTAGGAAACCCTTTGCTAACTCGATTAGTTAGCGAAATGAAAGACCTTTAAATATCCGAAGATGATGACGTCATCTCAGGGGGACACCCCTGAGATGCCGCGTCTAGCGGCGGGGCCGCGCCGCTAGACGCGGCGCGGCCCCGACTCAAGTACCAGCAGTACCACTGCTGGTACTTGAGTCGGGGCCGCGCCGCGTCTAGCCGGTCCGGGAACGCTGGAGGAGGTCGGCAAGAAGATGCTCAGGAGGGAGTCGCCAAAGAGGTAAGGAGGGCAGCGTGGAGACGTCGGGCAGAGACGGTCACAACACATAGCTACATGCCAGCTCTATTCGTGATGAGGTCCATGAAAAATTAGAAGATCTCCCGTGTCTAGGGGATAATCTATTTGATGAAAAATATACACAAACTGTTTCACAGTTCAAGCAGCAGAACATAGCAGACCAGTCTCTATCTGTGACAAAACAGCCTTCTAAACCATGTAAAGTGTACTTCTCATATAGACGGCCATGTTATTCTCGGCGATCATACATTATCGCCTACCTCAGCTACAATTACTGAGACAACAATCCCAACAATCTTCCACATGGGGTCAACCACGTGATCGCAGACCACAAAAACCAGCTCAGCAGTCACAATCAAAACCTTTGCAAAGTTTTTAGTGCAACCACCTCTGGAGAAGCTATTTCCCATGGGAGGCAGAATACAGGACTTCCTACCCAAGTGGCAATCTATCACCAAGGAACGCTGGGTCCTGTCCATCGTACAATGCGGATACCATCTTTACTTTTCCCATCTTCCACAACTGTCATACCTAGTCTCTGAACACACAAACTATCCTTACCGTCTTTAACTTCTAACAGAAGTAGAGAATCTGCTCTTCCACCAAGCAATAGAGGAAGTCCCTACTCCAGAGACAAGTTCAGGATTCTACTCCCGCTACTTCCTAATCTCAAAGAAGTCAGGGGATCTACATCTCATTTTGGTCCTCAGGCAGTTTAATATCTACATTCACAAGTAAAAATTCAAGTTGAACTCCCTGGGCATGATTTTGCCTTTCCTACAGCAGGGAGATTGGATATATTCGCTGAATCTTCAGGATGTATATGCACACATTCCAATCCACCCTTCCTGCTAGATATACCTGTGTTTCCAAGTGAACAGTAATCATTACCAGAAGCGCCACGAGAATTTACAAAGTGTCTGTTTGTTGCAGCTCATCTTTGACAACAGGTGATACAAGATCTTCCCTACTTAGACAACTGGTTGATAATCACTCCATCTTGCACAGAAGCATACCTTGTCCTCCAGAAAACCATCAAGCTTCTCCAGGACCTAGTATTTCTTGTGAACTTCAAAAAATCCCACATGACGCCAACTCAGTTGCTTCAAGTCATTGGAGCATTACTTAATACGCACACACCCAAAACATTTCTTCCCCATGAAAGAATTTTGAGGCTTCATCTGTTGCATTTCCTGGTCGTGGCAGTCCTGCGGCCAGCTTCACTCACCCCTGACTCCTGGGTCCCGGACCTGGCCCGTTTTCCCTGGCAACGGTAGGCAGTCGCCTACACGCTCATGCTCCGCCTGTGCTACCAGGCCCCTCCGGTATTGCTGTGGCCTCCTTTGGTCCCGGCCGGGTCTCCCCATGTGCGTTGCGGGGAGACGCTGCCATCTCTTAGTTTTCGGCCTGTCCGCATGCGTGCGCGCCTTCCCTGGCTTTAAAGGGACCACGGCAGGAAAACCTCCCGCAGCCCCGGATGTTGACGTCACTCAGCCTATGAATATAAGGCGGTCCCTGCCACTCAGACTTCGCCTTGGCAACAAGTCTCCACGCTTCCTTTCATGTGCTTCGTTGCTGTTCGTTCCAGTTCCTGTTCCTGCTCCAGTACCTGTTCCTGTTACAGTACCAGCTTCCTGTGCCTTCTACCCTTCAGACGGATCTCCCTGGCTTTGACCCTTGCTCGGACTTGACCTTGTCTCCAGCCGCCTGCCATGACTTCTGCTTGAAACTGACCTTGTCTCCAGCCGCTTGCCCCAACTTCTGCTTGAACCTGTCTTTGTCTCCAGCCGCCTGCCCTGACCCTTGCTTGGACTTTGCCTTGGCCTTATTTTAGGATTCTGCCTGACTTGCAGTCCGGACTTAACGTTGTTCCTAACTGTGCTGCCTGCTTTAGTCTGACCGGACTTTGGAACCTGGCCTCATCTTCTGCTCAGCCTGACTTACAGTCCGGACTTGATCTTGTCTCCAACTGCATTGCTTCTACTCCAGTCAGTCCGGACTGTGGATCCAGCCTCTCGCTTCGAATCCTGCATCTCCACTGTTTCCTGGTACCCTGCCTTGGACACTCTCTCCGGGATCAACCACACCGAGGCCCACCTAAGTCCAGCCGGCCCCGGTATCCAAGGGCTCAACCTGTGGGGAACGAGGGCTGGTATTGAAGCTCCAGTTGCCCTCCGCTTCCCGTTTGGCCTCGCCTCCCCAAGGGTGGCACCAGCACCACCTCGGGCCAAGGGTCCACCTCCGCAACAGATTGCCAAGGCCATGGACCTGGTGGAGCCTTCCACTCTCCAGGCCTGGCCTTGAAGATCCAGGAACAGCAGCGCTTCTTGGAGGTGTTGGCTACCTCCATCGAATACCTCAACTCTCATTCTGGCTCTGCAGCCTCTACGTCTACACCACTCAGTTCTCAGGCACCAGCTACCTCGACCAGAGCTTTGCTTTCCCTGCCTGCTCCACCCCGATTCAATGGGGATCCGAAGCTTTACAGGTGCTTTATATTTATAAACCATTGTTACATGCAATTTGCCCTACAACCATCTGACTTCTAAGACGATCTTTTGAAGATGACCTTCATCCTTTCACACCTAGAGGGCAAGGCTTTGGCTTGGGCTTCTCCCTTATGGGAGTGTTGTAAACTGTGAGGTTTGGGTGGACCCTTGGACACTGTGGCAGCTGACCACGCCCACGGGGGGAAGTCTCGTGAGGGGCCACTGTTGTGTCCGTCGGTTCCCGATGCCCTCTCTCCGCCCTCCTCACCTCTTTGGCGCCTCCCTCTTCACCCGCGGGAAGATTGGCTGCCACGGCGTTCCTCTGCCGAGGTCCTCCGGCGTCCCCAGACCGGCTCCACACTGCGAACCGCCATGTTTCCTGGAGGCCTAGAGGCGCACGTGTGGCGCGGCCCCGACTAAAGTAGCAGCGATGGCGCGAACCTCGGGGGTGTCCTCCGAAGATGACGTCACCCGCGACGGATATTTAAGGTCTTAGAATTTGCTAACACATCGAGTTAGCAAGGGTTTTCCTACCTAAGCTACTCTGCCTCCTCGGACTAACTAGGGGTACCTGCTCCTCGGGGGCCTCATTCTCTCTCTTACTTTGTAGATTGTAGTCTGAAATCGGTACTCGCTCCTCGAGGACCCTTGTTCCCGGACTTCTTCGAATTCACTTCTGCCTGGAAATCAGCACTGCCTACTACATCTGTGAGTTACCATCGCTCTCTCAGAGCTTTCCCTGGAATCAGGTACTCGCTCCTCGAGGGCCTATACATTCCAGCTCCTGGGCTTCTATGAGACATTGTGTGAGTCTTACCATCAGGTTCGGTATATGAACTCTGCTTACCCTGCCTACTCACTATATTTCAGTTTCTCTACAGCTCAGCCTCCAGGGATCGCTGTTCCAGCTTCTGAGGGACTACAACCCAGCTGGGCATTCCAGCTTACTACTGCCACCTCTGGTGGGACAGTATACTGTCTAATAAAAGAACTAGTATGTGTCTGTTTCCATACTCTGAACCTGACCGGTGGACCGTCTCGGGGTCTTCCCCGGGGGCGTGGTCATCTGCCACTGGTCCAAGGATCCACCCACAACTCTCCTAAATACTAAAGATTGCTAACTCCTATCTGATTGCTCCTCCCATCAGATAGCGGTTTCATTACAGATTGCTAACTCCTCACGGAGAATCATTACAGATTGCTAACTCCATGGATATGGCACAACTGAGTGCTTTGCAGGCCATACCGGGCCTGGCCCAGCACATTGTGGAGCAGCAAGAAGCCTTGGAGAAAATTATTACTGCAGCATTTCATCAGCTACACACACAGAAGGTTCAAGGCACAGCCTCCAACCAAGAAGGTTAGTCACCGGAGGTAACTTTGAAGACTGCTGTACCACTGGCGGCTCCAATCCGCTTTTCCGGAGAAATCCAGAAGACCCGGGGCTTTTTGAACCAGTGCTGCATGCACTTTGCCTTACAGCCGTCTCTATTTCCTACAGATATCTCCAAGACTACCTATATCCTTTCATACCTGGATGGTAGGGCATTGTCTTGGGCATCCATCTTGTGGGAACGCAAGGACTCTCTTTTGCAGGACATAGAAGGATTTATGGACTTGTTTAAATCTGTCTTTGATGACCCTGAGCGAACTTCTATTGCCGGTCATGCTTTAGTGGTTTTGAAGCAAGGCAGCAGATTTTTGGCTGAATTTCGCATAGGGTTCAAATCTCTTGCGGCAGAACTCTGCTGGGACCCCAGATGTCTCAAGACTCTCTTTTGCAGAGGCTTGGATAACCGTTTGAAGGACGAGCTGGCCGCTCGCCAGACACCTGACTCGCTGGATGAATTAATAGCCTTGGTCACTCGGATTGATCAACGACTCCGGGACAAGGTGAAGGAACTCCGGCCTAGGGTGTTACCCGGGTTGAAACAGCCAGTGTTGTCTCTACACCTCGGATGGTTCCAGTAGTCCCTGCTGCTGATACAGATGAACCTATGCAACTTGGTCGTGGACAATTGACTTCAAAGTAGAGAAGATTTCGGAAGAAGTGCGGCCTATGCTTGTACTGTGGTCAACCCGGCCATGATGTTTCTACATGCTCCATTCGTCCGGAAAACGGACGGGCCTAAGTCCTGCAGGAGGACTGTTCTTAGGCCATACCGCGACATCTCCTCCGCTCTTTCTCCCAGTCTCTTTGACCTATGGACTGATCACGGTTCAGACTCCTGCCCTGGTGGACTCAGGGGCAGGAGGCAACTTCATTCTCAGATGTCTAGTGGAAAGCTGAAGATTCCCCTCATCAAGCTGAAAGATCCACTACTGTTATCCTCCATTCATGGGGAGCCCTTACCAGGCAACGTGGCTTGCGAAACAGTACCACTTATTCTTCGCATTGGGGCGCTCCATACAGAATCAATTTCCTTCTTTGTGGGGTTACCCTGGCTGCAAGTGCAGCAACCTCAATTTGACTGGATATTCCTGGATCTCTCCCGCTGGGGCCCAGAGTGTCATGGGAAGTGCCTTAAGGAGATCTCTCCTATTGTATGCATGCCTACGACTCCAGTGATACCAGGACTACTGCCCCAATACACATTCTTTGGGGACATTCTCCAAAGAAGTAGCTGATATTCTTCCTCCACATAGGTCTTATAACTGTGCCATAAGGCTAAAGCCCAATGCTGAGCCACTGAAGGGACGAGTGTACCCCCTTTCAGCTAAAGAGAATAAAGCTATGTCGGAATACATTGAAGAAAATCTCTAGAAGGGCTTTATCCGACCGTCAAAGTCACCAGCCAGCGCAGGCTTTTTCTTTGTGGGGAAGAAGGACGGTACCCTACGTCCGTGTATCGATTACCGAGATCTAAATGAAATTACAATCAAAGACCATTACTCCTTGCCGTTAATCTCAGAGCTATTTGACCGGCTGCAAGGGGCCAAGATATTTTCAAAGCTTCACCTGAAGGGGGCCTACAACCTCATTAGCATTCGGAGCGGCGATGAATGGAAAACAGCCTTCAATATGCAAGATGGCCACTTCGAGTATCTTGTAATGCCGTTCGGGTTGTGCAATGCACCTGCCATTTTCCAAAATATGATGAACGACATCTTGCGGGATCTGCTGTACAAGAACGTTGTGGTCTACCTGGATGGTAAACTCATCTTCTCTCAGGATTTGGACACTCACATTGCAGATGTTAAGCAAGTACTCCACCATCTCTGCGAACACCGGCTGTACGCCAAACTCTCTAAGTGTGAATTTCACAAAGACTCAGTGCCTTTTCTAGGCTACATCGTGTCGAAAGAAGGCTTCCAAATGGACCCTCACAAACTTGAAAGTATCAAGAATTGGTCCCAACCCACCAGCCTAAATGCTTTAAGGAGATTCCTGGGGTTCACCAACTATTACCAAAGCTTAATAAGGAACTACTCTTCTTTAACCATACCCTTGACTGCGATGACCCGCAAAGGTGCCAACGCTTCAAAATGGTCAGCGGAGGCCATTTCCGCATTCGAGAAATTGAAGACTGCGTTCTCCACAGAACCATGCTTGCGGCATCCAGACCCCAACAAGCCCTTCATAGTAGAAGTTGACACTTCGGATGTGGGGGTAGGGGCTGTGTTAAGCCAACCTGGGGATCTGAAAACCTTACATCCCTGTTTGTTCTTCTCACGAAGATTTTCTCCAGCCGAGAAAAACTATGGGATAGGCGATAAAGAACTCTTGGCAATAAAGCTCGCATTCGAAGAATGGCGGCCTTGGCTTGAAGGCGTTCAACATCAAATAACCGTATTCACGGATCATAAGAACCTTGAGTATCTCCGCCACGCAAAACGGCTGAATTACAGACAGTCCAGATGGTTTTTATTCTTCAACCATTTCGATTTTGTGCTCAAGTTCTGCCCTGGAGATTGAAGCACAAGAGCAGATGCTCTGTCACGCTCATTTCTTTCAGAAGATGTGCCTGATGAGCCACAGCACATAATTGACCCGAAGAAAATCCTCTTGACATCCACTCAGTCTGTGCCCATTGGAAAGACTATCGTTCCAAAGAAACTCAGGAAGAAAGTGCTCTTTTGGGCGCACAATTCCAAGCTGGCTGGCCATCCTGGTCAACGCCGTACCCTGCTGAAGATACAGGAGCTGTATTGATGGCCTACCATCAAAAAGGATACCTATTCCTACGTGGCATCCTGCACCAATTGTGCTAAGAACAAACCTGCTTCTGGACAACCGTGGGGACAAATGCAACCTTTGCCAGTTCCGGAATGGCCCTGGTCGCACATCGCTACTCACTTTGTAGTCGATTTACCTACTTCCGGAGGAATGAACACCATCTGGGTGACTGTGGATTGCTTTAGCAAGATGGCACACTTTGTGGCGGTCCCTGGCATACCCTCAGCCTTGGAGATTGCAAAGCTCTTCATAACGCACATATTCCGTCTCCATGGCCTACCTTCACACATCGTATCTGACCGTGGGTCTCAATTCACGGCACGATTCTGGAAGGCTTTGTGTAAGTTGTTTGACATCACTCTAGACTACACCTCAGCCTACCATCCGCAGTCGAATGGCCAGACGGAACGAATGAATCATACAGTGAAGCAGCTTTTATGAGCCTATGTCACGTCCCAACAGAACAATTGAGCCGAATTGCTTCCATGGGCTGAATTTGCCATCAACTCTCTTTCAGCACCATCTACTGGAAGGTCACCATTTGAGGTGGTTTTTGGATGTCCTCCTACACCGCCTCTCCCACTAAAACTCTCCGTGACGTCCCCAGCAGCTCAATCTACTGATGATATTCATAAATTGTGGGTTCAGATGAAAGACATGCTAATCAAGGTGAGTGATCGTGCCAAGAAGTACTAAGACGCGCATCATGTGCAAGCTCCAGTCTTCAAGCCGGGAGATAAGGTCTGATTGTCTACCAAGCATCTCAGGCTCAAACTACCCTCCTTTCAGTTTGCTCCTCGCTATGTGGGACCATTTCCAGTCCTTCAACGTATTGGCCAAGTTACCTATCATCTGAAGCTACCACCTGGGTTCCACATCCATAATGCCTTCCACGTTTCTCTCCTGAAACCATTCATACTCAGTGAATTTTCTTCCAAGACTCGCGATCCACCTGTCATCAATGCAGAAGACGGCTTAGAATACAATATCAAAGAAGTTCTGGACGTTCGTAAAAGAGGCAAGACTTTTGAATACCTTCTAAAGTGGGAAGGTTTACGCCCCGAAGAAAACTCTTGGGAGCCTCAGACCAATATCCTGGACAAAGAGATGCTTCATCAGTTCCACCTCGCGCATTCTTCAAAACCTAAGCCTGGCAGCCGAAGAGGAATTCGCCCTTTGAAGGGGGGTACTGTTGTGTCCGTTGGTTCCCGACGCCCTCTCTCCGCCCTCCTCACCTCTTTGGTGCTTCCCTCTTTGCCCATGGGAAGATTGGCTTGCGCGGCATTCCTCTGACGAGGTCCTCTGGCATCCCTGGACTGGCCCCACGCTGCGAACCGCCATGTTTCCTGGAGGCCTAGGGGCGCGCGTGTGGCGCAGCCCCGACTAAAGTACCAGCAATGGCGTGAACCTCAGGGGCGTCCCCCGAAGATGACGTCACCCGCGACGGATATTTAAGGTCTTAGAATTTGCTACCACATTGAGTTAGCAAGGGTTTTGCTACCTAAGCTACTCTGCCTCCTCGAACTAACTAGGGGTACCCGCTCCTCGTGGGCCTCGCTCTCTCTCTTACTTTGTAGATTGCAGTCTGGAACCGGTACTTGCTCCAGGAGGGCCCTTATTCCCGTACTTCTTTGAATTCACTTCTGCCTGGAAGCCAGCACTGCCTACTTCATCTGTGAGTTACCACCGCTCTCTCAGAGCTTTCCCTGGAACCAGGTACTCACTCCTCGAGGGCCTATACATTCCAGCTTCTGGGCTTCTATGAGACATTGTGTGAGTCTTACCACCAGGTTCGGTACATGAACTATGCTTACCCTGCCTACGCACTATATTTCAGTTTCTCTACAGCTCAGCCTCCAGGGATCGCTGTTCCAGCTTCTGAGAGACTACAGCCCAGCCGGGCATTCCAGCTCACTACTGCCACCTCTGGTGGTTCAGTATACTGTCTAATAAAAGAACTAGTGTGTGTCTGTCTCCATACTCTGAGCCTGACCGGTGGTCCCTCTCGGGGACTTCCCCAGGGGCATGGTCATCTGCCACTGGTCCAAGGATTCATCCACAACTCTCCTAAATATTACAGATTGCTAACTCCTATCTGATTGCTCCTCCCATCAGATAACGGAGAATCATTACAGCCACAGGTTAGGTTTAGCTCAGGACACACAAATACAGAGTTTGATCTTTTATTAGACTGTGTAAGAAAGCCACCAAAGGTGGCAGTAGTGAGCAGCTGGAATAGCCCGGCAGGGCTGGTATCCCTCAGTCGCTGGAACAGCAACTCCTCGGTAGCAGTGCTGTAGTGGAAAGAATTGAGAGAATGAGTACAGTGGAGAATATATAAGATCCCAGTATGGAGATCCCCAGGGTAAGGAGAGCAGACCCTCGCGGAGCGAGTATATGAACCCTGAGAGCTGGGAGGCTTGCAGATGATGTACTCACGCAGCGATTCCACGGAGATGGCACTGGGGCTGGAACAGAGGCAGGTCCTCGAGGAGCGAGTGCCTGGTTCCAGGGAACAGCTCTGAGGTGAAGATGGTAGTACTCACTGATGTTGAAGATTAGCTAATCCTTCCAGGCAGAAGAGAAGGTAGGAGTAGGCAGCGTGTCAGGGAACATGGGCCCTCGAGGAGCGAGTACCGGTTTCCTGATAGCGACCTGGAAAGCAAGTGAGGCCCCCGAGGAGCAGGTACCCCGTTAGCGTTAGAGAGTCCAATAGAGATTTGAGAGGCAGAGTAGCTGGGTACGGAGAGTGAATCCCATCCTTAGGATTCCCGTAGGATTACCCCCTTGCTAACTCAAAGGCTAGCAAACATTGTAGGCTTTAAATATCCGGGCAGAATGACGTCATCATGGGGGGTGGGGGAGACGGACGCCCTGGAGGTTCATGCCAAGTGGGAAATAAGAAGAAGGACTGCTTGGGGTTCTTAGAATCTTATGTGAGTTCAGTGTTTATGGTTGGTTGAGTACAGTTCTGGTTACCTGTTTTTAATCTTGTTTTTAATCAAGATTTTTGCTAGTCTGTCCACTTGCTTTTGAAGAGAATACTGGCAGGCTGGGGTCACTGCAGAATTAAGTATACTGTGACGTCAGCTTCTCCTTCTCCATCTTCTGGCAGGGGAGCATAAACCCACTGGTCCTGACTCCATCTGTCTACACTAAGGAAAACAAAATTATCAGGTAAGTAATTTCTCCATTTCCAGTTAAAAATTGACCTGCTTGTATTATCTGCTCTGATTTTCCCTTTCTTCAACTTCTCAGAATCTCCAGAAGTAATGTTTCATGTGACAAAAATAACTGATGTCTGCAAAATAATTTTATTTTATTTTTAAATTTCTTATCTATAAAGTATCCACAGTTTAATAAGCAAACAATCTCGGCATGAATGAATATCTACGATGCCCCCAATAAAACAGAATGTTCACCAAGAAAGAGTGTGAACAGAAAGAATTCAAGAGGTCCATATTCAGCCACTGTGTGGCTCTACTAGTTAGCCGAATAAACTTATCCGGCTAACTAGCACTGTATATTCAGTGACACAACTGCGACGCTGAATATACCTGGCTATCTTAAAGCTAGCCTGATAAGTTTAACCGGCTCACTTTAGGACAGCTTTTTGGCCCGACCAGACTTAGCTGGCTAAGTCAACTGACTAACTTTGAATATCAGAGTTAATCAGTTAACTTAGCCGGCCAACTCAACTCCTTCCAGTTACACATTGAAAGGCCCCTAACTTATCAGGCTAAATTCTAGATACCTAACTCATTAGCTGGTTAGAATTTAATCAGATATGTGCCAAAATATTCAGTTAGCTGATTAAATACTTTTGAATATGGACCTCTAGATTACTAGAGACTGGTTCAGTGAGATGTTTATAACAAGTCATAAAGAATATTTCTTTAAGAAATAATGGAAAAATACTAACACTTAGAAATGTCCTTTAAAGTATTCTGATCCTGTGAAAAAAAAATCTTTTATCCCTTACCAAATAAAACTTGTTAAAAGGGCAGACCTAGGGAAAAAACCTGCTTCCTTTGCTGAAGATGGAATCATAGCGAAGCACGGAAGCTTGAAGAGACCAGGTCACACGATGAGCCTCCTCTGCTCAAATTGGACTCTGTCTCCGCCTGCTGGGAAAGGAGCATCAATGCATAGTCTAGCTTGGCTGCAGAAGATCTGAGAAAGAACATTTCAATTTTTTATGATACAACCTTGGGTGGAGTAGTAAATACAACTTATGACACATTTGTACTACAAAAGATTTTTGATGCTTGAGAAATATAGGCAGATCAATGGCAGAGGAGGCTTCACATGGATAAATGCATAGTGATATATCTAGGCTACAATAATAGGCAAGCAAATTAAATGCTAAAAGATTCAGTGTCTGGCAAAAGGGCTGGGTATTATATTAAGTTAAACATACAGTATATCTTCAGTGTACTGCTGCCTTTAATGCCAGGTATTTGTTGGTATATATTAAATGAAGAACTAGGAGCAGAAAACGAGACAGCGTAAAATCATTTTGCTACTGTGTGGGGCCTTGTTTAGTCAATTGTATAATATGATAAATAGATTTTGGACCTATGCTTCAGAAACATTAGAGAACTGAAAGAACGTACCAAGACGGCCATACTTGCCAACATAGGATGTGAGCTCTCTTTATGACAAACTGGAACTGCAAAGTGATGTTCTCAAGCTCTGACTATATTACTCTTCACTCAGATTCTTTGGAATACCACTGATACAGTTTTTACTATTCTATTATCATTTTTCTTAGGCAAAAAAATGAATTCACCGAGATATTAAAGTGTCACTGCATATAAAAGAAAGCTGTGGAAGCGAGTCTTACACAGCGTAGATAACTGGGAGAGAAGCAGCGAGAAGAAAGGAGGGGCAAGGAAAGGGGGGAGGGGGGAGGCAAGGTGGGGAAGGACGGCCAATAAGATGGGAGGAAAGGAGCAAAGGGGCCAATAGGAGGAAGGCTCAGGGTATGAACAACAGATTTAGGGGTGCACAGCACATTAGCCAGGGAGAGGCAGATGACAAGTCCTGTTTTTCTTGTCCGCCGCAGTGAGCAAGCAATTAGCAGGCCAGCGAGGCTCCAGTGCAGTTGGGCAGAATCCGGAGGTCACCCGGGTGATTTTGCAAGGCCCGCGGTTAACTTACGCCGCCCAGAGTGCCACCCAAGCCGTCGAGCGATGAGATGGGCGAGCGACGGGAGACCGACCAGTGTTATCGGTTTTCCGGGACAGGGAGGAGGGGGTGGAAAGTGTACTCGGGCCCATGCCGCGCGGCAAGGAAAAAAGGGGCAAGCCTGACCATAACGCGATGGAACAGAGCAGGAAGGGGCGCAAATCCAGGGACGATGCGCCCGGCACACCCGAGAGTGGAGACAGGGGACATGCGAGCCTCAGGGCCCCCCAGGATGCATGTGCGATAGCGGCCAGCTCGGGGGAAAGCGGGCCCAAAGCGGCGTCCGAGGATGAAATAGCAAGTGGGAATGCGGCTGGCCACGAGGCGACTCCTCAGAAAGCCGAGCTGTCTTTAAGTGCCTCAGGGAGCGAATTTCAAGCATCGCCTACTAGCGGGTCTGATTCACCCATGACTCCCGTCTTTCATACGTTACCGGGTGCTGCATCCCGCGAAGACGGAGAACCCCCTGGGGAGGAGACGGTAACAGTCAGAGAGCCGGAGGAGGAGCAGACCGAGAGTTCAGCGGCAGCACGAGGCTCGGTCAGAGCGCGTGCGTGCCAGATGTGCAGGAGCACGGAGAGAGGGAAGAGGCAGGTGACGATGGAGCTGTCGAGAGGAGGCCGGGAAGAGGGTGAATCAGAGCGCAAGCAGGGGATCGACCAGCTTTACGCGGTCGAAGCTGGGACATACAGCGAGTAACATTTGCGGAGCAAGGAGGGTCCGGAAGACGTAAGGTGGCAGCGCTGCAGGAATGTGGTGAGTGTGGGGCCGCAAACGAGGCAAGCAAGAGGGCTATTATAGCTAGCAGGGGTGCAAGGCTAGGAAGCGGCGGAGTGGCGCCTGCTTCTTGCAGACAGCGGGATGGGAGGGTACAGGTTGGCGGGCATGATAGAGGAAGGGGAGACACGGGAACAGCGGGGACTATACTAATAGGGGAACACAGAAGGGATGAGGTAGGAGGGTGGGGAGACCCGAGATGGGGAGAGGGGCCAGGATATTCCGGGGGTACAAGGAGGGAAGCGTTATCGGATTGGGAGGCTGCCGCAGGTGTGTCTTCTTTCCCAGGGCATGAGGAGCAGCAAGAGAGGGAGATGCCAATTCGAGAGGCACGGAAGGTGCAGCCCAGGGATGACAGGTCATATCGTGAGGGTCTGCAGGCGTGGTTTGCAAGTAGAGAAGCGACAGAGGCAGCAACGTCGACAGTTCCCAGGTCCTTAGCAGGTAAGAATGAAGGGTATAATAACAAAGGTTCAGGCACGAAGGTTAGTAAGAGGAAGAAAGAGCATAACGGGAGCTCCAGTGCGAGCTCGGATTCCTCGGAGTTGTCTAGCGAAGACAGTAGTAACTCGGGACAGCACAGGAGACTCACAGGGTTCGGACCTTGCCAGGACATGGGGCACCCGGCGTTAGCGTCATTGACAGAGCTTTGGGAAGGGGTGCCCAAAAAATTGCGCATAAGGATTAAGAAACGGCACTATGTAAATATATTTCGATTGTTAGAAGGACGGCGAGGTGACCAAAAATCGCAGAAGAAGGGCAAGAAGAGGAAAAGCAGTGCAGGGACAGGCACGCGAATCCCCAAAAATATTATTAATTGGGTGAGAGGCTTCCTAAGATTAGCGAGTGTGGTGGGACATTACCAGCTGGACCAGTACGGGTCACTATTATCTTATTGCAATAGCATCCTAGGAGCGTTTAAGGACTACAAGGGGTGGGCCTGGTTAAATTACGATGAGCGTTTCAGGGAAAAAATGGCAGGGAACAGATTCATGTCATGGGGCACACAGGACATCAATTTATGGTTGACGCAAATGACGAATAAGGGTTTGGCAGTAGGCAGGGGAGGGCAAGTAGGTGGGGCGGGGGGTAATGAAGGGGTCAGTGCAGGCGAGGCTACTGCTATTGTGGGCAAAGCTTCGGGAGGGATAGCTAAGGGGATTGAGAGAAAGTCAGGGCCCCATTCAGATATATGCTGGAGATTTAATCGGTCGTCGTGCCTGTTTCCAGAGTGTAAGTTTCGGCATGCATGCTCCACATGCGGCGGAGCACATCCGGTTGTCAAATGTATGGTTGCCCAGTCAGCTACGAGCGACAAGTCATCAAAGATCCTTAAGCGCAGTTAAAAAAAAAAAAAAAAGAGGGGAAGGAGGCACTAGAAGGTAACAGGGTGAGAGGGTGCGGTAGGAGGAACTTTAAAAAAAAAATAAAAAAAATTTCGGCAAGGGTATGATAGGAGAGTCGATTCAGTAGGAGTCTATGTGATGGCAATAGGGCGTTATTTGTCTGCTTGCAGGAAGTGGCAGGTATGCGAGGAGCCAAGAAGCGCTTATAGCAAGCATCTTCGGTCAGGAAGTTGACGAGGAATGGGAGCTGATATGATGTTCAGTCTCCCCAGCGACCTGGAAGGCCTACATACAAGGAGCCAAGACAGTGTTAGGTTTTTTACAAGGACAGGGGTGGAGGGCAGGGCCGATACCAGAGCGATTGGTCGGGGAGTTTATCATTGGGGCGAGGGGTGCAGGGTACTCAGTGGGGTCCGTCAGGTCACACCTAGCGGGTTTTGCGTTCTTTAAGAAGCTAAGGGGATGGGGTAGTCCGATATGCAGTTTTTGAGTTAAGAAGTTGCTGCAGGGATGGGAGAGGGGGCAGGGTAGAATACCGGATACCCGGCGGCCAATTAGGTACGAGGACTTGGACCGGTTAATGGTGCGGTTGCATCAGGTTTGTTGGTCGTCATATGAGACCAAGTAGTTTCAGGTTGCGTTCTCATGGGCCTTTTTCGGAGCTTAGAGGGTTAGCGAGTTGGTTGCGTTATTTTGCCACAGTGGTGATGGATTAGAGCTTCAGCGACAAGGTGTTCAAGTTGGGGAATCGGGGATATGAGTGTTCATTGCTCGTTCAAAAACGAATCAAAAGGGGAACGGAGCTGTTATTAGGTTTAAGAGGGATGCTAATCGGAGAGTATGCCCCGTAAGCTTAGCGAAACGGTACCTCAAAGTAAGGCCTTTCTAATACATGAGAATTGCAGACCGATGACAAGATATCAATTTACCAGTGTACTAAGGGCGGCACTGGGCCAAATGGGCAGAGATGCGAGTATATATAGTGCCCATTCCTTTCGTATCAGAGCTGCTACGTCAGCTGCAGAAGCGGGCTTTTCAGAGAGCGGAATAAAAGGATTCGGGAGATGGAAATCCAAAGCTTTTAGGTCTTATATTCGTCCGTAAGGGTCTCTCGAAGCGAGAGATTGGGTGGGGGGAGATATTTAACGATGTGTATTTATTTTGCAGATCACAGAGGGTCCAGGAACTTCGTGGGATGTGCCTGGCTAGTGGGCCATTCATACATTCACAGGGCGAAGCGAAGAGCGCTGAAACGGCCTTATGGCGAAAGTTTAGAATTGAATACGAAAGGATGGAGACTAGCTTGGTTCAGTAAAAGGGGCATGACCTGGGACAAACTTTTGCCTTTCCTTTACAAGAGGACAGATATGTGGGGTGCGCTTAATGTTCTTCTGATTCACTTGGGGGGGGAATGATGTTGGGTACAAAACGTGCAGAGAACTGCTGACGTGTATGAAGAAGGACTTTTCACAGTTTTGGATAAGATGGCCACGAATGAGAATCGGTTGGTCAGACATCATTATACGTTTGAGGAACAGGGAGGAGGCAATATGGAGAATAGGAGTCAAGAAATTGAATAGACAGATGGGCAAATGGCTGGGTTGGCAGGGAGGTTTTTTGGTCAGGCATCAATGGTCCTGGATGGAGAAAGCGGGGTTGTTTGCAGGAGATGGGGTTCATTTGTCAGAAATAGGTATGGATATGTTTAACAACTCCATACAAGAGGGGTTAGAAAGAGAGGTAGTAAAATGGTAGGGCCGCAGTTGGGGGGAACAAGTTGAGTTCCAACTTGTTTGGTGGCGGAAAAAACCCGAGCCCATGCGGATTTTGTAAAAGGGGTTGGCAAATAAGGGGGAAAAGGGGGGCAAGCCCCGTGTAGCAAGGGGGGGCCGCTGCACCGGGGGGCCGATGAACGAAGGGGCTTGGTTCTCGGCAGGTAGCTTACTCTCGCTGGTATGAGGCGGAGTAGGGGGATGGGGCGGGTATAGTTACTTCACCATTAGGGAAATGGTGGTGAAGGAAGGGGGGAGAAGGAAAAGGGGGATGGGAGGAGGGGGCGAGATATACACTGTTGTAAGGGCTCGGGTTTCAGTTATAGCAATAAACTGCGGCCTATTTAAATCCAGCATATGGCGTAGAGTTTTGTTTTTAAGAGGGATTCAAGGAGCGAGCGAGTCTTCTATTCACAAGTTAAAGAAAGCTGTGGAAGCGAGTCTTACACAGCGGAGAAGAAGCAGCAAGGAAAGGGGGGAGGAGGGAGGAAAGGTGGGGAAGGACGGCCAATAAGATGGGAGGAAAGGAGCAAAGGGGCCAAGAGGAGGAAGGCTCAGGGTATGAACAACAGACGTTAGGGGTGCACAGCACATTAGCCAGGGAGAAGCAGGTGACAAGTAGAGATGTGTATCGTGTGATCGATCGTCTTAACGATCGATTTCGGCTGGGGGGGGGAGGGAATCGGATCGTCGCAGTTTTGTTTTTTAAGATATCGTGTAAATCGGGGGAGGGCGGGAAAACCGGCACACTAAAACATCCCTAAAACCCACCCTGACCCTTTAAAATAAATCCCCCACCCTCCCGAACCCCCCCAAAATGTCTTAAATTACCTGGGGTCCAGTGGGGGGTCCCATTGTGATCTTCCACTCTCGGGCCACGAGTGCGTTGATAGAAAATGGCGCCGGCGCTACCTTTGCCCTGTCATATGACAGGGCAAAGGTAGCGCCCGCGCCATTTTGGTTCCTGTCCCCGACGTCACGAGCATAGAAGATCGCTCCCGGACCCCCCCCAGGGACTTTTGGCCAGCTTGGGGGGGCCTCCTGACCCCCACAAGACTTGCCAAAAGTCCAGCGGGGGTCCGGGAACGACCTCCTGCACTCGAATCGTGTTGCCGTAATGAAAAATGGCGCCGGCCGTACGGCAATATGGCCATATGGCCGGCGCCCTGGACACGCTGTGGCCTGTGCTGGGGGATGCCGAGGCGGCGCGCGCAAGTTACGCCTGCTTCAAGCAGGCGTAACTTGCCCAACAAAGGTAGTGGGGGGGGATTTAGGTAGGGCTGGGGGGTGGGGTAGATAGGGGAAGGGAGTGGAAGGTGGGGGGACGCGGAAGGAAAGTTCCCTCCGATCGGAGCAGCCTCAGAGGGAACGGAGGCAGGCTGCGCGGCTGATATCACTGTTGAGTTTCCTTTTTTGATATTGTCACTTGGAGTGGAAACTTAAGACTCTCGTATTATTTTCATCATGTAATGTTCCACCATTTGAGATCCCTGGCGGAGCTGCAGGAGGATGGCTGCAACAGAAGAGGACCTGCCAGGTTCCTTGAAGACCTTGCAGAAGTGTTCTAGGAATTCAGCTAGATTACTCAGTGTCATATCATTCCACTCCCATAGCACGTATGCTCAGGCCAGAGCCTGCCCAGTGAGGAGAGAGATGATGTAGGCTATTTTAGCTCGGTTAGACAGGAAACTCCAGGACTGCAGCTCAAAAATGATTTGGCACTGGTTTAGGAACCCTCTGCAAGTCCTGGGGTTTCAGTCCAAGCCACGATCAAAGGTTGTTGTGCTGGGGAAATCTGTGGTGTGACTGGTGGTGGTACAGTGAGCAGAGGCTGGACCGAAGTACTCACAGTCTGAATGGAGTCTCAGGTGGTTGGATAATATTTGCATGGACCCAGTGAGCTGCTGAACTTGCAAAGCCAGACCTTGCAAGAGCTGGAGTGCCGGTGGATCAGCGGAGCTCATGGCCTTCACAATCCGTCACAGAGTGAAGTTAGTGAGTCCCTTGAGCCACTGTTAAGTTTATATAGGCGGCATCTGATACGTCCCAAGACTAGGTCTTCTGCTTGACCTGCCATCTCCCCATTGGATTGAGCCTGCAGATTCTGATGGCCAGCAGGAATTTCTAGGCCAAGTGGAGGAAGACAGAAGTAGCAAAGTTGGTGGCCAGGTTGAGAACGAGGCAGGCAGAGAGCAAAGCAAAATCAAGGACCAGGCTGAATTAACTAGCTCTGCAGAAGTAGCAGGAGACCTGTTGCGAAAGCACTGGAAGGTGTCTCTGAATGTCCCTTTTTACTAGGCAGGATGTGATATCATCTGGGCATGTCACAGGAAATCCAGCCAGCAGACCCTATAAAAGAGCTCAGGAATTGCAAGAGGTTTAGCCATGTTCCTTGTAATATCCCAGACCAGAGGCATTATAAGATCTTTGCTCTGCTTCCTACTCTGCCCTATCACAGCCTCCTATCAACGTGCTGCAATGCTGCCGCTGCCCCTTCTCGGATCCTGCCTATGTTTCACTTCCCCAGCACCTGGTATGGAGGGTCACTGCCTCTCTGAGACTCCCTCGGCTCTTTCTTCTAAGACCTGTCTAGCAACCTCCCCTCCTGAGGCAACTGAGCAACAAGGGGGGGGCAGAAGGAGTCTACTGAGGCTAAACAATAAAATGCGGCAACTGTCTGTAAATGTATTGCTTAATTTGAGATCCTGAACTGGCAGCGCAGCACACGCAAGGCAGCTAACTTCAACAGTCTGCACCTTTGCTTCAGCACTGCCCCTTGCTCAGAAGTCTAATAGCGAGTACGTTTTCTATGCTGAACTGTGAGCTTTGTGCAAGGATTCCTGTTCCTGGGTTAGTAACCAGAGAGTGAATTTTGTGAAGCATTAGATTTTGGTTATAAAGGTGATTGGGAAACCAAAACTAACAATTGCCTTCGGTAGTTTTAGCTTTGGCATCAGATACTGAAGAGCTGAGGGATGCATGAGACCCTTATAAGGGAAGTAAAAATTCAGCTCTGAACTTTCTCTGCCTCCATCTGCTGGCCGGAGCAGAGGACATATCCCATTTGTCTGGACTGGTCTGTAAGAACAAGGAAAGACAATTAGCAGGTAAGAATCTAATTGAACCATAAATATCCCAGGAATAATAAAATATTGAAAATTAAGATCCCTATTCATACATTTAGCTAACTTTATGCCCACATACATCTCAATCTGGAATTGGTTGTGTATTAATCCATCTCCTTTAGGTTTCCTCCACCCAGGGCCAGATGCTGTGGATAGGGCTGCCAACTGCCTGGTTTTGAACCAGACAGTCAGGTTTTCAGGCATTGTGTACAGTGTCCGGTTAGAAGTACTGCCTGCTTCTTCTGAGGGGAGTGGCAAGAATACACCATGAACACGTCCCAAGGAATGTTGTGAAACTCCAGTGTATATCCTTCTCGTATCACTTCCTGAACCCATTGATCTGATGTGATCTCGACTCACCTCTGATAAAAGAGAGATAGGCATTTCCCCTATTTCCACTTCCCAAAGGTGGGTTGCAAACCTTCATGGGGAAACTTGGGACAATCTGCCACTCAAGCCCACTCCTCTCTTGGACTGTTGGGGACGAAAGGACTGAGAATTACCAAAAGGCCGAGTCCTATGAAATGTAGAGTTCCTGTAGGGACAAAAATGCTTGGAACCCCTAAGATGACCTTTCTTAGAAAATAGACACTGCAATTGCTTCTTATCCTCCAGTAACCAGGGAACTGGAGATTCGCCCCACCTACTGGCCAGCTTTTCCAACTCACTCCCAAACAAGAGTGAGCCTTTAAAGGGCATTTTCATTAGTTTAGTTTTTGAAGCTGCGTTTGCAGACCAATTCCGCAACCATAGCTGATGTCTGGCCACCACCAAAGCCATTCCTCTGGTCAAGGTACAGACCAAATCAAGCCCATGTCTGTTAAAAAGGCAGCAACGGGTTTCATAACTGCTCTGGAATTCACCCCAGAATCATCCACCTTCTGAGAGAGAAGCAGACAAGAACGTGCCACCACAGCGCAACAGGAAGCAATCTGTAAGGTCACTGCCACTGCTTAAGGATAGACTCAATCCGTCTATCATGCCATACTTCAAGGCCAGTTCTCCCTCCACGGGGATAGTTGTCCGCTTAGAGACGATGCAGACCAGCACATCCACTTTGGGAAAATGCAAATGCTCTCTCACACCTGGATCCAGAGGGTATAGGCCTTCCAATGCCTGACCCCCTTTGAAATTTGGCTCCAGGGTATTCCATTCAAAGTCAATCAACTCCTGAATGGTGTCCATAACAGGAAAAAAGCAAGAGGCTTTCCGGAATGAAACCAAAATGGGGTTTTTCTTTGGTTCTGATGTGGAATCTGCCCCAGGCACTCCCGGCATATTCAAGGTCTGGGAAATCAGGGCTGGTAGTTCATCTCTATAAAAAAAACATAACATGGTCCGATATGGCTCCAAACCAGGAGAAATTTCCCCATCTTCCAAGGAATCAGGATCCACCTCATCATCTGTGCCATCTGGGTCCCTACTCGGAATACTGTGGTGAACAAGGCGTGCCTTGGTGCTTAACCATAGGAGTGGAAGAGGGAGGATACGACCCGACAGGAGTGGGCGAAACGGAGGACTGTGCCTGAACAAAAGCCTGCAGACCCTGAAAAAACTCCACCGAAGAAAAAGCAGCTGGATCCAGGCCAAGCCCAGAAGATACTGAAGCAGGTCCAACTGAACTACCATCCCCTGGGGAGGAGCCAGTCAAGGGAGTACCAAGATCTGGCGTACTTCCAGCTAAAGCCATAAGCAGACCATCATCAGAATGGGAAGATCCAGGCTTAGCAAAATCCAAAGAAGACAACTCTCCCTGAGCATCCGAACAGGCTGACACATGCTGGAAGACAGACCAGCTGAGAAGCCCTAATATGGCAGATAATGCAAAGAGAAAGGCGCTTAGGCTTCTTGTTTACCGGCACCATTAGCGGCGGTAACTGTGAGTCCAAATGACTTGCACTTAAAAAAGTTATGCGCACAACTTTTAGGTGCCCTGGAAATAAGCTCGGCAAGGCACGCGCACACACAACTCGTGCACCAAGCTGGAGCATAACATTACGTTTAAAACAGTTATGTGCGCAAAAGGCTGCCTAACACTGAGTGCACTGTGCACACCAATATCTTGTAGAGGGCAGAAGAGCACACACAGAAGCATGCAAAAATGCTGTCATGGTCTACCATGCAGCTCGCAAGCAAAATGTCTTACTGCAGGGCCTAGATCACTGGGGGTTGCTCAACCCACCAGGCTGCCCAGTTCCCCTAATCCCAATGGAAGCGGGAACAAACATCAGGATGTCGTGCCAAGCATGGAGACTGGAGGAAGTCCTAAAATCCCCTCTGTCTCTGTCGTTGAAGGTAAAACTTTTTTTTTTTTTAAACTTACCCGAGCTCAGCGCTTACTAGCTGAGTACAGAGACGATCTCTGGCTGCGGGAGGAGAGGGCAATTGCCATCACCACCGCACTCGGCCTCCTGCATCCACCGCCTTTCAGCTGCATAAACAGCTATGTCCACACCGGGAACCGGCTACTGGACCAAGACACACATCTGAGGGACCACAAAAATCACCTCAGGAATTTCAGCTGGGAGAGGGACCTTTAGATATCAGCGCAGGAGAGTGGGGCTTTCGTTTTCTCAATTTAAAATTCACCTTCCAAAATTTACAGCAATCCCCATAGGGAGATGCACATCCACCATTTGCTGGAGATGGAGAATACTGGCAAGCTGGGGTCACTGCAAGAGTATATATACTGTGATGTCAGCTTGCTCTGTCTCCATCTGCTAGCAAGGGAGCATAACCTACTGGCCCTGAGTCCATCTGTCTACATGCTAGGAAAGAATGTGTTTGAGAGTGAGAGAGTAGAAAGTTTGTCTCCCCCCCCATTCCCTAATAATCCATGAGATAAGAAACGGGGAGCAGCTGACTGGCGGGGGGCTTCTTTGCCTTGAGAGGCTGGAAGAGAAACTGTTGCCTGTGAGCAGCTTGTCAGCTCATTATTGCCCTTTAATACATACATAATAATACATAATAATGCTCCTATTCCACCGTCCCAGTATTCCTTCTCAATCCAGATAATCATTCGCCTGATTTCGCTTTAACATTAATGGCACATTTACTCACATTCGCTATAAGAATTGTTACCGAAGGATTCTAAATGTTTAATTGTTCCTCGTTTTTTATGTAATGCTCGCAAGCACTATTATTTTGTTCCATGTTCTTTGTTCCATGTAATGCTACTAAGCAAGTTAAATTGTTTTAATGTAAACCGGTTTGATTTGCATCCAATGCAAGAAGATCGGTATATAAAAAACCAAAAATAATAAAATAAATAAATAAATACATAGATACATTGTTAAGATAGCTCACTGGCAGGATCTAAATTTTATGCAAATAGAGGGGAGGGGGGGGGGGGGAGGTGTACTATATCTTCCCTGCCCTCCTTTTTTACAGACCTCAAGTGTCCAGTCCTGGTCTGCGGAAAAGTTGGCAAACCTAGCTGTGGACCTCATACGTTGTATGCATTCCGTATCATTAGAGTGTTAAACATTTTAGTATGTGAATGGCATAGAACATAGCATGATAATTTACCCAACGCTCAGTTTAACAAAGCTAGAAATTTGGCAAAAAAAAACAAAAAAAACCAAACCCTAATACAGCCCAACTAAATTAAACTAACAATAATATCAGGCACACATATTTCAAAATAATGTTACAGACCTACACTGTTTCTGTACCCAAAAAAAAAAAAAAGGAAACTAACCGACAAAACAACAGTGAAAAAAAGAAACGAAGCTTTAAAAGGTCAGAAAAAAAAAGCAAAAGAAAGACACCACACATGCAAGTTAGCCCTCTACAACCGGAAGTGTTGCTACGGAGGTTAGAAGAGGAGGCGGAAGGGCGCGCGCGTGCCCACATTGAAAGCGGAAGTGAGGGCTGGCTTATGCTGAATGCTTCTGCTGGCAGCGTGCGCGTGCCCACATTGAAAGCGGAAGTGAGGGCTGGCTTATGCTGAATGCTTGTGCTGGCAGCGTGCGCTCATGGATGAGGAGGAGACGGTGAGTGAGCCTGCGCGTGCGATTGAGGAGGAAGTAGGCGCTGGCGTTGCTCGCGGGGAGTTTGCTTTAGTGCAGACACCTTGGAGAGGTATTGCAAGTGAACGTCTGTACAAGCGGCGAATGGTGATGCATGCCGTCACATACCGCCTCTCCCCTCCAGCTGTGAATCATTGCATGATATGAGGGGCACCACTCCCGCTTAACTGTGTGAAAAATACCATTGCTTTCCACTTCTGAATAAATGTCCTGAGCCGGTATGGGTTTACGGAGGATTGCCACCAAAGACCCCTCGTTTCAGATTTATGAACTATTGGAACGCATGGGGATTATTCATCGCAGAGGCTGTGTTTCAACTTTCAACCCTTATTAGTTTACAATAGTTCCGTTTTATTTTCCCGGTAATTGTCCAGTAGGTCCATTACTTTAGCTCCTCCTTTGTAGTTGACAGACGTGACCTAACTTTCAGAGGGGTAACCGTATTAGTTTGTATTAGCAAAAACAACACATGCTGGTGGCATCTTATTGATCAATAGATACAACGAAAGTGAAGCATGAGTTTGAGCACAAGGCTCCACTTCATTAAATGCATTTTATAAACTGTCGCAGATATACTAGAAATAGCCCCCAAAACTTCTCCAAGGTTGTGGTAGTGAGATCAGCAGCCCAGCATCTGCAAGGCTCTAGGCCACACTCATATTTAGGAGTCTGGCTTATGAGCCCAAGGCAGTTCAGGAGTTGTCATGCCTCCAGAATAGAATGCCAACTCCCTTGACAGTAAGGCTGGGCCTGGAATAGAGTACAATAGCATTTTGATCCTAAAGGTCTGGGACAGGTAGCACCTTGGGTCATCTAATAGCCACCCATGAAGGACCTTGCCGGGAACAGTCTTAATTGAAGGAATTCCTCAGCTTAGATGCATCTGAGTGGCAGACTTAGCTCTGCAGGGATCCTTATCAAGGAATGCTTCAAAGCCTGATGCCATCTGTCTACCCGAGCCACAATCAGCTTCTATGGGAAGCAGAGGTATATCCAGATTGCGACAGGAGTTGCTGTCAGGGAAAATGTAAAACCTGGGTTTATTAAATAGGATTTTCTTGACACATCTAACATTATAGAAGAACATTCAGGTTCTAGGTACTTGGTGCCCAAGAGTGAGTAGATGCCACCATACCAGAGGAATCAAAGAAGCAATAGCATAGGCCTATCCATTATTACGATAGGTCCCGGAAGGGCTCCAGGCACCCTCTACAAGGGCACAAGCCTCATTCTGGGCAGAGGCACATCAGCCTCCCCAGAAGAAACCAGCAAGGTAGTGGCATAACCATCTTTGCACCTTCTAGAACACCAGAAATTGGTCACACATTCTAAGTCACTGCCCTGGAGGCCAGGATTGGTAAGGCAGTCCTGTCTTTTCCCGCCTCAGCTAAGGGAGAACTTTTTTGTATATCCCATTTGTTCTGGTCTAGCAGGATGATAAAGAACGTAAAATTATATTTACCTGATAATTTACTTTCCTTGAAAACTGCTAGACCAGTCAGCATTCCGCCCAGGAAGACAAGGGAGAGGAGGGCCAGGGGGAATCAAGTGAGGTGCAACTGACAAGTGCCCTTCTTCTGCCTATATCCTTCTCTCATCTTACATTCGGGCCTCGCTTAGAATGGGTCCCCCATAGTATATGCTCAAGAATAAGGTATAAAGGGGAGATCTAGAGCTTTTGCAGGAGGCTACTGGTTTCGGGCAGGGCCACACCTTATTTTTACCTGAGTGAGGTCATGAAAAAGGTGTCCCCTGACTGTGTTGGTTGCGGAGGGGGAAATTCCCATTTGTAATGACTGCGCTAGCAGTCTTCAAGGAAAGTAAATTAACAGGTAAGTATAATTTTACGTTCTCATCTCAGCAAATCAAGGCAACTGCATTAAAGGGCTCGTGAATCTTCACTTTACTCTGATTTGGTCAGGGTCGGTCTATGTTCTGCATGTGTGACTGAGGTGAGGTATTCTGCAAGCTTGTAGTTTCTATATAGGGCTCTAAAGCAGCTTGGCTTGTTCTATTTTCTTAATAAGAGGTACACTTGTCTTTAAGCCCTGGTTTAATATTTGTAGTGTTGCCTTTTTTATAAGTTGGGTTTTTACTGTTTGAATAATACAGGTGTAACTGTGCGGATCAGTTTTGTGTGCATTATTGCAGATCCTGGGAGTGTTAAATGCTATGTTTCTGTTCCATTTCTCCAGGTTTGCACTGCTTGCAGAGTGGCGTTTTTGGGTTTCCAATCCAATTTGTGTACATATTTGTAATATGTGGCTTTTCTGTATTTGAAGGTCTGTTTTGTGTGTGTGACAGAGGTGAGGTATTTTACTAGTTTGTAGTCAATTGTATCAGTCTCATTTGTTGTTTTCTCAATAGGACATGCACTGGTGGTAAACTGCTGTCCTTTCTGAAATTAGGGCTATTGCGCCTGGCAGTGAAGGGAGTTTATGTTGCTGTTTCTGAGATGACACCAGATTATCTTTTTTTGTATGGTGAATTGTTCAGGGAATGTCTTAAGTTCTGCTCTGCACCCATTGTTTGGGGCCAGGAGGGTTCCTGTGGATGCAGAGTATATTTAGCCCCATGACGGTCATGTGTTCACTGTGTCACACATGTGAGAACTGTCAGGTGTATCCTGGCAGAAAAAAGGTTGAGAACCACTGTTTTAGTTTGTTTTAAAATTGAAAATCGCCTAGCGCCCAGGCAGTAGGTGATTTAATAAATCTTGAATAAAGATAAGACAGTATCTATTTCAAGAAAGAAAGCACTGATTTCAAATTTACATCTTTCCAGGGCAGTGCAGTCATCCTGCCAAAAGATGGGGCACAAGGAAGAAAGGAAGTGTGGCTTGCTCAGGAATCGGTTCAGGGCTCAGAAGAGAGTGTATATGGGACCCAGGGATCTCCTTTCTGTAGGAAAGAGAAACAATAGCCAACGTAGGCCCATGAATCTTGCTTCCAGGGCCTGAAGAACAAGAAGACTCATGCTTGTACCAGTTCAATGGCGGTGAGAGGGAGTGAAAGAAAGAAGTTGATAGATTGTGGAAGGAGAGTGAACAAAAAAGGTTATGGAGGGATAAAGGTAGAGAAGGAAACAGGAAGACAGATTAGAGAGTGTGGTGGATGAAAGGGAAGAAAGAAACAGATTGCAGGAGGGTTGCAGAAAGAGGTTGAGAGTCGTAGAGCAAAGGATGTAGGTGAAATAAAGTGGAGAGAAGAGAGGTAAATCAAGGGAAAGCTGTAGAGAGAGGGAGAAAAGGTTAGGGAGGAGGATGGGGGGATAGAAAGATGATAGGAAAAAGTAAAATAGAAAAACAGGAGTTTGCAGAAGGGAAGTTACATCAAACTTCTGCTTTTCAAAGTTGTGGAGTGATTCAAGGGTGCCTAGGGAGCGGGGCAGAGTTGGCAATTTTTCCATAAGAAATACATATGATGGAAGCTTTTCGTGCAGCACAGCAGACGCCGGAGAGCAGGGCCGCTGGCGTCTGAGACGGGGAGCGGCCGTCCGACGCCCTGGCCAAGGAGGTGTCACTCAGCCATTCCATCCCTGCATTATAAACCTCTGGATGAAGAGGTTATGGAACAACGGGATTTTGTGCTTCAGCCTTCACCATCTTTTAGCCTTGATGTTTCCCAGAGAGGAGAAGGGGGAACCCCAACGACCTCGGAGAGCCCGTTAATTCAGGGCTCCAGGGACATCATGGCGCGGCTGGGCAAGGGGAAGTCGGTAGGGATGGACCTATGCAGCAAGGAGGTAAGGAGCCTGAGTTTCAGGTGGTCCTACCATCAATGAAAATGCTGGAGAAAATAACTCTTACAGAAATCTGGAAAGTTTTGACAAAAATAAGTTCTGCGATAAATGATTTAATCACAGCTGTAAAACGCAACATGGAGGGAACTCTAATTCTGGAAAATAAAGTCCAAGCTGTTGAAAAATCCTTAAACAATATGGAAACTGAAATAATGGGAATAAAGAATGTACAAGTAAACCTTATAAAATCTGAAGGTATAATGATGAAAAAAATGGATCAGTTAGAAAACGAAATGAGGAGAAACAACCTTAGATTTCTGAATTTCCCAAAGACTAGGTGGGCAAATCCAAAAGATCTTTTGAAAAGTTACCTAGTTAATATTTTGGATTTCTCAGAAACTAATATACCAGAGTTCTCAAAGATATCCTACTTGCCTGGAAAAGAAATTAATCTACAGCAAGAGGAACATAATAACATCGCCTTTGATAATCTTTCAGACTTCTTGGAAAAGTCATATGAAGCTAAAGTTGAATCGAGAGCTACTTTGCTTGTGATGTTTATATATGCTAATGATAGAGATAATGTTTTAAGAAAGTCCTTCAGGAAACATACACAGCTTTTCTATGGTGGTCAAATAAGAATCTTCCCCGACATAACTAAAAGAATACAGGAGAAAAGAAAAGCATTTCTATCAATGAAAAATGAGGTGCTTCTAAGAGGCGCCAAATACTATTTAAGATTTCCTTGTAGGTGTATTTTAATACATCAAAATGATAGATATATTTTTTCTGACCCCGATCAGCTACGTGTATACTTAGACTCACACTTCTAATAATGCTGCAATAAGGCTGGTCAAGATAGTTATCTGCTGTGCACACGGTGTTTCAGTCTTATTGTATATGATGTTTTCTTTTTTTTACTTATGACTCCTCTTGGTAATGGTTCTCCCAACTATTCCTATAATATTTTATGCAAATTTACTTTGTAAAAGTTGTCATGTTAATTATATTTCTTTTTTTCTCTTAACATTGTTTTCAATGTATTTGAAATTGAAACTTCAATAAAAAAAAAAAAAGAAATACATATGAGACTTGAACTGATGCTATGTAGAATTACATGTTCTACTGGTTACATGTGAAATGACCGCTATTTATGTGAAACCGTTAATGAGTACAAGTGAAACCTTTGTACTGAATGTGTCTCAAGATAATGAGAGGTTATATATGTATATATATCTAAGGTGCAGATATCACAAAACAATCTGATATATCTTCTAAAGTTCACAGGGAGGATAAAATCCTAGGTCAAATGGAATTTTAAGTAATGTACTGGTAATTTGCAAAAAAATATATATTTTTTTACTGTTAACAAAAAGAAAATCAAGATTCAGACGGCAACAAATGGATATGAAAAGTAATAGTTTCACTGCATAAAGAAAATATGACGTAAATAGTTTTACAGAATCAGAGAGAACACTTTCTGCCCCTGCTTTAAAAGGCAGCTTATGGTAATTCTATAACGTGAAGCTGAAAATGCTTTTCCTTTGGAAACTTTTTCTAGTTAACCTATGGCCTGCAGTCAATATCTCAGTAGTGTCGCAAGGAACAGTTCCTACAGCCCGGTAATTGATCAATATGGATTTGACATCATCTTAGAATTTTTAGTTCTAGCTTCAACGATACTTGCACCGGCTTGCCTGTGGCCATCATCGCTTTCCTTTTGATGCACTCCGTCAGCTAAAGTTCCGGATGCATGGACCCTACAGAACTAACCTCTGTTACATATATATATATACATACATATTCACAAGTCTGAAAGAGCCTGATAATCTTACACTGCTTAGTCTATTTTGTTTACTCTCCTCTGTGGGATAACTGTGCCCATTCCCTGCTCCCTTTTTTCCACCCCCTACCAACCATTTAGAAAGGCTACCTCTTATTTGGTCAAAAAATGTCAACATGTCTTACCTTTCTCTTTTCTAATGTTCCCATGTCTGATGTATTTCAATAGGAGATTATTCTTCAGCACCTGGATGTAATATGCTTTAGAGTGACTGACCTGTCATGAAAGGCAGATTTATATAAATAGAATTCCTAAACAGAGAAAAGTCTGCTGCTAGTGATCAAATGACCATTCCTGGTCTGAGCTGTGAATCATTGTGGGAAATCCCAGGGACTAGGCCTGCACTTACAAAGGGTTAGTAGTTTGATTTCACTTTTGTCGTGTTGGTTAATACCATTTTTATTATTTTCCCTTTAGAGAGGCTATAAGGAGCCCTGTCCACAGTGCTCTGCTGTTAACTGGGGTATCTCTGATGAAGGCAGATTTTATTGCAAGGCTTGTCTCAATGTTATAGAGGTAAGTGATTTTGTTTCTAGTGTTAAACAAAAAAAAGAATGTAAGCAACAAGTTAGGCACAGATTGAGGATGTAGCCCTCTGTACAAATCAGGTAAAAAGCAAATACCCTTTTCTTCAGTGTAGCATGAGTTTGCCCATCATGTAGTAGTCTGGATGCTTTCTGGGAGAACTGCCGTGCCTTAAAGGGCAGTATTAACATCTGACCAGATGAGATTGGTTCTCTGATTGTATGCTTGTAGGTTTTTTGTTTGCTTGTTATTATTTTAAATTTTGCTGGTTGAATGGCTTAAAAAGCTATGCTCTCTCTAGTTTATTTTTAAAAATGTATAGCACTCAAGCATCAATTGTTCACGGTGGGGAACAATATAACATAGTAAAAAATAAAACAAACATACCAAATCAAAAAACTGGATATCATCTGCATAAATCTTATAGTTGACTCTGAACCCAGTTAGATAGATGTTGAACAACATCGTGGACAGAACTGATCCTCGAGTACGGTGTACAATTTTGGTCACTGCATCTCAAAGATATAGTTGCAGTGGAGAAGGTACAGAGAAGGACGACCAAAATGATAACAGGGATGGAATGGCTTCCCTTTGAGGAAAGACTAAAGAGGTTAGGGCTGATAATTGTGAATCGGTTATTTACTTTTGGGATAATAGGAGGACTAGGGGACACTCCATGAGGTTAGCAAGTAGCACATTTTAAAACAAATCAGAGAAAATTCTTTTTCACTCAATGCATAATTAAACTCTGGAATTTGTTGCCAGAGGTTGTGGTTAGGGTACTTAGTGTAGCTGGGTTTAAAAAAGGTTCTTTGGAGGAAAAGTCCATTAACTGCTATTAATCAAGATTACTTAGGGAATAGCCACTGCTATTACTGGCATTAGTAGCATTGGGATCTATTTAATGTTTGAGTACTTGCCAGGTACTTGTAACCTGGATTGGCCACTGTTGGAAACAGGATGCTGGGCTTGATGGACCCTTGGTCTGACCCAGTATGGTGGCAACTTATGTATTTAACCCCTGTGACCACTTCCCACCATGTGGAGATTTTGGAACTTAATATAACCTTACATACGACCTGATCGAAAGAAAACCATTCATGTACTACAGCTGATAAACCAATCTTTTATAAATGAGCTAACAAGATTATGTGGCTCAGGGTGTCAAACTGCAAAATATTTGTAGAAGGACCAGAACATAGCTAGTGCCATCTTTTCAGCCATGCCTAATTGTATCAAGAGTTGATGGCAGTAATACTTTATTTCTAAGATTTTGGAAAAACATACTGATTATCTGACAGAGAATATTCTTCTAAATAATCGTTTAACTGATTCAGCACTAAAATTTCCACAACTGACAGGTTGCAGGATGCATCCACTTTATGCTCTGCAGCCCGAGTTATTGGTAGTGTTGGATTATCTCAGGTTCAGATTTAGGTACAAGAAATATAGGTAAATACAAACAAAAGAAACAATTGCACCCAGAACTTAGCTGTAAATTTTAAATCACTTGTTTAGTTTGGAGGAAAGAACTTCAGATGCATATTCTAGGTAACCATCATTAGTAAAACAAAAAACCCTCCTTTCTGATCTTAGATAACCATTAAATGTTCATTTTTATATTATTTTTTTTGTAAACATTTATATTGTGGAAAATGTCTTTGACTTGTGATAATCCCAAAACCATTAAAATTGCTACAAAAACTTGTTTTAAAAGGAGGAACTTCCTTTCAACTTATCTCAAACGTAGCTTGCATTCAAAGAAGCCATCAGTCCAATGCCATCAGCGTTTCACCCCACAGTGGCTGTGTCAGGGATGATGTAGCAAAACCTTTTGGTAATTCTATTAAAAATAAAAGAATGGTTGTGAGAGTTTGCCTTATTACTTAAATTGAGAGAGAAAAGGCAAAAACAAGCTCCCCAGTCTTACTTCTGAATTCCTCTCTCTGTTTCGCACATGCTCTGAGTTTTCAAAGAAGACTGCAGCTAGGCAATATCTTTTTCTGCTGGTATTTAAAAAAAAAAAAAAATTGTTGACCAATCATAGATCACACACGTGACCAATCCTGATCAATGCACACCTGGAGGGATTTGCAACCCATTTCAAATATTGAACTAAAACGTATTCCATCATTGGATGTAAAAGTCAAACCAATAAATTATCCCATTCTTGGGCACAAATTAATTTCCCATGGAATTTTAAATGCTGATTGCTATCTCCTTCACTGAGGATGGTATTGATCTCACAACATAATTCTTTAAGTAAAAAAAATACTTTTGGATGCTTCTACCAAATGTGCCATAGCAGGAACTTCTGAATGGGTGTATATATAAGAGTATTATGCTCTGAGACACTTGTTCTTAGTTGATCAATCATGCGACCTAATCAGAAAAACAATTTTCATTGTTTTTAAAGCGTCACCTTTTGAAAAATCCGAAAAAATGTCCCAACTCACTGTTAAAATTCAGCTCATTAGGCTGTAAACTGTGAACTCATAAATCAATTTTTGCTCTCTTTGATTTAAAATTTTATCTCGATCCCCTCCACATGGATGTTTAAGAATGGTATTGATCACAAAAAACCTATGTAAACTTGTGAGCTGCCTCAACTGAATGTGCCACCAAAGGTGCTTCTAAATGTTTATGCCTAAGGCAACATTTATCCTCTGAAATACGTGTCCTTAAACCTTTTTGTTTTCCCTACATATATTTTTTATAGGGGTATATGGCCACATATACCATATAAATCGATGCACACTTTGTGAAAGGTTTCAACCAATATAACCTTTTTAGTACATGGATAGACAAACATTTTAATATTAAAATTGACTTCACAACAAACATGAGCCACATTTAAAATGGCCTGTAATTGTGGTTCTTCCAATATTCATTGGCACAGAAAGAAATGTAGGACTTGACTTCGCCTTCAAATTTTTACCTCGGGTGTGCGCAAAATGCAATTTCTTATCTTCAAATGCATGATTTAAAGTCAGAACATCCCAATTATTCCTGATGATCCGACTTACATCTCTTGAACTTGCCGTATATTGTAGTACATGTGAAAATATCTTCTTGCTCATTTGTTCTTTTAGTACTAAGTAACAGTTCCCCTCTAGGAACTTCTCCTTCTGTAACATTCCATATGACTGTCAACGGGTAACCCCGGTCCAAAAACTTTTTTGATAACATTTTTGATTGTTATTCCTTAATATTGGAACAAGGCTTCGAGTCCCGCTTCGCTCCTTGTGACCTTGGGCAAGTCACTTTATCCTCCATTGCCTCAGGTACAAACTTAAATTGTAAGCCCTCTGGGGATAGGGAAATACCTACAGTACCTGAATGTAAACCGATGTGATATCTCAGATCGAATGTCGGTATATAAAAAATAATAAATAAAAATAAATCTTCTTGATCCTTAACAATTGCGCATATGGTAAATTGGCACGCAGAGCATGAGGATTGAGTTCTTCAAAAATGTAAAAATTAATTGTGGTCAGTAATCTTTTTATGGACTGTAGTAGTAATCTCAAATGATTCATTGATGGTAACCATAACATCCAAAAAATTGATCCTGGGTGCAATTTTTTCTTTTGTTTTGTATTGACATTTTGCGACCAGTTTTGTCTCCCCTTTTGTAAGAAATATAGGTATATGCTGAGAGTGCCGAATTCTGAAAACATTAGAAAAACAGACTCCCTCCCTCACGCAGCTACTCTCTGAATTCCAGAGCAGAAACCCCCTTCCCCCAGACTCACTGCCTCAAGGTACCACAACCTTAAATCTGGCCTTGATTTTGCTAAAGAAGTGGACGAAGCAATATCGCTGCTCCTGCTACTGGCTGAACGCACCTAATAATGAGGGTAGAGTCTGAGATCAAAGCCAGTGGCATTCTGGTGTATAGAGAAAATGGGCAGGCTAGATGGACCTGGCAATATTTTTATTTTCAGTTTTATCTGAAATAGAACATATCATCATGACTCCAAACCCCTCCATAATCCAGAATGTCTCCAGTCAGTGGGATAGATCCAATCTCGGTCTTGATTCTCAAGAGTTTGATCCTCTAAGTTAGGAGGTGTCAAATGCGCTACGTCCCCAGTTGTAGGTGGGGCATTGACATTATTTCACAGATTTTAGCAGATTGTAATTTTGCAGTCACAGAGGGGCCTCATTTACTAAGCATTTCTCCCATAGACACAGAATGGGAGAAAAGCCTTAGGAAATCACTCAGAGATTGCAGTTTGGTAATTCCTACCTGTTAGAAAACCCTGAAAATAAGGGCAGGCTTTTGGAGTTGCAGTCCATAATCAAATATTTTTTTTTTCTACATATCTGTGCTAGAAATTTTGCAAACCTGACTGTATTTGCCTCGAAGCATGTACTGTTTTCAGACAGAAAATACTTTCAAAGTTAATGCATGCATTTTGAAATGAATAAAATAAAACTTTAAAAGCCATATTAAATATAACAGTCCTGGGACTTGGACACTTTTTTTTTTTTTCCTGAAACTAGCCTCACTTTCAATCTTGCAGAAAACTAAAGATGTAACTTCTGACGATTTTGCTCCCAATGCAAAGATCCAGAGCATCTCGAGGGGGCTGAAACAGAAGAGGAAACTTGGTACGTGCTTGCATTGAATACTTGGTCTGTGGTGTTGCTCTTTTCTGATTGGAATTTCAAATTTAAAGGATTAAAACCAGCACGTGTCTATGGCTCGATTCATCCCCAGAGATTTAGGCCTTTACTAGAAGAATAATGGATGAATATTGGGTTTTCCCAAATATATACTGTTATAAAAGAGGCTATTTGGCTGCTCTTTGCCATGTTACACTCCCAAAACATTATTCGGAAGGGCCTGAAAAAAAAGATAATTTGGTGTAGGTATTTGGCATGCATAAGAGGCAGACCCTGCTTTTATGCTCCATTATCGTGCTTTGTTCTTGCCCTACCCTGAGATGCAGCTTTATTTGCCTTTCCTGAGGCCTCTGTGAATAGTTTTTATTCCTGGCTGGCCTCACTTTTGTCCTCATAGCTCTCATTTCCTATGAGAGAAAAGTGTTTTTCTTTTCCTCTTATGGTAAACGATGGAAGCAAGAACGCGTGTGGTCTTTTTATTTTATTGGATTCTTTTGGAATGGAATGGGGAGGAGGGAAGTCCAGGAAAATGTAGCAAAAAAAATTCCTGTTTGGAGTTTCATCTTGCCACTTTTAAAGAGACGTTACCTTGATGGCTGCAGCACATTACTTTTAAACAGAAAATAGTACAATGTTGAAGGTCCCTATTTTTACTGCTCAAGCGACTTCATCCATATACCCTTCCTCCAATCTCCATTCAGACCTCCATTTCAGCTACTTTTACAACTATATTGGGACCTATCCTGTACATATGCGCTCCTGCACTTGCACAAACAAAAATAGATGCTTGTAATTTTTCTTCCGTTGTGGAGGTGTGCTTGCTGGAAGGAATGAGGGTATTGGGCATCAAGAGCCTTTAAGTAGGGTGAGGCATCATATTCAATTATATCTATCTCTTCACCTTTAGAGCAAGCTCCATGGGAATGCATACATCTACTGATGCTATGCCTAGACTGAAGGACACTGTCACTTTGGAGAGGCTGTTGCATGTTCTGAATAGTGGGAGGAAGGAAGAAATTTGGATATAAATTGGCAATAGGTACACTGAGAACAATAATGCAAAGGTAGGAACCTCCATGATGGACTATAACAAATATCTACAGGGAAACACTAAAAGAAAATTAGGTCTTACCTTTGATAATTTCGTTCCTGTAGTACCAAGAATCAGTCCAGACTCCTGGGTTTTGCCTCCGCACCAGCAGATGGAGACAGACTGTGGGTGGCACCCTGGTATATATATATATACCAGGGTGCCACCCACAGTCTGCCAGTATTACGTAATGTCAAAGCAGAATGACCTCCAAACAAACTAACTATATACAGGAATCGAAACCTGAAAATGGATCACTGACCCCAACAATAAACCAGACCCGTTAAAAGAGGGTAAAAAACAGAAGAAAAGCACAGATCAGAGGAAACAAATGCAGATATAGCGGACTCTCCCTTACCTTTATGCACTCAGTGGGCGGGACTCTGGACTGATCCTTGGTACTACAGGAAAGAAAATTATCAAAGATAAGACCTAATTTTTTTTCCCTGTACGTACCTGTTCAGTCTAGACCAGTGGTTCTCAACCCGGTCCTGGGGACCCCCCCAGCCAGTCGAGTTTTCAGGATATCCACAATGAATATGCATACACTGCCTCCATAACATGCAAATTTTCTCTCATGCATATTCATTGTGGATATTCTGAAAATCCGACTGGCTGGGGGGGTCCCCAGGACAGGGTTGAGAACCACTGGTCTAGACTCCTGGGATGTACCAGAGCTTGTACTTACTGGGAATGGGATCTGGAGAGGCCCGCTCTCAACACACCTGCTCCAAAATTTCCCCATCTTGGATCCTGGACATCTAGTCTGTAATGGCGTGCAAAGGTATGCAAAGTTTTCCAAGTTGCTGCCCTGAAAATCTCCTGCGGGTACACCTGATTACACTCTGCCCAGGAAGCCGCCTGGGAGCTCCACTGGCAAGGGCCGACCACAAAGCAAATATGCAGAATTTATGGCCTCTTTCAGCCACAGGGCGATCATGGTCTTGGACGCCATATTACACCATTCCAGGGAACAAAGAGGTGATCCGATATTCTAAAATTGTTTGTAACGTCCAGATAATGCAGCAGTGCCCTACGTACATCCAACTTTCGCAAATCCTTCGAAAGAGGATCTGACCTAGCCAGACCAGAAAACGAGGGAAGTTCCACCAACTGATTCAAATAAAAAGAAGAAACTACCTTCGAAAGAAAAGACGGCACTGTTCGTAAACTGACCCCGAATCAGTAATCCACAAGAAGGGTTCCGGGCATGACAAAGCTTGTAGTTCAGAAACTCGACACATTGAGGAAATGGCAACCAGAAATACCACTTTCAACATGAGGTCTTTCAGAGTAGCTCTCTTCAACGGCTCAAAAGGGGGCACACAAAAAGCCTTAAGAACCACATTCAAATTCCAGGATGGACATGGAGAATTCACCGGGGAACGCAAATGCTTTGCCCCTCTAAGAAAACGAGAAACATTGGGATGCGCTGCAATGTCACCCCGTCTATGGTTCCGCCTAAACAGCCCAGGGCTGCTACCTGCACCCTCAAGGAGCTACAGGACAAGCCCTTAGCTAAACTGTCGTGCAGAAAGGCTAGTATACTGGACATGGACGCTCGAGTGGGAACAATCCCAAGTTCAACACACCATGACTTGAAAATCTTCCAGACTCGCACGTAACATAGAGAAGTCGATGCTTTGCGCGATCTCAGTAGAGTAGTCACTACCAAATCAGAGTAACCTTTTACCTTTTAGATGGAGCCTCTCAAAAGCCATGCTGCTAGACAAAAGCGATCTACCTGATCGAAACAAACGGGCCCCTGATGAAGAAGGTTTGGAAGAAACGGGAATCGCGGTGGTCCTTCCACCGCGAGGTTGATTAGATCTGCGAACCACGGTCGACAGGGCCACTCGGGAGCCACCAGGATCACATCCACCAGGTGGTTCTCTATTCAACGAAGCACCTTGCCGATAAGGGGCCAAGGAGGAAACACATACAGCAGAACTATCGTCAGCCATGGCAGCGCCAGAGCATCCACGCCCTCGGCCCCTGCAACATGCAAAGAAGCGCAGAGTCTTGGCATTCTTGAAGGTCGCCATCAAATCCATGCATGGCATGCCCCATCTGTCGCAGATTAGCTGAAAAGCCCTGTCCGCCAGTTCCCACTCTCTGGGGTCGAGCTGATTTTGGCTTAGAAAATCCACGTACACATTGTTGACCTCTGCTATGTGGGATGCAGCTATGCCGGCTAGGTGTGGCTTCGCCCAGTGGACCAACAGACGAGCTTCCAACGCCACCAGACCCCTCATGGTCCCACCCTGACGATTGATGTAGGTTGCATTGTCGGTCAGCATGCTGACAGACTTCCCCTGGATGAGAGGGAGGAAAACCTGCAAAGCCAGGCGCACTGCTCTGGTCTCCAGACGATTGATCGACCACCGAGACTCCGTTGGAGACCAGATTCCCTGCACTGATTTTCGCAAACAAACCGCCCCCCATCCGGAAAGGCTGGCATCCGTGGTGACCACCGTCCAGTCTGGAACCATCAAGGGGACACCACGGTGCTGGTTGTCCGAGCACAGCCACCAAGCTAGGCTGGACTGAGCGGACTCAGTCAACGGCAGAGGGAGGTGGAACTGCTCGGAAATAGGACTCCATCGGGAAAGCAATGCTGATGGTAAGGGCCGCATGTGCGCGAACACCCACAGGACCAGTTCCAGCGTCGACGTCATGGAACCTAGAACCTGCAAGTAATCCCAGACCGTCGGAAGCTGTTTCATTAGCAAAGACTTTACTTGTTCCTGCAGTTTGCAGCTTCGGTCGCACATAAGAAACACTCTCCCCTGATGGGTGTCGAACAAAACTCCCCAAAACTCCAACGATTGAGAGGTAACGAGGTGACTCTTGGCCATGTGGGTGGGTATGATAGAGGTCTACACATCATGAAATGACTTGAATTGGTAAATGTGAATTGGTTATTTATTCTTACGGGTAATATAAGGACTAGGGGGCACTCCATGAAGTTAGCAAGTAGCTCATTTAAAACAAATAAAAAAACATTTTTTTCAGTCAGCGCATAGTTAAGCTCTGGAATTCATTGCCAAAGGATGTGATTACAGCATTTAGTGTAACTGGGTTTAAAATGTTTTGGATAAGTTCCTAGAGGAAAATTCCATAAACTGCTATTAATAAGCAATAGTAGCTTGTGATTTATTTAATGTTTGGGTACTTGCCAGGTACTTGTGACTTGGATTGGCCAATGTTGGAAACAGGATACTGGGCTTGATGAACCTTTGGTCTGACCCAGTATGGCTTATTTTATGTTCATATGTTCTTAAATGTGTACAGCTGGGAGATGTCCTCAGCTAGAGGAGTGTAGACAGAAACAATTGGACTTATCTATTATGTTTTTTTTCTGTTTTCTTTTTTGCCTTTATTTTTATTGAAATAATATATAGGTTTTACAGGTAAAGTTTCATACCTTTTGTTACAGATATCAAACAATTCAGTGCATCATATATGGTATTCAGAATTATTACTGCCCCTCCCCCCATAAAAAAAAATTTCCAATCCATATAAACTAATGTAACATCTTAATACCCTACTGTGCCTTTCCAGAAAGAACTTTTGGTATTAAATTAACTTCTCTCTAAGAAGGGGATATCCTTGAGTAATCACTGTGCTTGCTTACAGGAAGCATGACTTATATGTCTGTTAAGCACGCCTCTGTAATTGGGATGCAAGTAATGCAGCAGACCATTTCTGGCCAATCAGTTGTAGGTGATGCTACAGTCCACTGCTTCCAAAGCAGTTGGACATCTCAAAGTTAGCTAAGACTCAGACTGCAGTAGCAACAAGAGAAATTAACTTTTTAATACATAAAATTCCACACATGGCATAAATAAAATGCATGATGGTTGGCCATGAGATGTAGTGCTTCTTCTTACTGTTCACTCATGACGGGAGTTTTCATAATTTACCCTGAGTCTTCAGAGCCCTTGAGTAATAGGAATCTATATCCTCGCTCGTGATCAGTGAGAATAAAATACTTATCTAGTGGACAACTATTATGTATTGTGTGCATACGTTTTAGATACAGAAGTATTTGTATGTGTACAGCATGAGAATGCTGTTATGGCAGAGTGACTCTTACTGCATTGTTGCCCTCCCCCAAAGGACAGCCTGGGATTTGTGAATTGGATAACAAATCTTTTTTTTTTTTTTTTTTGTTACTTATAGATAAAGGCTGGGAGTGGTATGTTTGTGAAGGTTTTCAGTACATACTTTTGAAGCAAGCTGAAGCGCTACAAGGCCTAGGAATGTGTCCCGAGATAAAGGTATGGCTAGTGAGCTTCAACAGATATGTGCTCAATCTTGCAAAAATGTTCTTATATGGAATGATTCAATATAACTACAAAGAAAGATGTCTAATGCTTTACACTTGTCTCTCATGATTTTGGATAATCACCATTCCAACCAAGGGAGCCCACACTGTGTTGTATGATCCGTTCATGTCTTTTCCACTCACAACAGGGCTTTGCAAGAGGCGCACTTGGATTTGAAAGGTCAAGAAAGGTGCTGGTGATCTGTAGTTTTGAGCGGTTCTTCCCATGGCGACTCGAATATTTGACAGCCTTTGATAGTGTTGCACAGATTTTTGTATTTTTTTCTGTCATCATTTAACAATGTTTATTATAATCTTGGTGAGAATTTTGTTTCCTTTCAGTCACTAGTCTGTGAGGGTCAGGGAAGTTTTTGCAAAGCTGGAGCTGTGCATGAATTCAGAACTGCATCCCATGCACCTACGGGACTACTGCATTGCTGGGAGCTCCCAGCATGCACTCTTTTTGCTCTTCCTGTCTAGTATCTAAACTTGTTGTCTCCGGTTACATTTTCTCTTGATTTTAAAATGTTCTCTCTAAAGCTATCCAGTCTGTAAATTATGTAGGAGATATAATATATTAGTGCTTTTATATTAAACTGATGTACCACCACAATGTCACCAAAAATAATTCAATTCCTGAATAAAACTAAAATAAATCATATCCTACCTACCTGCCACCCTAATTAAAATGTGTTTGTTGATCTTTTCAAAGCATACCTCTTTATTATTGGGTTTCCACTTTCTTCACAAGGAAAAAGAGAAGAGGGTGTGGCAGAAACACAAATGAGGTCCAAACTCTTAACATTTTTCAAAGCAAATACTCTTCCCACAAAGAATTGATTTGGAGATGATTGAACCTGTGAGGTGATGGGGCAATTTTATGTAGGAATACCTACAGAAAAGGGTCTTTAGAATTGCAGGCCAGCTCTATTCTGCATGCCACCACCTAGTAGCAAAATGTGGGAGTATGGCTACTGTAGAAAACAAAAATAATAATATATTTTTTTTAAGTTTCTGGCATGAAAGGGAGAACAGTTTGCAGAAAGATATTTAAGGAACAAGATAAGCAGTTCTGAAATTCTTAATGAAATGACAGATTTAAATTATGATTTTGCTGCAACCCATTGAGATTTTGGCTTCTGGCCCCTTGTATTAATGAGTCAAGTATTGGCAAGGGTGCGAGTTGCATCCTACTCTGATGCCTCATTTTTCGAGCTATACTGCCTCTTCCTGATGCCCAGTCTTATTCCTCACTGCAAACCGTTCCAAATATTTATCCCACTGCCCCTCTTCTCTATTCTCTTCCCCCATTCCCCCCATCCATTCTCTTGTCAGGTTTGTCTACTGCTGTTAAGATTCAACAGTTTCTCCCTCTAATCCAGTCTTCGCCATGCTCTTAGAGAGTACCTTATCACTTGTTTCATTTCTGCTTTCTCCTCTGTACTCCTTCTTTCCCTGGATCATCGGCAAGGAGGGTTTTTTTTTCTGATTAAGGGCTTTGTTGGAGTGTTTCTGCCACAGAACTGCAATTTAAAATTCTATACCGAATTTAATTCACCCAGTTTGAGCATATAAAGCAGATCCGCAAATGCGTGCTCAAAATGCACTGCCCATTATCCATGTATGTGGTCTCAAAATTCTGGGAAGAAGAGTAGAGAAGTTGGGGGGGGAAAAAAAACCACAGGATTACGCATTCCCAAATCTGTAAACTCGTGCATTCTGGATGCTACTGCTGATGTTTTTTGGGGGGAGGGGTGAAAATGTGTAAAAACACTTTTTCTGGAGAGCGTGCCTGATTGCAAAACAATGTACCCTAATTACAATAAAAGCCCTGTTTTTATCAGGCACTTTACCATCCGGAATGCTCAATTAACCAGCACCTTTGGTGGGGGAAATAACAGGAGTGGAGGGTTAGATTAGGCAGGAGAGTAGCTTTTCGCTGCTCTGTCTTCTTCACCATCACCCTCTCCCCTCCTCCTGGAGCAGGAAGCAGTATGCTCTCAGATAACTGACATATTTGATTAACCAACACGGCCTGCTCCCCTGGAGCTTTTACTATAGTCAGTTAGAAAGGACCCAACCAGAACTAATGGTGTGGAAGAACCAAATAAACCATTTGATGATGATGATATAACTACTGTCAGTAGGTTATAGGGAAATTTTATGTAATATGGACTTCCTATCAGTCTCAGAAAAGGCCTGGATTTGTCAATAGGCACACTAGGCCTGTCCTAGGGCAGCAGAAATCTTGGGGGGGTGGTTATCAGCAGGCTAGCTGAAAGTTGGCTGCCTTCCAATAAAAATAATATAAATTATACTAATAAATATAGTGTAAAACTGCTTTCGTTTCATAATGCAATATAAAGATGGAAATGTTTGCCACCTTGCTTCGGAATTTTTACATTTTTGCTGAGGATTACTCCTGCGTTGCCATAGGGTACTAGGGAGGTCTGTGCCTTAGACCACCTGGCCCCTGTTGTCCAACCTTTGGGGGGGGGGGTGGGGGGGGAGGAAGACAGGGGTGACAGTACCAGCAGTTTGAAGGTTGTATTCTGAAGAGCTAGATCACTGCAGACTTTATTATGCTCTCTTCTCATACAGTGCATTACTCTTTTATTATTTATTTAGCTCACGGTGAGTGAAGTGATTTGCCCACGGTCACAAAGAGGAAGCGTGGGATTTGAACCCTGGTTCACAGGTCTAACCATTAGGCTGCTCCTCCACTCTTTGTTTCAGTTTGTGCAATATATCAAAACCTCATAACGTGCATATGATTGAGTGGGAGGGAGTTAGGAAAGAAGACAGAACACCACCTTTCCATGGTTTTATTTTTATATATATATATATATATATATTTATTTATTTACCTCTTTGTACACTGTCTGACTGTTTTGACACTAACTTGCAAAAGCTTTGGTTTGTTTTTTTTAAATTGGAATGCTATTGGTTGTGAGAATATTTCACTAAAACTAATAAAATATTTTTTAAAAATTGTGTATAACCATCCTCCCCCACAGTCATCCAGTCATCACTGACATCTTTAGGAATCTTTATGTTTGCATCCTTTACCAATATCAGGACTAGTGTTAGGGGAGGGGAAACCAGTGCAGTTACCTGCAGTTCTAATGCTACAAGCGCCCTTATAAGTAGACAATACAGGTCGCCTGTTTGTTTTTGGGGTTTTTTTTCCCCCTGGGAGAGTCCCAGACTTGTTTTCTCCTCCTCCTTTGCTGCTTGCAGCCCCAGTTTTCCTGGGTAAGCAGAAATCTTAACACGGGAGCTGCAGGCGGCAGAGCCTTTGCTGCTACTTTTTTTTTTTTTTTTTTTTCCAAAATTCAGGGGTGACAGTGTATGTCAAACAGAGGGGCAATGTGTAGAGGGTCCACCCCTGCATCTTGAAACTGGTGCTCCAAGGAAGAGGTGAGGCAGTATGGGGGCTGTGAGTGCATGCCTATCTCCATGCTGTCATGGCTGCTACCAAATTTTAAAAAGGTGTGGACAGTATTAAGGTTCTGGCTGATCAGGGTGACCTAGCACCGCAAGCAAAGTGGCAGTGAAGAGAGTGCACTATCATCTGGAGAGAGAGAGGATGAAAGAAGAGGGGATAGGAAAGAGCTGGTGTTGGGGGGGGGGGGGGGGGACGGGACGGGACAGTGCGTGAAAGGGAGTGATGAAGTAGAGTGTGAAAGTGTGTGCGTGTGGGGGATGATGGATGGGGGTACAAAACACGAGAGCTGGTGGAATATGATAAGTGAAAGAGAGAACGCAAGAAGTGTGTGTCAGGTGTTGAGAGATGGAGAAAGTGTGAAAAGGGGGGTGATGGAGAAGATGGTAGGTGGGGAGAGCAAGAGAAGAGCTGATGGGGGCAGAGTATGGGAGGTGAGGTGAGAAATGGAGTGGAGGAGCTGTGGGATAGGGTGGATAGGAGACAAAGAACAGGAGATTGGTTGGGGACACTTATCCAGTAGAGGTGAGATGGAGGGCTAGGAGAGGTTGCAAGCTAAGGGGTCGGAATAGGGAGAACTGGATGATAAAAAAAAAGTTGAAAGAAAGAAAGAGGGGGGTGCGATCCAGGTACAGGTGGATAAAGAGAAATGAGAAAAAATATGAAAGGGAAAGATCAAATGGAAAAGGGAGCCTGGAAAAAGTTAGGCCCAAGATATACCAGAGGAAAGTAGAGAAGAGAACCTAGAAAACCCAACCCAGGTGACAAAGGTAAAAAAATGTCATTTTTTTTGGGGGGGGGAGGGAGAGTGTTGGATCTCCCCTCCTCTGTTTTCCTGAAGCCCTGAAATTGCCTTTGCAGTCCTTTGCTGTCTGCTGCTGCCAGTGTGGAGAGGGAGGCATGGCCCTCCCCCAGAGCCAGATTAAACTGGAGAGGGTTAGCTATCCCAGGGCATACATCTTTGTGGGTGGGGAGGAAGGGCAAGTGGAGGCAGCATTTGGATGCAGAATCACTGAGGCCTGTGAGCCTGTATGTACTTACAGGCCCTCTGGCAGCCCATATCAAATTAAATACAGATGGTCATGAAGCAGGAGAATAAAGCTATTTTCAAAAACATCTGTCGCCGTTGCAGACAAAAAAAGACATGTCAAAATAATTAGGTTTTGAAATTTGAAAATGGCAATATTTGAATTCAGACTAAACAATCGATGTCTCTACCCATTAGGATGAAATTCTGTGTAACTTTTGGAGACGATATCTGCAGAAGAGCAAACAGGCATATACCAAAAGACCAGCTCATGCAAGTGCTAAAAAACATACTGTAAGTATAAAGACTATGAATATAATAGAAAATCCCTCTTCCTCAGGAAAAGTTGTAATATAAAAAAATATATATTTTGGGAGCAAGATTTCTGTGAAGCCCACAGTTCACCATAGACACTTGCATTGGTCATGTGACTGCTCGGTTCCAAATGGATGTAATCTTTCACGGCTTTCTGAAAAGGCAAAAAAGCATTTTCATATGTGGTAGTTCTGCACTGCTGCAGCTTCCCTTAGTTCTTTTGTCTGTTGGATACCATCAGGTATATGTTTTCCTATTGCAGCCCTGCAAATCTCAAGAATTTAATTTAATGTAAGAGTTTATATTCCACCTTTTTCAGAGTACAAATCAAGCAATGTGCATCACTTTAAGAATAAGAACAATAAAGCAAGCAACCCCCCCCTCCCAGTAATAAAATAAAAACCCATCAACACCCTTGCATAAGAATAATCACAATAATAAAAGCTAAAGTTCATAAGAATTGTCATTCCCTTTAAAATCTCAATCCTCCCAAACAATACTATCCACATAATACAAAACCATCAAAATGTTATCAAAAACTGTAATATCCCATTAACACTCATGTCCCAAGTTTCCCATCTATCAGCTGATACCCTTTCTACATAGACCTAATAAGTCCTGACAGCAACATAAAAAAACAAACCATCAAAAGAGCATGGCCTGCCATACATATAGTAAAATAAAAATACAAAAACCATACAAGTATGTAAAATATTCTCAAAAGGAAAGACCCCTACTGTCTATAAAATTATCTGATGAAAGAGCAGTGTTTCAGGCAGCATCAATATATACTATGTTCAGAAGTCGGAGCAAAGAGCTTTTTGAAATATTTCTCTGAGAACAAGAAGGATGTGACGTTCTCGCATGAGGGTGCCCTCATTGGACAGAAGTCTGGTACGGAAAGATTATACAAAAGCTTCTAGAAGATTTTGGCATGGTCGACTGACCGTATGCAGTATGACGTGTTGTGTGGGGCCCCTTCAGTTCTTCTTTTTACACATGACCTTATGATCATCAGGGCCAGCGCGTACCAATAGGCGAACTAGGTAGTTGCCTAGGGCGCCAGCCATTAGGAGGAGACAAAAACCAGCCATATGGGGCCAAGAGCGGAGCCCATCCCACTCACGTCCAAGAGTAGAGACTCGGCAGGCTACAAGCATATCCTAACCTGCGAGCGGCCGAGAAGAGTAGAGACTTGGTGAACCGCGAGTGGCAGAGACTTGGCGGGCTGCAAGCTGCGCCCATTCTGCGCAAGAAAAGCAGATACTCAGCGGGCTGCAAGCTGCGCCCATTCTGCTCATGACTGAGAGAAGCAGAGTCTAGGGCCACGAGTGGCGTCTCTGTTTGTATGTGTGAGTGAGAGGGATTGTGTGTGTATGAGAGAACAGTGGTGTTAGTGAAAGAGAGGAAAGGGAGCATGTGTGAATGAGGCAAGGATCCTAAGTGTGTGTGTAAGAGAGGGGGCCTGTCTGAGTGAATGAGGTCCGGGCCGGGGCCTGGATCAGGAGGAGAGGGGGGCGGGAGCAAGGCAGAAGTTTTGCCTAGGGTGCCTAGTACCCTTGCACTGGCCCTGATGGTCATGGTTGTCTCGACTTTTTTTTCATATTTTCACTTAGGGCATTGCAGTTTTTCTGATCCTTGCTTCTTAGTTTCACTAGGTAGATTTTGGTGATCATTTTCAAACTTTCTTAATTTTTTTTTTTTTTTTTTGTCAACCACCATAATCCACGGACATCGGTTGGGTTTTTGGTAAAATAGATCCATTTTGATTTTTGCCTCTTGTGTTTTTCAGCTGAGATCCCAGAAAATGAAGAAAGTTAGTGGCTGCATTAAGTACCCCTGGTGTGAATATATTATGTTTACCATGAATCCCCATGAAAAGTGTGTTTTTTGCATGGGGCATGACCAAGTTATCTTAGGCATGATGATCCCTAGAGGTTGTTTTCCTTGCCAAGAGCTGATGGAAAAACTCTTTGAGAGAGTTAAGTCAGGATCAGAGGCGACAGGAGCTGCACCAAACTGCTGGTAGTGTATTGACATCTTTCAGAATGTTTTGTCAGAGCATCTCCCTCAAAAGTAGCGTAATGCCCCGAAGTTACTAGTGGGCAAGGGGATGAATTGTAGAAAATATGTGGTCTGTTTTTGAGACTGTATCAAGAGTCTCTTCAGTAGGTATTGGCACCTGCAGACATCAGCATGAGACACATTGATATTGTTGGGCCTCTTGGCATCAATGGCACATGTCACGCCCCTGGCATGCCTTCATTTGAGATGAAGCCAATTTTATTTTTAATTCTGCTTTTCGGCACTTTAGAGTAAATTACATTAAGGCACTATGCTTCTTTTCTTGTCCCCAGGGGACTCACAATCTGAGTTTGTACCTGAGGCAACGGAGGGTAAAGTGGCTTGCCCAAAATTCTAATATCAGTGGATCCAAGTCACTTGGGATTTCTACATCTGCATCACGCAGCAGCTCATGGACTCTGTCCTACCTAATGATTCAATAAAATCTGGTCAAAAGAATCTTTCTAAATTCCTCCATTTCAAATTGTTCCAGAGATGTGCCCAACCTGGGCTGGGGAGCTCGTGCAGAGGAGTGTCACATCCAGGAGCTCTGGATTGCTTAGGAAAAACTTCATCAAATACATTTCTTAAATTTTAAGAGCAATCTGATATACTCTAAAGGCTTTCAGAGTTTGGTTGGCCAACAAAATTGGCTTCATTTAGAAAGAAAATCAGGGGGCTGATGACGTCAGCGGCTCGAGTGGCAGCCTAGCCTGGAGCTCCTGGCTATGCCGGATAGCATCCAGATAATATCGTAGCCATCCCTCCACCTTTTGACGCGGCTCCAACACCAAGCTCACCCCCGAAGGCTGCTGATGGCGAATCGGGCCCCCAAACCCGACTTTTGCAAGTTTTCCTACCAGAAATCGGCCCGGGAAAATTCTCCTGAAAAAAACAAAATGGCCACCGTGACGGGAGAAGCGATCTCTGAGGCCTCAGCTGCAGCACCGGCACTCCCCGATTCGGAAATCCCTACTCGGGGTGAGTTTAAGGCTTGGTTTGGGGAGCTCAGCCACGATCTCAATTCTTTTAAATCTGAGATCCGTGAAACGGTGGGTGAAATGAAGGAGGAACTGTGTGAAATGGGGAGGAGGCTTTTTGAGTATGAAACCCTCACTGAATCTCAGGCAGATAAAATGAGCTCGCTGCAGAATAGCCATAAGGAAATGGCTAGTGAAATTCAGCAACTCTCCTCCAAACTGGAAGATTTAGAAAACAGGAATAGGAGGGCTAATCTGCGCTTTCGGGGCATTCCTGAGACCTCTGACTTTGCTAACTGTGTGCAAGTTATTACAGAGCTTTGCACTGATTTATTAGAGCAAGATGCAAACCAAAATGCTGCAGGCTCTGGAGGGTCTCTAGTGGTCAAGCTGGAACGGGCTCACAGGGTCCAGGGTCAGAGAGCTCCTAATCAACCCAAGGATGTGATCGCTTGCTTCCATGATTTCCCTGTGAAAGAGAAGATCCTGGCCCTGGCGCGCCAGAGGGGGGAAGGTGCAGCTGCAGGGACATGATATGCAAGTCTATGCTGATGTTTCCCCGACTACTATGAAGAAACGCCAGGCTATGAAACCTATTACTGCTGTTTTGATTAAAGAAAACATCCGGTACCGCTGGCTCTTCCCCTTTGGCCTCAGCTTTACTGTGCAAGGTACAACGCACAAGGCACAATCCGTGCATGAAGCAGCGGGCATCTTGAAGGACCTTGGCTATACTGTGACGGATTTGCCGCCATCTTCCTCGCCACGTGCCGACCGCAGGGAGGAACCTCGCTGGCAGCGGATGGGAAAGGGGGGAAAGAGACTGCGACGCACCCCGGATCCAGATATCGCGAACAGAGCCCCTACATGATCTGGCTGCTTTGGCTCTGAAGGCTTTGACACTGTTTCTTGTTAAGCCGCACCGGACGTGGAGGGTATGGTTACTGGTTATATGTTTGATAATATGCTGATGCTGCCAGGGTGGGACGGCACCTGGGACGCTGTCTTCACTCACCCCTAGATGATGGGGGACCCAAGAGATGATTGTGGTTCCTTTGGGAGGGGGGGAGGGGGGGGGAATGGGGAATAGTGGGGATCTCCTCTCTGGGAGTGCATTGCCTTGTTGTTTACTGCCCGGCTCACTGAGGGCTACGTGCTGCTTGGTACTATGTTTAGTTGTCTCTTGTTTCATGGGGGGACCTCTCCTGCTCTTATCTCTGTCTGCTCTATATACGCTGGGGCACTTGAAATGCACCATCACTTGTCCGGATGGCTACCTTTAAGGTACAGTCCTTTAATGTTAAGGGACTGAATACGCACCGTAAGCGTAAATTACTATATAAAGATCTGCAGCGTGCTGATATTGCGATTGCTTGTCTCCAGGAGACACATTTAAAGCGGCGCTATGAGCATTTAATGAGCTCTGCCCTTTACCCGCATCAGTATTGGGCGGCTAGCTCTAAAGCTGCTAAATATGCAGGTGTGGGGATTCTATTTCACAAGGACTTTGCTTTTGAATTGCTTGACAGTGTTGCTGACCCTTTGGGTAGATATTTATTGCTGGTCCTTAATATTGCTGGGGTCTCGTATACATTGCTTAACGTATATGCCCCCAATGTTCACCAAGCCAAATTTTATGATGCGCTGGTGAAGCTGGTCCTCTTGAAAAAAGTGGGTCACTTGATGGTGATGGGAGATTGCAATCTGCCCTTAGACCCTGGTCTTGATTCCTCGGGGGGGCGATGTTCTACTTTGAAAAGAGACCGCAATAGCCTCCTTGCTTTTTTGGACCACTTTCAGCTGGTAGATGTGTGGCGCTTTTTGCATTCCACCCAGAGGGATTATACTTTTTTCTCGAACCCCCATAACCTATACACTAGGATAGACTACGTTTTTGTGGATAGGGGAGTGATCCAAAATGTGCGCAAAGGGGTTATAGAGTCGATCACGTGGTCCGATCATGCTCCGGTGTGGGCTGAGCTGACTTTCCCTAATTATGACAAAGGCCAACGCTTTTGGCGCCTAAACGATAGCTTACTTGACAGTGACTCCTTTGTGGATCAATGTCGGCGGGTACTTACAGATTACAGTTCTCATAACCTTCACCCTGACATTTCGCCCATCACTTACTGGGACTGTTTAAAGGCAGTGCTTAGGGGGACTTTTATAGCTCGGGCCTCTTGGGTTAAAAAGGAGACCCAGCGGGAACGTTCGCTCCTGACTGCCAAATTATTGGACTTAGAACAGCGCCACAAGCAAACCCCCACTGAAGTGCTCCGTTTGGCCTTAGCTGACTACCGATCGCAACTTGGGGCGCTGGATGCGGCCAAAATTGCGCATGAGCTGGAGCAAACGGAACAAGTATACTTTGAAGGGGGCAATAAAGCGGGGAAGTTGCTTGCGCATAAGTTGAGAGCCAAACGCTTACAAAACACTATTACTAAAATTGTAGGTGCTCATGGTGCACCACTTACCTCCAATGATGCGATCCGTGACTGCTTTTTACAATTTTATTCTGCACTGTATTCCCATAACCACTCTATAGAGTTCAGGGACATACAATCCTTTTTACAGGACACTCCCTTATCCCAGTTATCAGAGTCCGCCAGGGATACGCTAGACAAGGATATCTCAGAATCTGAGGTGTTATTTGCCATTAAGCAACTTAAGGCTGGCAAGTCCCCGGGGCTGGATGGGTTTACTGCCCGGTTTTATCAATGCTTTGCCGGTGATTTACTTACCCCACTTTCGGCCATGTTTAATGCCTTGCGACACGAGGGGGTTTTGAATCCTAATTCTAATGTGGCGGGTATAACGATCATTGCAAAGCCGGGATGGGACCCTACCAAGTGTGGCTCTTATAGGCCCATCTCATTGCTGAACATAGACCTCAAGCTTCTGGCTAAAATTCTGGCTAACAGGCTTAACGGTTATGTAGCACAACTCATTCACCCGGATCAGGCCGGTTTTATCCCTGGTCGCATGGCGTCCGATAATGTGCGGAAGTTGTTGGATTCCCTCTGGTGGGTTAAGCGCCATCATATCCCCTTTCTTTTTATGGCTATGGATGCGGAAAAGGCCTTTGATTTGGTTCACTGGCCTTTTTTATTTCAAGTCTTGCATACCATGGGTTTTGGGCCTTTTTTCATTACCTGGATTCAGAAATTATATGATAAACCGAGGGCCTGCATTAAGGTAAATGGGGGCTATTCCCCGTTCTTTATTGTTGAGCGGGGCACCCGCCAAGGTTGCCCGCTCTCTCCATTACTATTTGCCCTATTTATAGAACCTTTGGCCCAACGGATCCGGTTGTCGAGGGACGTGATGGGCATTAGTGTGGGGTCATATTCCTCCAAGTTGGCGATGTTTGCTGATGATGTCATTCTGACCCTTGCGGACCCTCAGCAATCGTTGCCAGCCGTGGTAGAGATTATTAAAACCTTCAGTCAAGTGTCTGGCTACTCCATTAATTGGGACAAAACCGAAATCCTTAATATTACGTTACCGGAGGACCAGGCACGGGATCTGAAAGCCCGTTTTGCTTTTAAATGGGCAAAGGAGAAAATTAAATACCTAGGTATATTTATAGGGGCTCATTCTGATGTTTTTAGGCTTAACTATCCACCTCTTCTCGCTAAATTGTACAGGGAAATGGAGGAGTGGAATCGATACCACATTTCGTGGCTGGGACGAATTGCTACTTTTAAAATGAACATCCTGCCCCGGATTGGATACCTTTTCCAGACCATTCCTTGCGTCATACCAACTGCACTGCTTCTCAAGTGGCAACGCAGGATTATGAAATTCCTGTGGCAGGGGAAGCACCCCAGGGTGGCCCAGAAAGTATTGTTTCAACCTCGGGTGCGGGGGGGCCTTGCAGTGCCTAACTTATTACGGTATTATGTTGTGGCTCAATTACGAGCTGTTGTTGATTGGCACAGAACCACCGCCCGCAAACCTTGGGCGATTCTGGAGCAGGAACTTATCGGGCCACACCTGCTGACTAATATCCTCTGGCAACCTCCTAGCTCTGGGCCCAGATTGGAAGGCCTACCGGACACGATTCAGTGTACCTTACACCTTTGGTATAAATGGAAGCCTCAGGTGGTGGGGTCCAAGGTGGGGTCGGTCCTTTTTTCCCCCTTTCACTCTGGGTCATTCTTGGGGGGTACAGCTCCGCAGGTCTTTGCAGATTGGTTGGCTAAGGGTCTTTATAATTATAGTCACTTCTGGGAGCACTCCTCGTGGGTGACGTTCTCCACTCTCCAGGCCCGGCATGACTTACCTCAGGGGGATTTCTATCGCTACCTCCAACTAATGAGTTACGCAAGAGCGACCCATATTTCCCGGGATTTACTCCAGCCAATTGGTCTCTTTGAGAATTTCTGCCGAGCGGCTGACAAAGTACAGCACTTAATGTCCAAAATTTATAAGCTGCTCCTTCAGGGTATGGGAACGCGCCCAACATACCTGTCCGCCTGGGAGGCTGATCTGGGGTCCCCGCAGGGTGACGACTTTTGGGACACTATCTTTACAGTGGGGTGTAAGGGTCTTATCTCAGCCTCCTACTTGGAAAATAGTTTCAAACTCCTTTATCGGTGGCATTATACCCCCGCTAAACTCCATAAAATTTATTCCACGGCCTCGGATCGGTGCTGGAGGGGTTGTGGGGAGCGAGGTTCCTTTTATCATATGTGGTGGGAGTGTGCTGCTGTTTCCCAGTTTTGGCAGGGACTGGCTGTGTGGCTTTCAGACATATTGCATGTTTCTATTACTCTAACCCCCATAGTTGCCCTGCTTAACTCAGACTATCCACAGCTCGACACGGCCTTACAGCGTTTTGTTAGATTGGTGGTCACCTCTGCTCGATGTGAGATAGCTTTACACTGGAAGTCTCAGGGTGTACCTACATTATTGCAGGTTCAGTCACGGGTGGCAAAGGTTTGTACCCTTAGTAAGATTACGGCGCACCGTCGGAAACAAATAGGGGCCTTTCAGCGTACCTGGTCTTTATACCTAACATGGCAACAACAACAGAAGAAGATATGATTTCCTTTTATGTTTGATTTTCTCTTATGTTATTTGTTCATACTACCTTTGCAGGAGCTCCCAGGGATGGTAGGGGAGAAGGGTGGGGGGTGAGGGGAACAGAAGGGGGGGGGGGATATGTTTACACAATAACTGAGAAAAGCAGAGAATCTGTTGTAAGTCTTTATTGCATCTATTCTACTGTCAATTTTGTTGTTGTACATGCTTCACAGATGCTGTATGGTTTTGTATTGTCGGTATTATCTTTCTCTAATAAACCTTAAATTTCAAAAAAAAAGAAAGAAAATCAGGTAGCACTGTTCTATGAATAGAGAAGGAGGAGCAGGCTTGTACTTCCTGTGTTGGAAAACTGTCCAGATGTGGGCCGGGCCAATTCCCAGGGAACAGTCCGAAGGGCAAGGAGAATGTTCAGGCAGACAGATTGAGTTGGGTCCTGGAACCTCACAAATGGTTCTTGGATAAGGGAGTAACAAACCAGATATTCCAGGAGTGGGGTATACATATGGTAAATCTGTTTGCATGTTTTCAAGGCAAAATAGTCTCAGATGTCTTCTCTCTTTTTTTTTTTTAGATTGGGGAAAGGGTCTTCTGTATGCTTATCCTCTAATTCTCTGATGGCAAGAAACCTGCTAAAACTTTCAAGTTCCTAATCAATAGATGTGCTAAGGTATAATCATTGATCAATGTGTGGATTCTCAATATTGCTAAATGTGAGCCAACAGTACTACATTTATATATATATATTTTTTGTTTTGCAAATAAAAGCTGTAAATAAGATGTGCTGGCATCCCTGCTTAACTGGATTGTTGGTGAAGACTGTACAGGCTACCGCGGATCAGGCAGTATAATATAGAAACACAAATATAACATTCCCTGTACGTACCTGGATCAGTCCAGACAGTGGGTTATGTCCCCAATCCAGCAGATGGAGTCAGCACAAGCTTTGAGGGGGCGTATCCATATATACTACTACCCCCTCTGCAGGAGTTCAGTATCTTCTGACTCCAGCAGATGCGAGTAGGGGAATCAGGCTTCCCCTCCTTTTCCTTTTTCTTCACTTTCTTGCTTGATTATGGCTTGTTGTTGTCTTTTTCTGTGGATCAAGTTTGTATCAAGTTTGTATTAAGTTAAAAAAAAAAAAAAAAAAAAGGCAGAGTTCTTTCAACTTCTGGGGACTGGCTTCTCTTCCTTGTCTCTTCTCTGCGGCCTTGCTGTTTATTTCTCGTTGCAGCCAGGGGTAAGTTTGTTTTTCCTTTGTAGTTTTTTCCTTCACAGCTCAGCCCCCGGTGCCCGCGAAAGCCGGTGGAGCCGGCCTCTTTGCTTTTACTCCCTCACCCGTGGCCATTTTACAGCTCCTCATGGGCTGCTGAGCCATTTAGGGAAAGATGTCTGGGGCGGGTCGTGTGGCCGGGAAGGCCCCCCCGCGGCACCCTCCTCTATTTTCAGACAGCGGGCAGTGTGGGCCGACCGGGCCCCCCCGCAGCGGCGCTTTTGTGCGCGTGGCCCCCCCCCCCCGTGGCTTTTTCTTTTCTCCTACAGCGATCCCGATGCCGCGGCCGTCCCGCTGAGCGGCCTGCGGAGACCCGGGGTCCCGGATTTCCCGGGAGGGCATCTGTGCACGATGCCTTCCCGGGGGGGAAGGTACCTCACAGTCCCTGACTGATTTCTCTTTTTTGCCCGGGCGGCGCGGGCCGGCCACTCCGCCATTTTTGGCGGGAACGGCGGCCATTTTACATTCTGAGCACCCTGAGGCGCAGGCCACGAGGGGCTGGAGGCCACGAGGGAGAACGGATCCCTGGAGGACTCTACCAGCGGGGGTGTTCCCCCGATTTTGGTGCAGGAACCAAGCACCCAGAGCCAGGGAGCAGGAACCACGCCGCCCCCAAAGCGCACCCGAGCAGGCCGGGGTTCTCTCCGGAGTTTATCCTGCTCATGCATACTGCTTATCTGCAGGGGCTGGAAGCACCTGTGGGACCCCCCCGACCCTCCGGGAGTGGGGGCCTCCCGCCTTCCTACCCGGGTCCGATCCACGCCCGCGGCAGTGGGGGCTGTGCCAGACCCAGCGGGACATGGACTTGACCTCCCGGACGGGGGACAAGGGGACGGCATGCAGGAGGGGGATGATCCGCGTACCCTACGCCTCTTCCAGAGGGAAGAGCTGGACGACCTCATCCCGCAGATCATCCAAGAATTAGATTTGGACCCGCCACCAGACCCGCCTGCCTCAGTAGCTCCCGCTGTCGTCACTTCTTCAAGGAAGGGAGATCCTGTCCTGGCGGCACTCCGGCCGAGGGCTCGGGTTTTTCCCATTCATGACTCGTTTTTACAACTTCTCACCAGGGAATGGGACACCCCGGAGGCCTCCCTGAAGAGCAGCCAGGGCTATGGAAAAGCTGTACCCGCTCCCCAAAGATTTTCTGGACCTCATCAAGGTCCCAAAGGTGGACTCCGCAGTGTCGGCAGTCACAAAGAGGACGACTATCCCAGTGACGGGAGGTGCAGCACTGTGGGACACACAGGATCGTAAGTTGGAAGTTTTCCTTAAGCGGGTTTTCGAGGTCTCCGCTCTGGGTATGCGGGCGGTGATGTGCAGTTCGCTTGCCCAGCGGGCTAGTCTCCTTTGGGTGCAACAACTCCTCACGTCTCAGAACCTGCCGTCCGATGAGGCTGCCCAGGCAGATCGGCTAGAAGCCACAGTGGCGTATGGGGCGGACGCCTCGTACGACCTTTTTCGGGTCCTCGCAAGATCCATGGTTTCGGTAGTGGCAGCACGACGACTACTGTGGCTACGCAATTGGGCGGCTGATACGTCCTCTAAGTTGAGTCTGGGCTCTCTTCCCTTCAGGGGCAAGTTCCTCTTCGGGGAGGATTTGGACCAGATCATCAAGTCCCTGGGGGAGAACGCTGTTCATCGGCTGCCGGAGGATACGTTTCGACCATCCAGAGCATTTTCTTCTTCTCGGACCAGAGCCAGAGCGCAACGGCGCTACAGGGGATACAGACAGGCGGGCTCCCGGTCATCCGCCCCCAGGTCTCAGCCCTGGTCGCGCTCCTTTCGCGGGCATCGGCCCGCACGCACTACTCCCGGAACCGGGAACCCCTATACCAAGTCTTCACAATGATGCCAGTCTCGCCCACTCCCCTGGACCGACTAACGTATTTCTACGCGGAGTGGGCACGGATCACCTCGGACCAGTGGGTCCTGGATACCATAAAACACGGCTACGCATTGGAATTTGTCCGCCCCCCGCAGGGAAGGTTCATCTTTTCCCCCTGTGGCTCGGACCTCAAGAGAGGAGCGGTGCAGCTGACTCTGGACAGACTCCGGGAGATAGGCGCTATTGCGCCCGTGCCCTTCGGAGAGGTGGGCTCGGGCCACTATTCCATCTATTTCGTCGTACCAAAGAAGGACGGTTCCTTCCGGCCTATCCTAGACCTCAAGGAAGTCAACAAATCCCTTTGAGTCATTCGGTTCCGCATGGAAACGCTCCGGTCAGTGATTGCGGCGGTGCATCGGGGGGAGTTCCTCGCCTCCCTGGACTTAACGGAGGCCTACCTGCACATTCCCATCCGCCCGGACCACCAACGTTTCCTTCGTTTCAAAATTCTGGACCAGCATTTTCAGTTCACGGCTCTCCCGTTCGGATTGGCGACGGCGCCGCGCACCTTCACCAAGATCATGGTAGTCGTGGCGGCAGCTCTCCGGAAGGAGGGCATCCTGGTTCATCCTTATCTGGACGATTGGCTCCTCCGGGCGAAGTCATTCGATCATGGACGCTCAGCGGTGACTCGAGTTGTACGGTTTCTACATTCCCTGGGATGGGTAGTGAACTTCTCCAAGAGCTCCCTCATGCCCTCGCAACGCTGGGGTTTTTTTGGGGGGCGACCTTCGACACCCTACTGGGCAAAGTTTTTCTGCGCCAGGACAAAGCTCAATCCTTGCGGGATCACACACGACGGTTCTCTGCGTTACCAGAGCCCACCTCCTGGGTCTACCTGCAACTCTTGGGAGTGATGGGGTCCACCATCGACCTTGTACCTTGGGCTTTCGCGCACCTCAGGACATTACAGTGGGCGCTCCTCTCCCATTGGAAACCAGTATCGCAGGACTACCAGATGATTCTCCCGCTCCCGCAGAATGCCAGGGACAGTCTGGGCTGGTGGTTGGATCCGCCGAACCTGGCCCGTGGCGTGTTCCTCGATCTGCCAAATTGGGTGGTGGTGACCACCGATGCCAGTCTAGCAGGCTGGGGTGCAGTCTGCTATCGAAGTGCCACGCAGGGGACGTGGTCCACGGTGGAGGCAAAGTGGTCAATCAACCGTCTGGAAACCAGAGCGGTCCGGCTAGCTCTGCGACATTTCCTCCCGCTTCTTCGGAACCGGGAAGTCAGAATCCTATCGGACAACGCTACCACCGTGGCCTACATCAACCGACAAGGAGGCACGCGCAGCCCGCAGCGTCATCTCGTCCGGCTAGCGGCCTCGCACATCGCCGGTGTGGACAACGTCCAGGCGGACTTCCTCAGTCGTCAACTGCTGGACCCCGGAGAGTGGTCTCTCTCCGACAAAGCGATGCAACTTCTCGTCCATCGGTGGGGGGCCCCCCACTTGGATCTGATGGCGTCCGCTCTCAACGCCAAGGCTCCACGCTTCTTCAGTCGCCGGAGAGAGCACGGCGCGGAGGCAGTGGATGCCCTAGTCCTCCCGTGGCCGCCACATCTTCTGCTCTATGCTTTTCCACCATGGCCCCTCATGGGCAGGATGCTCCGCAGAATAGAAAGCCATCAGGGGACCGTGGTTTTCGTCGCCCCAGAATGGCCCAGGCGACCCTGGTTTGCGGACCTGCTACAGCTGGTGATCGACGGGCCAATCAGGCTGGGGCACCTCCCCCAGCTCCTACATCAGGGCCCGGTATTTTTCGAGCAGGCAGAACTCTTCTGTCTTGCGGCCTGGCTTTTGAGAGGCGCCGCCTCCGGCGTTGGAGCTACCCGGAGGCGGTAGTATCCACGCTATTGCGGGCACGAAAGACATCGACGTCGGCGGCCTGTGTTCGAGCTGTGGTGTACCAGCCAGGCCATGAGACCCGCTAAGGCTTCTGTACCTCAGATCCTTCAGTTTCTACAGGCGGGGGTGGAAAAAGGGCTCGCCTATAATTCACTACGGGTTCAGGTGGCCGCCCTTGGTTCGCTGTTGAGCGATGGGGGCTCTCTTCTACAGTATCCTGACATTGCTCGTTTTCTCAAGGGTGTCAAGCATATGCGTCCTCCGTTACAGGACCCTTGTTCCTCCTGGAGTCTTAACCTTGTGCTTCGCTCCCTGTCGGGACCACCGTTCGAGCTGCTGCGCAGCGCAACGATAAAGGATCTCACTCTCAAGACTGTATTTCTTGTGGCCATCTGTTCCGCTCGACGCATCTCGGAGCTGCAGGCTCTGTCGTGTAGAGAGCCCTATCTCCGTTTCTCCGACTCTGGAGTTTCGCTTCACACCGTTCCCTCCTTCCTTCCGAAGGTGGTTTCTGCATTCCATGTGAACCAGATGGTGGAGTTGCCGTCCTTCTCTTCCTCAGAGCCGAAGTCTCTCCGTCTCTTGAATGTCATGCGCACTCTGCGCCTCTATCTGGAGGCTACAAATGAGTTCCGGACCTCTGACCATCTCTTCGTACTCTGGGCCGGTCCTAAGAAGGGGTCTCAGGCCTCGAAGACTACCATTGCCAGATGGCTGAAGGCCGGCATTGCTGCTTCCTACATTGGGGCGGGTCGGACTCGTAGCGCATTCTACAAGTTCTCAGGCGGCTTCCTGGGCGGAGGTTCGCTCGGTATCCTCGCAGGAAATTTGTAGGGCAGCCACCTGGAAATCGTTACACACGTTCTCGAGGCACTATTGTCTGCACCTCGCCTCTTCGGTCTCTGGACACCTTGGCGAGCAGGTTCTCCGAGCAGGCCTAGCAGGACCCCACCCGATTTAGGGAAGCTTGGGTACATCCCACTGTCTGGACTGATCCAGGTACGTACAGGGAAAAGAAAATTATTACTTACCTGCTAATTTTTGTTCCTGTAGTACCATGGATCAGTCCAGATGCCCACCACGTTTTGGGTTCTTGATCCTGCTCAGCTCTGCGCTACTTCTTGCTCGCAGTGTTCTGTGTCTTCACAGTCGTTTCTTTTCGCTGTTTTTCACAGCTCCTTACAAGTTGGTAAGATGTTTGCAGTTACTTGTTGCGGTTACAATTGTTTTCATTATCTGTTTCCACAAACTTGATCCTTCGGGGGTTTCTACTCTGGCTTTGATATACTCGATACTGAACTCCTGCAGAGGGGGTAGTAGTATATATGGATACGCCCCCTCAAAGCTTGTGCTGACTCCATCTGCTGGATTGGGGACATAACCCACTGTCTGGACTGATCCATGGTACTACAGGAACGAAAATTAGCAGGTAAGTAATAATTTTCTTATTTACTCCTGAAGAAGAACGTTTTCCAAAATATTGCAATGTCGAGTCAGAGATAAGGGTTGCACAGAGGAAAACCGCCTTCATCTTTGAATCCAGCACATTTAAGATAAGTCTGTCTACAGCTTTTATTTGCAAAACAAAAAATATATATAGAAATTTAGTACTGTTGGCTCACGTTTAGCATTAGTGACTGATGATTATTTTTTTATTTATTTATTTATTTATTTAGTATTTTTCTATACCGGCATTCACGGAGTTCGTATCATGTCGGTTTACATAAAACAAGGGGTGGGAAATACATTATAACGTAAATAACTAATAACATAAGAGTATACATTAAAAAGTAAAACAAGTGCATGGAAGAAAAAGTTACAATCTGATTATACCTTAGCACATCTATTGATCAGGAACTCGAACGTTTTAGTGCCTGTCAAGAGCTATAAGAGGGTCACTTATAATCTTTCACTTGAGAATCTATTATCCAAGAAATATAATTTTTGTGATATATTTTTCATTCTTTCTCTCCTTGGTTCACTATTTATAGTACTGAAACTTACAGGGGGTCATGATCTTCAAAGTGCCTTACTAGCTGACAGATTTGGCTTATGTTCCTACAAGAGATGTCCATTAAAAATATAATTAGGGGAGGTGAGAGAAGGAGAGAGAGAACATTTGCGCCGGGGGTGAGGTTCCCGGCCCCTACGGACTTCCTCCACCTGATTCTGATGTCACTCCAAGGTCCCTGCTTGCTACTATAAAACTGCCGCGGCGCATAGCGTCCGCCAGCTCGTCGTCCAAGCCGCGCGCCGTCAAAGGGGCTCGCAACTTAGTTGTGACTTTGTTTCGATTTTGTGGCTAAGAAGTGAAGGTGGTTTATCATTTTCTTCCTTTTGAAGTAAAATTCTCAAGCCTCTGGAAGGATCGAAGGATTCTGTTAATAAGGAAAGGCCGGACCTGGTAGGACTCTCTTTCTTTTTTTTTTTTTATTTCTTTTTAAAATTATGCCACATACTTAAGCGTAAGGGACGCCTGCGAATGGATTCTTCTGCTCCAGCGCCGGCTTTCCCTACGCAACAGTTAATTGAGGGATTCTTCGTTCCGGCAACAACTTCTATACCGGGTGATAAGTTCTCTGAGGGTTTAAGGGAGGAACATAACCTTACCCTCCTGGACATTCAAACTTCACTGAGTCCCGGAGCACCTCAAACCCCCTCGCACCCTACTCTGGGCTACCTCCAAGGAACTGTTTGTGAAAAACAGCCAATAGCTAGTGGACTCACAAATGCAGAAGGGGGACTTGAGAAGGTGCCCCTAGAGGAAAATGTAATATCAAGGCAGGAAAAAATTGATGCAAGAGAGAAAGTTGAAATGGGAACAGAGGGAAACCTGGCAAGTGAAATCAAATTGATCTCAGAAGCTTGCCAGGAAGGTGGGTTGTCGGTTGATCTCACTATGGATAAGTTAACACAACCGAGTGTAATTACCCTTGATTCCATATGGAAAGCATTGTTGACTATAGAAAAAGCAATATCATCATTAACTAAGGCCATAAACATATCTCAAAATAAGATACAAAATATCGATCCCTTAGTAAGTCATTATGAGTCTAAAATTAATGAGATTACTGAACAACTGCTATCTGTGAAAGAAGTACAAGAAAATTTAATTAAATCAGACAATTTAATTAGAAGAAAATATGAAAATATTGAAAATAAGATGCGTTATTTGAACTTGAGAATACTAAATTTCCCATGTTTGAGATTAATATCACCAAAGGAACAATTAAAAAAATATTTAATGGAAGTACTTTTGATTTCCCCAGAAACATTATCCTCTATTTCAAAAATATATTACATTCCTAATAAGGAGAAGGGTAATGATAGAGGTGCTAGACTATCTGATATAAATATAGATGCAGAATTAACTGCATTTCTTGAAGCACCGACTGAAGAACAAATTGAATTCAGGGGAATTTTGTTAGTATCTTTTGTTCATGAAACAGATAGAGATTTAATTTTGAGAACGTTTCTTCGTAACAAGCTTTATTACAGACAAAAAGTATGGATTTATCCAGATATTACTAAAGATACACAAATTAGAAGAAAAGGTTTCATAGATATGATGCAGGAAGCAAAACTATTGGGAATTCAATTAACTGTGAGATATCCTTGTAAATGTATCTTTATGTATAAAGATAATAAGTGTGTTTTTTATGAGCCTTCACAATTAAGATCATTTATAGATAAATGCAAGGGTGAGACCGACAACATTTGACCATTTGAGGTTAAAGTAAATAAGAAGTTGTAAATTTCCTTTACTTATTAGTAAACAGGTTTTCTTCATTGATGATGATCCGGATAAATTCCTGAGATCCTTTATTACTTTATAAATAATGGTATACAGAAGTGTAGTTTACATAAATGGTAGCATTTTTACATTGTTTGAATGTTTATGGATTATATATGATGTAAACTTACTTTGTATGTAATAGAAAAATTTCTCATAAATAAAGAATTAAAAAAAATATATAATTAGGTTGGGTAATTTCACATCTCTCATTATTTAGACTTGATGGGATGATTCATCATTCCAAATACAAAATTCTCTTAATATATAATCCCACGATTAAAGTAATCTATATTGAAACATGTGGTATTTAGAAACTTAGACAAATTACAACGCTGTGTATGACAATGTTTTCATATATTCAGAATATGAGTTTAAGGACCGTCATATCACCCACACTGCTCACAAGTTAAACTTGTATTTCATGCACTTCATTGGGGTCACTTTTAATCATTGGTCCGAGTAGCTAGCATCTAAAACGTCAAAGGTCAATTTTTGGTTTTTTTGTATAATTTTTTGCTATATATTAAAAGGTATCAACTTCCCTTATTCGTAGCTGTCGGGGTCACTCGTCCGACGTGCGCGTTTCGCAACACAGGCTGCTTCAGAGACATCCGTTTAGACTCTCCTGATCCAGCACGCCCCTCTTGATTCATTCATGGGGACATAGGCAGATCTTTAAGCGGTGCCAATTCATGCAAGAAACTTGAGCGATGCTGCAGGTCCGTCAATTTTTAGAACCCGACGCCATTTCCCCGCTTAGAGTTTTTAGCGGTCATTACCGCTGTGTATGACATTGTCATACACAGCGTTGTAATTTGTCTATGATTCATCATTCCCCCATCAGGTCTTTAGCCTGGCTGCTGAGAGGATAGTATTAAATTCCCTTAATCCAATGCTTCCCAAATTTTATTCTGCAGCACACCTAGTACCTTCCCCATCATCACTTTCTTTAATCTCTCTATCTCTCTCTCCCCCCCCCCCCCCCCACCTTGCTGGTAACATCACCTTCTCTTCTCTTTTCTCTTCTTCTACTCCCTAGCATCATCACCTTTTCCTCCCTTCCCTATTCCCACTTCTCCTCAGGTTCACAATTATATTCTCTTCTCTCTCCTCTGGCAGAATCATTTATTATTTATTTAGAAAATGTTTATATTCCACCTTTAACGACAGAACGTGCCAAGCGGATTACAATTAAGGTTAACATGATAAAATACAAACATACATAAATCAGAATTAAAACACATAAAAATGATAAAACAAATCAATAAATATAAAATACAAACTTCATCAAAATATTCCTGCTAAACAATATTAAACTGCACTGAATTTACCAGTCAAACGCCTGAGCAAATAGGTATGCCTTGACCTGTTTCTAAATAAAGTAATATTAATATTATGTAAGGCCAAAGGTAAAAAATTTCCATAGTTCAAGCCCTGCTACCGAGAAGGATCTTGACCGTGTCTCATTCAAGTGAGAATTTTTAATAAATTCTTATCAGACCTCAACACGCGACCAGGCGTGTAAATCTGCAAAGAATTTGCTAAATAAAATGGGACCAGCCAATGTTAGCATTTTATTTTATTTTTTTAAATTCTTTATTTATATATTTTCAAATTAAAAATGCTACAGTAACATTCATTAAGTATATTCAAAGAATTGAAAATAAATCTCATTTATCATAAAACTATTATTACCATCATGGTTAAATAAAGCAAACATTTCCCAACTGTATCTTCCTTCTCTTTATGTAATATAACATTTGTAAAATCAAACATTTGTAATTAAATTTAACTTTTAGGAAATATCGAGCATTGCTGAGACTCAGAAATTTCCAAGGAGAAACCATAATTGAAATAAAATCTTAGATAGACATTTACATAGCTTCACAACTGTTGTTCCTATTTCATACCCTATTCATTTGAAACCATTGGGGATGACGTGACTGGTACTTGTGCCTCCAAAAATTGCTGAAGTTGTTCTATTTGAAGAAAAACAAACATTTGTTTACCTCGCTTTATCTCACATTTACATGGGTAACGCAAAAAAAAAAAGAATAACCCAAAGACTGAACTTTTTTGTCTTGTAGCTAGAAATTCTTTCCTTCTAGTCCTAGTTATAGGAGCTAGATCCGGATACATTTTCACTGTTTGACCATAAAACTGTATTGGAAATTTCTGGAAATATCTACGCATAACTTTATTCACATCTTGTGATGTTATAAATGAAACTATTAATGTATTCCTGTCTAAAACATCTGTACTTGAGTTTTCGAGAAACATAGTTAAATTGGCAGGTATTGTTTGTGGAATAGAACCTTTTCTTTCTAATGGAAAACATGTGTTAATTGAAGGAATATCTTTATCTGTAAACATTAAGACTTCTTTAAGAAACCTTTTTAAGGTTACAAATGAAATTTCTCCTGCCAATTTAGGGAAATTTAATATTCTGATGTTAAGATGTCTAATTCTGTTTTCAATTATTTCCAAACGTTAATTGATCTTTCACTATTACTGCATTTATTTTCTGACAAGTTTTAATAGCTTTCTCATTTTCATTCACTTTAACTACAATATCATTCATTTGTATTATTCACCTTTATTTGAAAATTAGAGGAAACATCTATTTTATTCTCAAGCCTATTTATGGCCTAGTCTCAAGCGTAACCGTTTCCGGTCTTATAACAACAAGTGGTGGTTGACTTATTTGATCTGGGGACTTTTGTTCTTGTTCTTTAATTCCTCCTCCGGATGTTTCACAAATTGTTGTAGGTGATCTCACCACTTCAACAGAGTATTTTTCCCCAGATACAATCTCAGAGAGTGCTCCCACTGACCCAAACATTCTACCCTCTTCCTGAGGGGATGGTTGGGCCACTTCTTCTCCTGAGCCATGTTATGCAGGAGGTAAACACAAATTAGGGCTTAAGGATGCCTCTTCCGGGGTGGGCTCCCGTTCTCCTCCAGAGGATCCACCAATAGTCTCCAGCAGCCTTATTTTCCAGTTGTGTTAAGAAGCAATTGATATCCAGTTGAGTTAATGCAGGTAAGGGTTCTGTAGAAAACCCCCTTATTTTCCCTTTTCTCTTAGGTGGCATAATCAGAATTCAAAATTTTCCTTTAACTGCGATGTTCCTCAACACTATGCCGTTTCTTCTCAGCTCCAGAGAGAATTATTAGCCCCAAACAAGAGAAAACCTTGGAAATTTAAATTTCAAGCCACCCCGAGCTACTCCAAGTGAAGCAGAACAAAACCGCGCACCCCTTAGGCGGTGCGCTGGCAGCAGCGGTGCGCCGCAGGAGTGCCTGGTCTTAACGCTCCTCTGGCCCCTCCCTTTGACTTTGGGTGCTCAGCACTCAGGTCCCGCTAGGTAGGTAATTATCCAGGAAAAGAAAGTCTTCTCAAGAGAAAATCCACAAACTATCTCTGGTTGCTCTCTAGCATTTTATAAATCAGAACTAACATCTTAAATTTAATTATCTTCCCTCTCACTTGAATTCCAGTCCACCCCCTGGCATCAGCATCACCATCCATTTTCCCTATCCCCTTGCATCATAGTCATCTTGCCTCTCCTTCCTCCCCCTGCATCATCATCACATTCCGTCTCCCTCTTCTTCTACCTCTATTATCCACCATTTGGTATCATTATAAACTTCCATCTTCCTCCACCTTTCTCCCTCCCTCCCTGGCATCATCATTACCTTCCCTCTTTCCTACTGCTTGGCACATCATCACCTTCGATTCCCTTTCCTTCCCCTCCCCTCATTATCATAATCTCTTCCCTCTCCCCTGGCATTATCTTCTTCCCTTCCCTCCCTTCTCCCCCACCTCCTGGCATCATCACCTCTCTACTCCACTCCCTGGCATTATCATCATCTTTCCTCTCCTTCCACCCCCTGGTATCATCATTATTTTTCCTCTCCTTCCACCTCTCCCCCACCTCCCTGGCATGATCACCTTTCCACTCCCTCCACCTCTCCACTCTACTCCCTGGCATCAACGCCACCTTCCCTCTCCCTCCATCCTCTGTTATCATCTTCCCTCTTCCTCTACCCCGTGGCATCATCATCACCACCTTGCCTCTCCTTCCACCTCTGACTTCTCTTCTCTTCTATCCCCATGGCATGATCACCTTCCCTTCCCTCTCCCCCAAGGCACAATGTAGCCTCTTTCCTCCCCCGCCCCTTCCTTTTCCTGGAATGACAGAAGTCTGTGAGCAGGCTTACCTAGTGCTGATTCTTCCTCTTCTGCCAGCTTCTCTTTACAATTGGCACTGCATGGGGCCATCAGATCTGGCAAAACTACAGGGCCATGTTCAGTTTCTATTGCAGAGGAGAGCCAGGAGAAGGGGGGGAAGCAGGGAGCAACTGCAGATAAGCCTTTGCTGATAGGAGGACATCCTGCAGGCCAGGAGGAAAAGAGAAAATGATGAGTGCAGCCGTGCCAGACCTGACCTTCAGCCATGGCATGCTAGTGTTCCGTGATACATCGCTTGGGATACGCTTCTATATCTATCTGAGGATGTGTCTCGTATTTTTCTGACTTCTGTGAAGGATTCCACAAGGAAATCGTATGGTTTAAAATGGAGGAGTTCATCTTTTGGTGAGAGGGGAAAGGCACTATATACCTCTTTTCAACCACACATACTGCTTGAATGCCTTCTATGTCCATCAGAATCTAGTCTGAAGACTAACTCTGTTAGGGTTCATCTCAGTGCAATTAGCACTTATTACCATCATGTAAAAGGTAAACCCATCTTTATGCAGCCTTTAGTTGTTTAGTTTAAGTGGGGTTTGCTTCAATTGGAGCCTCTTGTCAAGCCTCCCTCTGTTTCATAGGATCTGTGTGGTACTGATCCATTTGGTGAAAGCTTCCTTTGAGCCACTGGACTTCTGTGAGCTAAAGTATCTGATCTTTGAAGGTCATATATTTGGTGGGGTCACTTTGACCCACAGAGTCAATGAGCTCCAGGCCTCATTGACTTTAACCCCCTTATTTTAATTTTTTTTTAACAGGATGGTTCTGCGCATGTAGCCTCAGTTTGAAGGTAGAGTTTGATTTCCATCTTAACCAGTCAGTCATTCTTACTACATTTTCCCCAGGCCATGTTTGTTTATTTTCAAATTTATCAACTGCCTGTATCACTGAGGCTACAAAACAATGTACAGATTACAGAATAAAAAATGGTTAAACTATACAAACTCACAGCTAATAAATCTCAGGAATCAAAAGCTTTCATAAACCAAGCTTTGCAGTGTTACCACAAACAGAGATCATCCAACAATCTAAGGGCCTGAGGTGAGGTATTCAAGAAGGAAGGACCTAAACAAGAAAAAGCTCAGTATTGTGTGACTATCAGCTTAATACTGAAGGAGTTCGATTCCATGAACCCCTGAAGACTGCACAGCTGTGACGCCTCTCGTCTCATCATGCTGCAGTGAAACGCACAGCCATCTTGATTTACTAACATTTGCAACGCAAACGGAACCTAATACGTAATGACGTACTTACGCACTAACGTTTAGTGAACGTGACTCCATTTTGGATTCATATTTTGTATTGTATTAATACGAACGCCGTCGCAAATGTCTAACCCGTCAATTAAATGACGAAACAATAGTCTGATCATAAGCTACACCTACTAGAAACCACGCTAGCTATTGCTTGTTCAGCAGTTTGTAAAATGTTTGTTCAGCAAAACCAGAACGCATGTGTGAAAGATAAGAACTGTAAAGTGTATAAAGGTTTGCTCCGAAGGGGGCGTGGCATGCAGTTGTACTAAGCCGTTGTCTTAGCTGCATCTTGCTGGCAATAAAAGTCTATCTTTACGGATCAGTTGTCTGGACCTCCTTACTGACTAAAAAGAGACGGTTACATTTGGCGAGCCAGCCAGGAGGTACCGGAGACGCTATTTTAGCTCTCCAGAAGGTCCGGTAGTTTGGAGGCGGAGCAGTCCCCCAGACATACCTGGTGAGTGGCCACCGCTGAGTTCAGCGATCAGGTTTCTGAGGGGATCGTTCCACAGAAATTCTGCCGGGACCTCTGGGTTGATGATCCGGGAAGAAGGCTTCCACGACGATCGGAAGACCCCTGCAGGCGAGTATTATGGGTATATGGAAATAAGTAAAGACTAGCTAGCAAAGGAAATAGCCCGGTCTTTTTCTGGCGGACCGAGGGGGCCTTGATCACACCCCACGCAGTGTGTTAGTAGGAATTACATTCCGAAGACCACGCGGATGATATGTATGGAAATAATAAGTAAACGTATACGATAGTGGGAATAGGTTTCTTGTTGTGTGAAAGAGAGTGAATGGCCTCGCAGTTCTAGACCGGGCGACCGCGTTCTAGTTGGGGCAAGTGTGACCCTTTTGTGTCTAACGGATAAGGACCCCTTACCTATCCGTTTTCCTTTCCCTCCCTTGTCTGTGAATTCTATCCTAATGGGAGGGAGCGGGTCGACTCCGTTAAAAGTCATGACGGAACACTATAGCGAAGTGTTCGATGAACATAAATGTACAAAACCCGGAATGATTCAACGATGCACCCATAAATGGCCCGGTTTCTGTGTAAATTGGCCTCCAACAGGAACTTTTAATTTCCAAATGGCCACACGGGTCCATAAAATAGTCATACGAGAAGGAAACCCGGGTTGCCCTGAGGATATACCATACATAACCGCGTGGATCGCAGTTATTGAAAATCCTCCATCATGGGCAAGGAAACTAGTGGAGGGAGCCGCCCTCATAATGGTGACTCAAGCATGTAAGATGGGAGACCGGAAATCCCCAAACCGGAAGAGAAAGGGCAAGGCGGCCATATTGGACCCTACAGAGCATGCGTCATCTGAGGCGGCCATATTTGTAGTACAAGGGAATCCACGGACTCCAGAAAAAAAAATTAAACCCCTGCCGCCCGCAGCATTGCCCGACGCTGAAAATATTTTGCCGCCGCCATATGCCCCTAGTTATCCCCCCACATATCCCACGCCACCAAGCCCCCCAGTTCCCTCCAATGCGCAAGCTGATCCAAGAATGGCACTAGCTTATGAAGAACGACCCGAAACGGCGATCGCGAAGGAAGAAGGCGGCGGCGAGTCATCCGTGTCAGACGGAACTCGCAGTAAGACCCAAGCCGCAGCTAGTTTGCAATTACCAATCAGGGAAACATCAACTGTTGTTCCTGTAGTCCCAACTGAAGAAAACGAGCATCGTACTACGCAAACAATAAGATTATTTACCTACATACCTTTCACATCCAGCGATCTTTTTAATTGGAAACAGCTGGGACCATCATACGCTGAAAAACCAGAACAGATGATAGACTTTTTACGAGGCATTTTCGCCGCCCATAATCCTAACTGGGCTGACATTCGGCACCTAGCCTCCATTCTTTTCACCACTGAAGAACGCCGACAGATACAATTAAACATGGAAGAGGCAGCTCGATTAGGAGCCGGATCAGACGGACGTCCCGAAGACGTAGTAAGAGACTTAGCCCCGACTGCGGATCCTAACTGGGATTTCCAGACCGCGGCAGGGCGGGTGCGCATTACCGCCTATCAGACCGCATTTCTTGAAGCTTTAAAGAAAGGGAAGCAGAAAGTTGTAAACATGGGAAAAGTCCAAGACGTGGTGCAGAAGAGAGATGAGTCCCCCGGAAACTTTCTGGAGCGATTAATGGACGCGTACCGTCAAAACAGCCCGTTTGATCCAGAGGATCCCAAATATCAATCCATCATAGTGATGAGCTTCGTTAGCCAGTCCTGCCCAGACATTCGCCGGAAGTTGCAAAAGCAGGAAGGGTTCGAGGGCATGAATATCAGCCAATTAAAAGTAATGGCTGATAAAGTGTATGTAAACCGAGAACCGGATGGAGACAGCAAGGAAAAGAAAGAAACCAGAAAGTTAAGAGAACGTGTTAGTTTGTTAGCCGCAGCGTTGGAAGAAACTAATTTCGGGAACCCGTCTAGGCAGTATCACGGGTATCCCGGATTCCGAGGAAGAGGCAGACCACCCTCAAGAGGGCTGCCAAGAGGACGAGCGAATAGAGGAGGAGTGGTTAGAGGTGGAAGAATGCCATTGGGAACCAACCAATGCGCATATTGTAAACAAGAAGGGCATTGGAAGTCTGAGTGTCCGGTGCCCCTGCAAGCAAAGCAGGAAGAATATACGCCGCCCAAATCTAAAGAAACGGAATGGCAGATGACTGTAGGTGAAACTTCCGGCGAGGATAGTGAAGCATGACTAGATAGGGGAACTCTTCCCATAGACCCCCTAGTGGAGATAAAAGTGGGGGCTGAAACGTTCAAAGGGCTGTTGGATATGGGGGCTCAACGATCTGTGATGACCACAGCCATCACCACGCCTACTTCAAAAAACATATCTATAGTCGGGGCTTCCGGAAAACCACTAACTGCTCCCTTCCTTCAGAAACGGCAGGTTACAATAGGAGGACAATTAGTGTCCCATCAATTCCTCTACGTGCCAGGGTGCCCAGTACCTCTCATAGGAAGAGACCTCCTATGTAAATTAAGGGCTACCTTGCAGTTCGAACCTACCGGTGAAATCAAGGCATCCTTTGCCAATAGTCCAGTTTCCCTTATATGTCCACTACAAGAGGAATGGAGACTACATCTCCCCGTCCTTGAACAAATCACTCTGCATCGATATGAAGGGGACGCCCCTCTTAATGAACAACGCAGACAACTGATGGATAGTGTGCCCCAAGTATGGTCCGAGCAGAACCCGGGAGGAATAGCTATCGACGCTACCCCCCATATGGATAGAGATGAAGCAGAATGCACAGGTGATTAATCAACCTCAATACCCCATTCCATATATGGCCAGAGAAGGAATTGAAGTACACCTGCAGAGACTGTATGATTTGGGAATTCTCAGGCGAATCCGATCTGCTTGGAACACCCCTCTACTGCCCGTAAAGAAACCCGGTTCTTCTGATTACCGACCTGTACAAGATTTACGGAAAGTGAACAATCAAGTAGCAGATCTAGTAGCCCTCGTACCAAATCCATACTCGATCTTGGCTCAAGTTTCCCCTATATCCAAGTGGTACAGTGTCATTGACCTCAAAGATGCTTTCTTCTCCGTTCCAGTAGCAGAAGAATGCCAGAAGATCTTTGCCTTCACATGGGAAAATGCACAAACTGGAATCAAGCAGCAGTACACATGGACTCGCTTACCGCAAGGATTTAAGCACTCACCCACGATGTTCGGGGAGCAACTGGCAAAAGACTTGAAGATGTACCAAGTCACGTATGGGCCAGTAATACAGTATGTGGATGACCTTCTGTTGTTTCGTGAAACGTATCACGAATGTGCAGTAGCCACTCTCCACTTACTAAAGACGTTGTACTCAAAAGGATACCGTGCAAGTAAAAAGAAGGTGCAAATTTGTGAATTGGAAGTAGAATACCTGGGCTTCCAAATCCGGGAAGGTACCCGTTGCCTTGGAATATCCCGTACCAGTTCAATACGAGGTCAACCTGTACCCACTTGCAAGAAAGAGCTCCGAGCGTTCCTTGGAGCTGCAGGATACTGTAGGCTGTGGATCGCTAACTACGCTGTTATTGCCCAGTCCCTGTACGACAAGCTGCGGGGAAAGGAGGCAGAATCTCAGCCTTTTCAGTGGGAAACCCATGAATTGACAAGTTTACAACAATTAAAAGATGCCTTGATTGAACCCCCTGCTCTAGGGTTACCAGATGTAATGAAACCATTTCATCTATTCGTCGATGAAAAGAAAGGCATGGCCATTGGGGTATTGACTCAAACTCTAGGCTCATGGGAGAGACCTGTTGCATATCTGTCAAAAGGAATGGACAATGTAGCAAAAGGATGGCCAGGTTGTCTTCGAAGCATTGCGGCTGCATGCTTACTAATTCCAGAAGCGGTCAAATTAACTTTTGGACAAATCTTGAATGTAACGACCCCCCATACCATTCAAGGACTGCTAGAAACTCATGGACCAAAATGGATGACTAATTCACGTCTTGTAAAGTATCAAGCTCTGCTATGTGAAACTCCTGAAATTCAAATACAGGACAGCAAAAACTTGAACCCGGCCACTCTTATGCCGGCACCTGAACCCGTCGCACATGACTGTGAGGAGGTCATGACTACAATACATTCCAGCAGACCAGACTTGAGAGATCAACCATGGCAAGGAGCGTGGACACTGTTTACTGATGGGAGCAGCCAAGTTATTGATGGAATTCGAGTTGCTGGGTATGCTGTGGTTTCTGAAGACGACATTATTGAAGCTGAGCCCCTACCTCCTGGGACATCAGCCCAAAAAGCTGAACTAATTGCTCTCGCTCGAGCTTTACAATTGGCAGAGGGACAGACTGTGAATATTTATACAGATTCCAAATATGCTTTCCTCACAATCCAAGTACATGGAGCCCTATATAAGGAGCGAGGGTTTCTAACAGCTGAAGGAAAGCAATTGGCTAATGCGCTTGAAATACATCAATTGCTAAATGCTGTATGGGCACCACAAAAGGTAGCTGTCATGCATTGTAAAGCCCATACTGGAAAGTCAGATCCCGTTGCAAAAGGAAACCAATGGGCAGACAAAGCAGCGAAAGAAGCAGCCCGTGCCCATTTAGTATCAATCCCAACTACAACATGTCCACTTCTGCAATTCCCAACAGAAACTCCTACCTATTCGACAGAGGAGAATGATTGGGCACAGGCTGAACAGATCCACAATCAAGATGGCTGGTGGATTCTGCAAGATAACAGAGTATGGATACCAGAAACATTAGCTTGGACTATTGTCAAGGAAGCACATAACAAAACCCATCTCGGACGAGATGCACTAATAAAGTTGCTGGGAAAAACGTACTACATCAATAAAATCGTCCAATTAACAAAGCATGCAATCAGCCAATGTGTCACGTGTGCCAAAAACAATCCTAGAAGTGGACCTGGTCCATCACCCGGACATATTCTAAGAGGAACTACACCATTTCAAGTTTGCCAAGTCGACTTCACTCACATGACTCCGTCCAAAGGCTACAAAGCAATGCTGGTGGCTGTCTGCACCTATACCGGATGGATCGAAGCCACACCAACACGAACTGAAACCTCCAAAGAAGTTGCGTCCCTGCTCCTTCACCAAATCTTACCACGCTACGGATTACCAAGACAAATCAATTCAGACAATGGACCAGCATTCACCAGCGATGTTATCCAGAGATTAAGTAAAATTCTCGGTATCACATGGCATTTGCACTGCGCATGGCGACCGCAGAGCAGTGGATCTGTTGAACGAGCTAACAGAACTTTGAAAAATCAGATAGCTAAACTATGTCAAGAAACAAAGACCAAATGGCCAGACATCCTACCCTTAGCCTTGCTACATATCAGATGTAGTCCAAAACGATCTGGGCTAACACCGTATGAGATGATGTATGCAAGACCTCCACCTCTCCCTTCTTTTCCTGAATCACTGCAGATACAAGGGGAGTTATCACTCAGTAATCAGCTCAAAGGACTATATAACACAGTCATTGCGATTCAGGACTATACATGTGACGTTGAGCCATTAGTTCTGTTAACCCCAGTTCATCCATTCCAAGTTGGAAATTCTGTATGGATCAAGGACTGGGATGAATCCGATTTCCTTAAACCACGTTGGAAGGGTCCATACACAGTACTACTCACCACTCCTACTGCTGTAAAGGTCTCTGGATGTCCTTCCTGGATTCACTGGACTCGTTTAAAACCTGCTGCCTCCAGTTGGCAAGTCTCCAGGATTGGAGACCACAAATTAAAGTTCACTCAAAACAGGCAACAAGATAGTCCAGATTAGATGATTATAGTACTTTGCTAAAGAGTACTAACATATACATTTTTTCTTCCTTTCAGAATTAATCTACTGAACTACTTACAACTCAAATCCAAAGTGTTTACCCTCAACTTCCAGCCATGAAAAACAGACTACTACAAGTTATTCTACTAATTTCCTGTTCTAGAGCTACATCTCTCGTTCTACCTCTAAGCAAGAACTGCACTGAATGTGTCAAGTTAATCCGTACCACTACTCCAGATGGGTTCCAGATTGTCTCTACCATTATACACCAATCCCAGCCACCCAGCTCATGTGCAACTCAGCCTGCGTGCTCATTGAATACTACTCAAGGATACCAGTCTTTTCACCGTTGCCTGCAAAATGACAAAGTCATTTGTCATACACCTACAACTCCCAAGTACTATAACATTACCCTGATTGCTGGATTACCAAAGAGCTATACCTCAACTATCATTCCGGAAGGAAAAGGCATCCTATACTACATCAACTCGACCAAAGTCCTTATCGGAGGAGAATCTACTGCTACCATAAACTTCGACGCCTGTGAAGCCATTGGAAAACACCCTAACGCCCTCCATTGCGGATCTAAGGCCTGGAAAAAGTCCTATGCTCACAACCACAAGTACCTTTGCCCTTACAATCGGGTGGCCAACCCATCTCATTGGCTACCATGTCAAGGAGACTTAATTTTATCAGGATGGGCTCTGGTATGTGACTATACAGGAGGAGGGTATCATGGCTGTCATGGAATTGGCAGGTTAACCGCAGTAGTTGGTAATACCATGTCCATACAATGGCCCATACGGGGTGAAGGATATCCCTGGCAAGACACTTGGGGCTTTGGAATTGATGGAACTGGGAAAGACCCCATGACTTATATAACAATTACCCAGCGTCGAGACAAACCTCGACCAATCATTCATCAGACTACTGTTGTGGGCTATCAGTCCTTCTTTGATGAAATATCCCACGCATCAGCAGAATTGAAACAACATGCATTCTCCAATCGCGCAAAAAATATGTTTGTCAATCTGGCTGAGAATATAGCTCTCTCCCTTGAAGTTAAAAATTGTTTTGTCTGCGGAGGAACGCACACCGGAGAACAATGGCCATGGGAAGCCAAAGAGGTCTTCCAAACCGATCTCAATCAATTGAACACGACTATAACTTACAAACGGAAACCACACCCATATGAATGGGCTCTCCAGACGGATGTCATTGGCAGACATTGCATATCTCGACAACATTCTCGAGTATATACTACCTCTGTTGGTAATTCCCCATGTACTGGGGTGCTTACTGCTAACCTAACCAAACAAACCTGGTGGCAAACTGAGAATTTGACAATGCCCACTACCATGTGGACTGACAAAATCCTCAACAAAACGTGGACTGCTGCTGGGGTGCCAACTACCCTCTTCGCTGCACCAGACGGCTACTACTTCGTTTGTGGCCGCCGGGCATATGAATTGCTACCACTCAACTGGTATGGCACCTGTTTCCTGGCCACCATACGACCAAGTTTCTTTCTCTTACCAATCACAGCGGGTGAAACATTAGGAGTACCTGTCTACAGCCCTATGAAGCCAAACAAGCGTCGCAGAAGTCCTAAAGTTTCTATTGGTGATTGGAAAGATCAGGAGTGGCCTCCTGAACGAATTGTACAATACTACGGCCCTGCCACATGGGCTGAAGATGGCTCCTATGGATATAGAACTCCAATATACATGTTAAATCGCATCATTCGCCTACAAGCAGTACTAGAACTTCTGACTAACGATTCTGCTATGGCCCTCAATATCCTTGCCAAACAAAACACCAGAATAATTACAGCTGTCTACCAAAATCGTTTAGCCTTGGACTACCTCCTAGCACAGGAAGGTGGTGTCTGTGGCAAATTTAATCTCTCCAATTGTTGTTTACAGATCGATGATAAGAGCAAAGTTATCGAAGAAATTACTGATCGAATGATCCGATTAGCTCATGTCCCTGTGCAGACTTGGACCGGTATCCTTGATTGGACTTCCTCACTACCAAATTGGCTTACTTCAATCCCCGGATTGAAGGACATTCTCTTTCCTCTTCTGTTTTTTATTCTAACTTGCATTCTGTTCCCTATTTGTTTACCTCTTATTTTCAGAAATCTACGATCCATGATTGAAACCATTGCTGATCGCAGGGCTGCAGCTCATGTTATGATGATCAATAAGTATGTGTCGATTTCCTCATTCCCTGATTCTGACGCATCTGACTCTGATGATATCTCTTTTGATTCTGATAACGATTATTTTGATACTAAACTCTAATCCCACCTAATTCAACGACAGGACCACTTTTGTTGCTAGGGTAAGCCGGGCTACAAAGGGGGTTGACGCCATTAGGGCCCATCCGTCTCAAACCCGTGAAGAAACCAACGACCTAGCAGCATCTTAGGGTCCACCTTGAAAGTTATTAGTATTAATTCTTGCTTCTCTTTTCAGTTACTTAACAGCTACAAGTGATACTTCCACTTTCCGTCGCCGTTGAAGTATCAAAGGGGGGAATGAAGGAGTTCGATTCCATGAACCCCTGAAGACTGCACAGCTGTGACGCCTCTCGTCTCATCATGCTGCAGTGAAACGCACAGCCATCTTGATTTACTAACATTTGCAACGCAAACGGAACCTAATACGTAATGACGTACTTACGCACTAACGTTTAGTGAACGTGACTCCATTTTGGATTCATATTTTGTATTGTATTAATACGAACGCCGTCGCAAATGTCTAACCCGTCAATTAAATGACGAAACAATAGTCTGATCATAAGCTACACCTACTAGAAACCACGCTAGCTATTGCTTGTTCAGCAGTTTGTAAAATGTTTGTTCAGCAAAACCAGAACGCATGTGTGAAAGATAAGAACTGTAAAGTGTATAAAGGTTTGCTCCGAAGGGGGCGTGGCATGCAGTTGTACTAAGCCGTTGTCTTAGCTGCATCTTGCTGGCAATAAAAGTCTATCTTTACGGATCAGTTGTCTGGACCTCCTTACTGACTAAAAAGAGACGGTTACAATACTATTTGGAATCTGAAGGGCTTTTTGAAGGTTAATTGTAAAGCCCTTGTTGGCTGGTACAGGAAATTAGATAACATGGATCACAATTATGGATATCTTAGACTAGACATAACAGCTTGTAATCTATCCTTTGGTAAAATGGAAGCCAATGAAAAAAGCTTTAAGCACTGACTGAATATGTTCATAAGGCTGAGTTCCAGTGATTAGCCTGGCTGCAGTGTTCTACACAAGCTGAAGTCTGTTTGTTTGTTTATTTGTTTAATTCTTTTTCTATACTGACGTTCATAAGTCATATCAAATCGGTTTACATTGGTATTTAGGAAGCTCAGCTAAAGGGGAATCACAGTAGTCTATGCAAGTTGGTATTACGTCTTGAATTAGGCCACATAAATCAGATCTATGTAAATATGGGTACAAGTAACAAATATTCCAAAGATGTAAGAAGCATGCCTTAACTGTACTGCTGATCTGTCCACAAAGATTAAAAAGTATTGTACAGTTTGGATTGCAAATTAGCCTTGGCTTTCTCTCTGGACTGGACTGATACCCTTAGAAATTATACTCGTTATTTTGTTTTATTTTGACCCCAGTGAACCCAAACTGCTGTTGCCAAGTGCATCGTTTGTGATTGCATAGCAAATTGGATCTCTTTCTGTTAGGTCCAGGCAGGTCTGAATCTTGATATGCCCTTCCAGTGTTAGAGCCATAGTGGTGTGGGTGGCCCATCTGAGAGTTGGCCTCCATGGAAGAGATTTGTAGGGCTGCAACATGGAGTTCAGAACACACATTCACATCTCATTGCTTGAATAGTCACTTCCAATGTCACAGTAGGTTTGGTTAAGCCTGCCTCTCAGATCTATTTGAGATTTAGAAACCAACTCCATCGCCCTAGGCCCATTATCATTGTTTTCCAAATTGCCCTTTTATAAAAAAAAAAAAAAAAAAGAAGGAAAAAATGGTTGCCACCAAAAATTATTTTGCCCGTTGGCAATATTTTACTGGTTATAATTCCCCTTTTTTGTTCTGGGCAGGCTTTAGCTATGGATTCATCATACATTGAGGAATTACATCTTGCTTTCTCAAAGGACAAGCAGAAGTTGCTTATCTGTAACAGGTACTCTTTGAGAACAACACGGTGTAAGTCCTCACAGAAGCCACTCAACTTCTACCCGTTGGGTACATTTGGTGCACGATAGGACATCTTCAGCTCGGTACTCACCCATTTGTGAGGACAACCATCCTGCTTGTCCTGTGAGAAAGCAAATGTTGCTTACCTGATGTAACAGGTGTTCTCACAGGACAGCAGGATGTTAGTCCTCACGAAACCCGCCCACCACCCCGCGGTGTTGGGTTCGTTTTTTATTATCTTATTTTTTGGCACTGCCTGTAGCTTTGAAACAAGACTGAAGGGAGACCCCTGCTGGCTGCAGGGTTAGTGCCGTGCTGGGCATGCCCAGTAGGGGCCAGTCAAAGTTCCTGAAACTTTGACAGAAGTTTTCCGTGGTTGGGCTCCATCCTCGATGTCACCCATTTGTGAGGACTAACATCCTGCTGTCCTGTGAGAACACCTGTTACATCAGGTAAGCAACATTTGCTATCACCTCACCCACACACTGTGCTGGCCATATTCTGGACTTGATATTCACCAACCCATCTGTTATTTTGCTTGACTCCACCGTATCTATTACACCAGTTCCATGGTCTGACCACCATCTTATTCGTTGTAATGTTAATTGCAACATTCCTACTGCCGTTCCTTCTACTACTCCACGAGGAAACCCAACCTTTTCTTGACCTCGAAATCACATTGATCCTTAATTTTTTAAGGACACTCTTCTTCCTTTCATTTTTAATTCCGCCAGCAATGATATGACTGACATGGTCAATACCTGGGTCAATGCTCTCATTACCGCTTCAGGTAAACTCATTTCTACCCACACATCCCTCTGCTCCAGAACCTCCTATGCCCCTTGGTTCTCCCAAATCGTGATGACATTAAAACCTCCACAGCCTCAAAACAAAATGGAGAAATAATAAATCCACCCATAATTTGTCTGCATACCTCTCTGAATTATCCAACTACTGCTCCTCAATTAATGCTGCAAAAAAAGCCTATTTCTCTAACCAAATCTTCCAAGCTAACAATAATCCCCAAATCCTCTTCAATACAGTTAAAAGGCTAACCAAGCAATTCAACACCGACTTTCTATATCCTAAACCTACCCCGAGTCTCACTTTTTGTGAATCATTTAAGAATTTCTTTCAAAACAATATTGACAATATAGTGAATACGTTTCCCAACTCTTTACCCACTGTCAAGACTCAAAACCATCTCATACTGGGACTCCTTCAAACCCATTGTCAGCACTGAAGTAATCCAGATAATCTCTAAAATGAATCCTTCCACTTATCCCCTTTCCCCTTGTTCCACAATCCTGCTCAAATCCATGAATTATGATATTGCACTACCCATCGCTAATATTATCAACTCCTCCTTGTCTACCGGATCATTTCCTAACTCACTAAAACAATTTGTGATTTCTCCTATCCCAAAAAACCAGAATACCACTACACCTGAGTACAATAGCTTCCGTCCTATTTCTGCACTACTGTTCATTGCCAAAATTATTGAATCAGCTGTATTGAAACAACTTTCTGAATACATGGATCAATTCTCTATCTTAGATCAATACCAGTTTGGATTTAGACAACATCATAGTACTGAAACTCTTCTTTTCTGCACATAAGAACATAAGAAAATGCCATACTGGGTCAGACCAAGGGTCCATCAAGCCCAGCATCCTGTTTCCAACAGTGGCCAATCCAGGCCATAAGAACCTGGCAAGTACCCAAAAACTAAGTCTATTCCATGTAACCATTGCTAATGGCAGTGGCTATTCTCTAAGTGAACTTAATAGCAGGTAATGGACTTCTCCTCCAAGAACTTATCCAATCCTTTTTTAAACACAGCTATACTAACTGCACGAACCACATTCTCTGGCAACAAATTCCAGAGTTTAATTGTGCGTTGAGTAAAAAAGAACTTTCTCCGATTAGTTTTAAATGTGCCCCATGCTAACTTCATGGAGAGTCCCCTAGTCTTTCTACTATCCGAAAGAGTAAATAACCGATTCACATCTACCCGTTCTAGACCTCTCATGATTTTAAACACCTCTATCATATCCCCCTCAGTCGTCTCTTCTCCAAGCTAAAAAGTCCTAACCTCTTTAGTCTTTCCTCATAGGGGAGTTGTTCCATTCCCCTTATCATTTTGGTAGCCCTTCTCTGTACCTTCTCCATCGCAATTATATCTTTTTTGAGATGCGGTGACCAGAATTGTACACAGTATTCAAGGTGCGGTCTCACCATGGAGCGATACAGAGGCATTATGACATTTTCCGTTTTATTCATCATTCCTTTTCTAATAATTCCCAACATTCTGTTTGCTTTTTTGACTGCCGCAGCACACTGAACCGACGATTTCAATGTGTTATCCACTATGACACCTAGATCTCTTTCTTGGGTTGTAGCACCTAATATGGAACCCAACATCGTGTAATTATAGCATGGGTTATTTTTCCCTATATGCATCACCTTGCACTTATCCACATTAAATTTCATCTGCCATTTGGATGCCCAATTTTCCAGTCTCACAAGTTCTTCCTGCAATTTATCACAATCTGCTTGTGATTTAACTACTCTGAACTCTGCACAGACATTCTACATCGCTGTTTTGACTCTGGCACCTCTTTCATATATGTTTTCTTAGATCTATCTGCCGCATTCGACACAATTAACTATGACATATTGCTCACCCACATATCAAACATTGGATTAACCAGCACTGTCCTAAAATGGTTTAAATCATACCTTCTCAATAGAACACAAACTGTCATAATCAACAACACCAATTCTTCATGCTTTCTGTTAAATACTGGTGTTCTTCAATGTTCAGCGCACACTGCTGCTCTATTTAATATATATCTCTCTCCTCTCTGCCAACTTCTATCAACCTGGGTGTCTCCTATCATATCTATGCGGATGACATACAGTTTTTTTCTACACGTCTTGACTGGAACTCCACTGAACAATTTCTTACCATATGCCTAAGTTACATTAAAACCTGGTTATTTCATCACAAACTAAGTCTAAATTTATCCAAAACAGAAATCATGGTTCTTGGCAGCCCCTCATTTCCCTATATCCCGACACATATTATTCTTGACAACATTAATATCAACATCACCAATAAAGTATGGAACCTCTGCGTACATTTTGATCCTAAACTGAACATGCAATCTCATCCAATCAGTTGTCAAAACCTCATTCTATAAGATTCAATTTTTAAAACACATCAGACCTCTACTTGAACATAATGCATTTCGTACTGTCCTGCAGTCCTTCTTTCTCACTGGCTTGGATTATTGCAACACTCTCTACACTGGTCTCCCTACATCATCCCTACGCCCACTGCAACTTGTCCAAAATTCGGCTGTTCGTCTTCTTTCCGGCTCCAAGCTCACTGATCACATTATCCCTGTTTTACATAATCTTCACTGGGTATCCATTAACTGGCATATACAGTATAAATTACTATCATTCACATCCTAATCCATAATAAAAATTGTCAGCTCTCCTCAACCTTACATTTATACACTCCTTCCCGCATTTTAAGATCACAGAACCAAATGCTACTACAAATACCTTCTCCTAAATCCACTGGGCTAGTTATCACTCGGAAAAGATCCTTCTCAATTGCAGGCCCCATCAGTTGGAACAATCTTCCCACACACATTTGTCTCATATCCAAAACTAAGGAATTTCAAAAAGATACTAAAATCCCATCTTTTCAAATGCGCCTTTCCAGATTAATATCTTTGTATTTTCTTCCCTTCTTCCCTTAGCATCTCTTCTAGTCCTTCGATCCTAGCTCCTGTTGCCCTGCCTACTCTCCCCTGCCTACTCTTCTATGCTCCTTTATAATATATTTTATTATGTATTTTATTTTGTCATTTTTATTTTACTTTGTTTTAACTTATTTTAAGCAGTAAAACAAAGCAGTAAAAACAAAGTAAAAATTTTTACTGAATGTTGTTGGTTTGTCGGTGCTTACTTCGAACCTCCAGTGGATCGCTATTGACAGCTACAAACATAATATAATTTATGTTCCCTACAGGGATTTGATGAGCTCACATATTTTTGTGGCAATTGCCTGCTGATATCAGCCCTGGTCTTATTGATTGCTCCTGAGGCAGCTCTATGAGAGAGTGAAACTCGGCCAGAGTCGGGCATCACTAATAAAGGGCGTTTCCAACAACCGATTCTCTTTGTTTTTACTGCTGTACAGCCAACTGGATCGGCTTCCGCTTAACTTATTTTAATTCAGATGTTTTATTTGTTATATTTACTCTATGCATGTTTTATAGTAAACTGCCCTGAACCTTAGAAGGAGCGGTATATAAGTATTTTGAAATAAATAGATAAATAAATAAGTAAATAAGTGCCTGACATACAGCACCCTCCGACTTAATATCATGGTGATATTAAGTCGGAGGTCCCGAAAGTTTAAAAAAGTAAAGAAAAAAAAAATTTTGAAATAGGCCTGTGGCTTGCGGGTTGAAAACCGGGCGCTCAATTTTGCCGGTGTCCGGTTTCCGAACCCTTGGCTGTCAGTGGGCTCGAGAACAGACGCCGGCGGCAAAATTGAGCATCGGCTGTCAAACCCGCTGACAGCCGCCGCTCCTGTCCGAAAAGAGGCGCTAGGGACGTGCTAGTGTCCCTAGCGCCTCTTTTTACCGCCGGGCCTAATTGAAATAAATTTATTTACTGTATCGCGCGCACAGGAGAGTGTCCTGTGCGCGCGCGCTGGGAAGCCCGCTCTCCCGCTTTTTTTTTACTGTATCAGCCCGATAGTTTGTAATGGTATGCACAATGTGAGGTAACCTAGAAAAGAAACAGAACCTATTAATGCTCACCAAACATAGCACAGTTGCCATACTGGCCCAAAATAGCTTTTATTGAAAAGGGCCAGAGCCCTTGAGTAAAGGCATACCCAAGTCACTGAGGTATTAATACCATTGCACCAGTTGGAGAGAACTTTATCAAGTGAGGAACTGAAACATCTCTCCCAGGGTTTTGGGTTTTTTTTTTAGGGGAAGGAGTGTCATTTTGCCCTCAGAAGTACATGATTTAAAACAATATGCTTACTGACTAACCTGCATTCTTTAGCATGTGAATGCTGTGCTTTTCTAATTTTGCTCTATCTGTGTCATTGGGTTTCTGTCCTTACAAGGGTTCCCCCCCACTCTTAGGCAATGCATGTTTCAGTTTGGTAACTGGGAGGGATAGTGCTGTGCTGTTGTAATGAATGGAAGCCTCTGATGGGTCAAGGTGTGAAGTTCTATCTTGTGATCAGCTTTTAAGCGTACCATACTGTTTCCTACTTTTTGTAGTCACATTCATATGAGACTGAGTTTTACTTTGATTTATTTTTTAGATATCTGAAAGTACCACCTCTGATTCAGACTGGGAAACTGAGGTAGAGAGCTTCATTTTCAACAGATTATCTTCTTCCCACGAAAGTGAAGGAGAATCTTGTTCTGATGTTGGTTCTGGAAATATTTCGTCAGATGTCAATATTGCATCAGGTTGGCAAATCAATCTGATCTTTTTTTGTTTTGCTATATTTTCTTTGTATTTTATAAATGTATAAATATATATGCGTGTCTTTATATCAGGGTCTCCAAACTTTTCAAGAGAGAGGCTACGTATGACATTTCAAATTACCAAGAGGTCTGGGTGGGGGAGGGGTTGGGTGTCATTGGGGGTGAGAAGGGGAGGGAGAGCCCTTTCAGAGTTGTTTGAGAAGGGTTTGAGGGACCATGTCTATCCTTTTTGGTGATTTAAAATGCTGGGAAAGTGGGTGATGGTAGGGAACAAGGTTTTGGTGGATTTGTGTTAGTAATATTTCTACATATCTCCAAAATTGGCATCTGTGTCTCCCCACCCTTTCCCCAATATCTATACCCCCTCCCCCCGCCCCAGGGCAATAGGTGGTGAATGGCAGGATAGGGTACTTGCATGTGTGGTGTACTCTTTCTTGTTTGAACTTCGTTTTTATTGAGTCAGAGGAAATACAGTATTGTTCGGCTGCAACAAGTCAGTGAACAATACAACCAACATCAGCCGGCAGAAATGCTATTCAGATAGTCAAAACGATCCAAGAAGAAAGAAAAGATTCTAAAGCTGATATTATCATCCACCTGGGAACCAATGACCTCGCTAGTATCAGCATCCAAGCGGTACAGAGAGAGATTTCCAGTCTCTAGCGAAGCAGATTAGTCACATTACCTTTACCATTACCTTTTCAGAAGTGTTACCTTTTCATGGTAAGGGGAAGGAGAGGCTAAGCCATATTTATAACTTCAATGTATGGCTCAAACCTGGTGTAAAGAAAAATGTTTGGATATATTGGGAGCTGGGGCCGTGTATGTAACAGAAAAAAGCTCTTTGTCAAAGATGGCTTACATTTGTCTGTGGAGGGAAAAGGATCCTAAGAGATAAATTCAAATCCTATGTCATAAGACATTTAAACTAGAGGTCGGGGGTGACAGGAGGACATTAAAATGTCATCCCCCCCAAATACAAATGCAATGAAAAAGGGCAAAGGCGATAACAAAAGCCAGCTAAATAAGTCACAAATGCTCATAGTTTAGGCAATAAAATCCCAGATCTGCAAGCCCTAATGGTGGAGGTGGACTTGGACATTGTTGCTGTCACGGAGACGTGGTTCATAGATTCACATGATTGGGATACGGCCATACCGGGGTATAACTTAAGGAAGGACAGAGAGGACAGAAAAGGGGGAGGAGAGGCTTTTTATGTCAAAAACAATATCCAAGCATGCGAGCTGCAAGGAAAATGGGGCAAAGAAGAAACTTTATGGTCCATCCTAAAAAAGAATTGATGGGGCATCAGTTTTTATTGGAGTGATTTACAGACCTCCAAATCAAATGGAAGTACTAGACAGAAATCTGGTTGAAGACATCCAAAAGATGGGGAAGAAGGGAGAATTGATGACTGTTGGAGATTTTAATCTGCCGGATGTAGACTGGAGAATCCCTTCTGTGGAATCTAACAGTAGTAGAGAGTTAATGGATACCCTGCAAGGGGCTCTGTTCAAACAAATGGTAATGGAACCTACGAGGGAGGGAGCTTTACACAATTTAGTGCTCACTAATGGAGATAATGTCTCTAACGTCCAGGTGGGCGCCCACCTCAGCACCAGTGATCATTAAACGGTATGGTTTAATATCACTAATAGGATACAGAGAAGTCGCACAAAGACCCTGGTTTTGTGTTTCAAAAACACGGACTTTGTTGAAATGGGAAAGTACCTGGAAGAAGAACTAGAAGGCTGGGAGAAAACAAGAGATGTGGAACAATAGTGGGCCAAACTAAAAAGAGCAATTACCAAAGCAACTACTATATATGCTGGAAAAGTAAAGAACAGCATGAAGAGAATGAAACCTATCTGGTTCACAAAGGAGGTGGCTGATAAAATAAAAGATAAAGGAACAACGTTTAAGAAATATAAAGGATTCAAAGGGAGAATCACAAGGAAGAATATCTGGTGGAAGTGAGGGAGACAAAGAAAGTAATCAAAGCGAAAAGTCAAGCGGAAGGATTGCCAAAGAGGTAAAGCGAGGTGACAAAACATTTTTCAGATACATCATTGAAAGGAGAAAAGTGCAACGTGGTATACTGAAAATGAAAGCTGAAAAGGATCAATGGGTGGAGACAGATGAAGAAATGGCAGAAATATTAAACGAATACTTCAGTTCGGTGTTCACTAAAGAAGACCCCGGAGAAGGACCGTCGCTAGTTAACAAGAAACTGAAGAGTGGAATGGATGAAACTCCGTTTACAGAGGAGAATGTATGGGAAGAGCTAGGAAAACTGAAGGTGGACAAAGCCATGGGGCCTGATGAGGTTCATCCCAGGATACTGAGGGAGCTCAGAGATGTGCTGTCGGCTCTGCTGTGTGACCTGTTCAATAGATCCCTGGAAATGGGAGTGGTGCCAAGTAATTGGAGAAGAGCGCGAACAAAAGTACGCTGGATTTTATAAGATACGTGCGTAGCCGCGCGTATCTTATAAAATCCGGGGTCGGCGCGCGCAAGGGGGTGCACATTTGTGCAACCTGCGCGCGCTGAGCCCAGCGCGCGCTGCCTGTTCCCTCCGAGGCCGCTCCGATTTCGGAGCGGCCTCGGAGGGAACTTTCCTTCGCGCCCCCCCCCCCCCTTAACTTTGCGCGCGTCGGCCGGCTGCCCCGCTCCGTGGTCCGGTCCCGGGGGCTGTTCCGGAGGCCACGGCCACGCCCCTGGGTCGAAACCACGCCCACGTCGCCGCCCCCGAAACGCCGCGTCATCCCGCCACGCCCCACGACAGGAAGCCCCGGGACTTACGCGCGTCCCGGGGCTCTGCGTGCGCCGGCGGCCTATGCAAAATAGGCACGCCGGCGCGCAGGGGTTTTAAAATCCGCCCCATTATGCGTCAGACACACTTTATGAAACACATTTGATGTTTTGATTCATCACTTTATTTAATAATCAATTTTAGACATAAGTAGATCCCATGCTACTAATATCAGTGGCTATTCCCTAAGTCAGCTTACTAACAATTAATGGACTTCTCCAAGAACTTATCCAAATCTTTTTTAATCCCAGCTACACTAACTGACCTAACCACATCCTCAGGCAATAAACTCCAGAGCTTAACTCTGCATCGAGTGAAAAACTTCTCTCCAAATCCTCACAAGAGTGTACTGTTCAGTTTGTACATCTCACTCTAAATGTCAAAGTGCCCCCTGACCCCTACACTACTACCTAAACCTCACCTTGAATGACTAGGTGGGCCTCCTGTAGAGGTATAAATACCTAACTACTAGAAGGGCCTTATAGCTAGTTTCTCTCTCTCTCTCTCTCTCCCCCCCTCCCCCTCTACAGCTTAAAATACCCAAAACGCTAAGATCGTAAAGCGCACGGCTTACCGCCAGTGAAAAAGGTGTAGTTATTTCCGGCATTAAAGTCAGCCCACTTTGACAGACATCCAGCCCCTAACTTCTCCCCCTTTTCCAAATTAGCATAGCACCATGTAACATTATGGTGCTTTTCGGACTCGAAAAGGCCATAACGCGAGATGGATAATAACCCCCATAGTTTGCTTTTTTTGACCACCACCACACACTGAGCCAAGGATTTCAAAGTATTGTCCATAATGGTGCCCAGATCCTGTTCCTAATATGGAACCTAGGTCATGTAACTACAGTGTGGGTTACTTTTCCCTATGTGCATTACTTTGCAGTTGTCCACATTAAATTTTATCTACCATTTTGATGCCCAGTCTCGCAAAGTGCTCCTGCAGTTTCTTACAGTCCTCTTATGAGAAAACTGCAGGAGGATCACTAACAAAGGCAAGTCCAACAGAGAGAAATAAATGTTACTAAATTCTTCAGTCCAGTCCCCCCCCCATATAATGCCCTTCAGTAATATTACTTCAAGGAATACCTTCTCTTAAGACTATCATACACAGGCTGTGTATGGAATGTAACTCTCACTAAGCCTACCATATAATCATAAGTCCACTGTAGCCGTTACTTTTTCAAATGTTTTCATATATGCCTGGAATGGCCAACCTTTCACATACCAAGATCCAAGGAATCAGAATGCACAGTAGATCTAGGTTTATTTAAAATTTGTATACCACTAAATCATAAAATGTAAAGGCGGTTTACAAAAAGCAATAAAAACATACATCATAATGTAATCAGATCAATAAAGAAGAAACAATGACCACATGATGTGATTGTATCATGAATGCCGGTATATAAAAACCTTAAATAAATAAAATAAAGAGAAATACAGCAGAAAGAGCCTGATCTTTTCCAGAGAATCAGACATGGGGAAGACTTCAGTGGGGGCTTCTCTCCCCTCATACTCACCAGTATATCTCTTGCTCTCTCAATCCTTCCATCACGTATCCATCAGTCTCAATTTTCCCACTGCTCTCTCTCAGTTGCCCATCTCTCAATCATCCATTCTTTCTTTCTCCCAATTCCCTACCGTGTTGCTGCCAGACACTCTCTCTCTCTCTCTCTCTCTCAATCCTGCCCTCACCAATTACTTTCAGTCCCTCCCACCCTTTCCTCACCTGTCTCTTTTGACATATCCAGCATAATGTCCTCCATTGCAACAAAAACCATGGCAAGGGCTTGCAGTTTTTTTCCTCCCTCTCCCCTCACCCTCTTCCCAGAACCAGTATCCCTATGACTTTCTAAAATTCCTGCCTTACCATCACCTCCTCTCTGCGCCCAGTCCCTCGCTCTGTCTCCTCCACTGCCCTGTGCCCAGCATCTTCCCTCTCTTTACTCTGTTTTTATCTCCTTGCTCATACCTGCTATTTCTTTCTCTCTCCCCGACTCCTCCCCTTCAGTACCCTCTCTGACTGTCTCGTAACCCTCAGCCATCACTCTCTTTCTGGCTCTCATGCGCACACCCATCCCCGTCATCACTCTCTGGGTTTTTTTTTTCAACCCCTTTTCCCTTCCCAATTACCACCTCTGGCTGTCGCTGACCCCTCTATCCCATAACACCTTTCTTTCATTCTCTCCATCCCACTCCCCTACACACTTTTGGCTCTGTCACTTTTCTTCCCCCTTCACAACCCATCCTTGCTCTCCCTCCCCCTTTCGTTTTGCTAACTCTGGCTCTGTCACTCCCTCCCTCTTCACCCGCTCTGGCTCTCTTTCACACTTACCCTCATCACCTCCTCTGCTCACTCCCTCCCACCCCCTAACACCTTTTTTGACTCTTCACCTCCCATCACCATCTCTAGCTTTCTTTCATACACATCCTCCCTCTTTGTTTTTCTTTCTTCCATTTGACTTTCCCACCAATTCTTTTGAAATCTTTCTACCCCATCCTTGATACTCGTGTGTCCCCCCCACTTCCCTCACACACACAACTCCCATTCTACATGACTCTTATTCAACCCTTGTCCTGGCCCTCTCTCCCCTCCTTTATTTTTCCCACTCTAACCTTGATCCCCTCACACCTGCTGCAGAATATGTAGCAACTAATATTACAGGATCCTCACCATGTGAGTATAATATATTTCACACACACAATTTCACCCGGTGCTTATATTTATATTATGGGTCCTTTCCTGTATACCCGCTCAACAATTATTATGTATAAATTTATTCTTATCTTTAAGAAATTATATAGGACAACAGAAGATGGTTTCATATATTTAAAGCCACCATCCAGGTGCCAAGTTTTTCATGTAATCATTAACACACCTTCCGCCTCCAATTTTTATTCAAACTTATATGTTTAAAATTATTGAGCTGGGTTACAGGGAATTAACCCGTTTTTTGCGTGTTAATTTGTCGTTTTTATTTTTTAATCAAATATTCTTCCTGTGACTAGCACTTTTCAGTTATTTCCTTTTTCAAGCCGCCAATGGAACTTGATCTTATAGTACCACCTGCTGGGCAGATAAAAAAAAAAATTACTGTGGGCATTGTATATTCTCTATGCAGTGCTCATGGTAGGCATATTTATTGGCACTTAAAGTTATTGGTTTTTAGTTTATATATCGTTTGCTTTATGTAATGTAGCAATTTGAATCTCAGCAAAGACAGGACACTGCAGGAAATAACTTAAGACTGCAAATTATTAATTCAGAAACATAAGAATATGATAACAGATAAACACTGCAAGGCCCATGTAGTCTCTCCAATTTTCCTTCCTGTTATAATAATAATGCAAAATCTATTTGAACTCAAGTTTCAAGTTAACTTCCTCACAGCTCTCTGCTTATCCCAAACCTTTTAAATTACTTTCTTTGCTTTCACCACATCCACTAGAAAGCCACTCCCTGCTCTATCCACTTTTTTTTTTTTTTTTTTTTTGGAGAAATCTGGCTTTTTTTTCTCCAGCTCCTTTTGAGCCACCATCTCAGTCTGGAACAAGGGCTGGGGATCCTGGTGTTTAATGAGCCTTCATTCGCACCTACCTATGGATTTTCCCCAATTTTTATAAACTCTCCCATCAACATTCCTAGTCTGTTTATATTACTGTGACAGTCCTTGTCCAGGGCTATGCACCAGAGCACCCTCTGAAACCCTGCAATCAAGCAGTGCTTTAACACTGGAGCCTATGAACACTGCCTCTGCAGCATCCTCAGCTGACTTGGAGGAATGAAAAACCAGATTCGGTGATTGAATTAGGGGCATTCTGTATGGCAGTACACAGCAGTGCCACTGAGTACCCGGGCCAGCCTTGACCACCCTTTCTGTGAAGAAATACTTCCTTGTTTTCCTTCTTTTAGCTTCTTACCATGATTCTCTATACTATGATTTCTTTTCCACTGAAAAATGCGGGACTCCTGTGCATTATTTATTCGTTTAAAATATTTGAATATCTCTTGAATCCCCTTCTCCCTCCTATCCCTTAGGCTATAAATGTCTTTTTTTTTTATTCTTTTCTCTTGCAAGCATCTCCTTTCAAGAGAGATTTTCTGTTGACTTTGCGTTTTTATTTCTCATGTCAGAGAAACAGGCTTGCAAGTTCAAATTCTGTCCCAAGTGCACATACAAGATGCTCATCTATTCAGGCAACTAATTTTCTGTACCTTAGTTATTCAACATAGTGAGTGTAGTGGATTTTCTTCAGAGTTGGAAAACTACTTGTTTACATTTAATTTAAGCATTTCCAAGCTGTTTTTCTGGACTAAACTTAGCCTTTCTGAGCAGTCAAATTACATAAAAATACATTGCATACACAATAACATGCAAAACCTAAAAACAGCATAATTAAAGAAAAGTCAGATTGCATCATACAACAAAAATAAAAAATACAATGCCCTCTACCTCCCTAGGAACATCATAATATACAATAAAATGCTATCTGTAATGTAAAAATAAAAAGACTGTAATGATAGCTCTTTACTAACATACACAACACTTTACTGCCCCATTTCACAAAATAATCCCCCCGCTCTAACAATAAAATAAGAGAATCAGTGAGGCACTCCATCTTTTTAATTTTTTTGTCATGGAAGCTTCCTCAACAGTAACCCTAAAAATGTTCAAAGATTTCACCCTCAAACTTAAAAGAAAAAAAAATCTTGTGATCCACAGATCCTCAGTTAGGGCTGGATGCAAGCGTCCTCTATCAAACTGATGAAAATAGGAAGGTTTTTAATTTCTTGCAAAAAATGAAATAATCTAACTCCAGCCTAAGTTCATAGGAAGACTATTCCATAATATTGGGGCAGCTATTGAGAAGGCTTTTTGCTTTAGACCATGTTAAATGGCATTCTTGAATGGACTGTATCTTTAATAATACACCTAGCAGCAATGTAACTAGTCTTCCCTCACAAATCTATTTTTTTTTTTTTTTGAAGGGGTGAATAAGCATACAGATAAAGGTGAACTGGTAGATGTGGTATATTTGGATTTTCAGAAAGCTTTTGACAAAATCCCTCATGAGAGGCTTCTAAGAAAACTAAAAAATCATGGGATAGGATATGATGTCCTTTTGTGTATTGCAAACTGTTTACAAGATAGGAAACAGAATACGATTAAATAGTTCACTGTTTGTTTTCACAGTGGAAAAAGGTAGAGTGCCTCAGATCTCTACTTGGACCTGTGCATTTTAATATATTTATAAATGGTCTGGAAAGGGGTACGAGTGGGGTGATCAAATTTGCAGATAACACAAAATTATTCAGAGTAGTTAAATCACAAGCGGATTGTGATAAATTGCAGGAAGACCTTGTGAGACTGGCAGATTGGGCATTCATATAGCAGATTAAATTTAATGTGGAGAAGTGAAGGTGATGCATATAGGGGGGGGGAAAAACCCCCATGCTGTTGCTACACGATGTTAGGTTCCATTTTAGGAGTTACCACCCAGGAAAAAGAACTGGGTGACATATTTGATATTACATTGAAATTGTCAGCTCAGTGTACTGCAGCGGTCAAAAAAGTAAACAATGTTAGGAATTAGGAATGGAATGATGAATAAAACAGAGGATATCATAATGTCTCTGTATCGCTCCAAGGTGAGACCGCACGAGTACTGTGTACAATTCTGGTCGCCGCATCTCAAAAAAGATATAGTTGCTCTGGAGATAGTACAGAGAAGGGCAACCAAAATGATAAAGGACATGAAATGGCTTTCCTATGAGGAAAGGCTAAAGATGTTAGAGCTATTCAGTTTGGAGAAGAGACAGCTGAGGGGGGTTATGATAAGAGGTCTACAAAATCATGAAAGGACTTGAATGGGTGAATGTAAAATGGTTATTCACCTTTTTGAATAATACAAGGAAGTTAGCAAGTAGCTCATTTAAAGCGAATCTGAGATTTTTTTTTTCACCCAGTGCACATTTAAGCTCTGCAATTCATTGCCAGAGGATCTGGTTAATGCAACTAGTGTAGCTGGGTATAAAAAAGGGTTGGATAAGTTCCTGGAGGAGAAGGCCATAAACTACTATTAATCAATAAGGAATAGCCACTGATTTTTGCTGGCATTAGTAGCATGGTGTTTATTTAATGTTTGGGTACTTGCCAGGGACTTGTGACTTGGATTGGCCACTGTTGGAGACAGGATACAGGGCCTGATGGACCCTTGTTCTGACCCAGTATAGCATATCTTATGTTCATCAGTTTGCAATATGTGATTCCTAATCTTTGTGTTAGTGTGAGCATTACCTCAATTCTATACCTGCTACACTACAACTTTTGCTTCGAGTTGTAAATTGTTCGCTTTTTGAGTGGCAGTGAATTTTTCCCCTTTACACACACTTATCAAGCATGTGGCTCAGGCTATCCTTTTTCCCTTTGTTGACCAAGGACTGGAAGGGATGTCTTTTTTTGAACATAAATGTTTTCTTGCCACTCAACATCCAACATGAGTTACCCAGTCATCAAGCCATTGTTTTCTTCCCTAGAACCTGATCATGTGTTCACTGGACTGTACCTTCATCCTGCTGGTCCCCCAATGGACAGGTGGTTCACTAAACTCACCTGTGTGACAACTCTATGGGTGAGCCACATGATTAGCCAGTTTGGTTACATTTTATTCACAGGTGCAGTGAAATCTCTGTTCTGCTACTAGAAATATGGGGTCCTTATTCAAAACAGAGTTTTCCCATTTTGTTTCTATAGAAAAATAATGTATTGAATAAGGTCTGTGGTTTAGTAAGGTGCAGTGTCTTGGTTGTGAGTTAATTGGAATAGCTCTGGCAAACTACCGGCATAAGAAACATATAGGTCTTTTTGCATGTGCAGCCATGTTTTACAGCTTGTTTAAAAAACATTTGTATTAAGAGAGATCCTTCATTCTGTAGATCAAATGTCCTGTTGTGTCTCTCTTGCAGGGTGCACTATCCAAAACAGCAGTAATAATTATGAAAGTTCCTGCATAGGGAGTTAACTGTAAAGGCAGCTTATAACAAATTAAATGCTAATAATACGTTACTGTTAATTTAGGTGTCCAAAACAAACACCCAGTTTGATTGTTTACCTAATTATAAAACATATGAAAATTCTGGGAGTATGAACTGTTAAATTCTAGGTTGGGTAAAGCAGTATAAGTATGAGGGAACCGTGAAATCATAAAGCCTGTACCTGAATTTATCCTACTAATAAAAGGCTTCTCTTAAGCAGAGTGTTGGGAGCATTCTGATTATAATAATCAGATGTTGCACACACTGCTCTCCAATAGCATTGCAATCAAATTAATACTTTCTGGTGGAACTGCATTATAAGCCATTTGATGTTTATGAAATTGTGAAAGTATTTGTCTTTTAGGATGTTACGCCCGTCGGTCACAGATGATTGTGACCACTCATGCTCACCTCTTTCTTTTCTGCGCCATCGATTCTGGGAAGAATGACGGCCTCCGCCGACCTACCTGGCGTTCCTTGAACGGCGTGGGCGAAGCCGACCGTCATCTTGTTTCCAGAATCACCTAAGTCACGCGCGTGCATGGGCCACCTTTGTACATGTCATGGCGGGAACCTCGGGGGCGTCTCCTCCGGAGAACGTCAACTCGCTGCTGTACTTGAGCTGATTGGCCCTATGCTTCTACAAGTTAGCAAGGAGTTCCATCGTTGCTGAATCCGCGCTATCCTTGGACTTCCGGTTCCAGATTTCTCACTTGGCGTTTGAACGCTCTGGGTACCCGCTCCTCGGGGGCCCTTCCACGTTCCTGGCTATCCGCTCCTCGGAGAGCCTTCCTGCCTTGTACTGCTACCTGTCCTGCTTCTCAGGACACTCTCCTGGAACTACCTCTTGTGAGTACTTTACTATGGACTTCAACGATTCCAAACCTTACGGAGATTCTATACTGTGTACCCCGTGCCTCGGGCCACTACCGTATCTTCCTCAGTAGGAGTCGCTCTGGTCTTCCCTGTGCTACAGGTTATTGCCACACCATCTACAGGATCCACCTCTGGTCCCTGCACCTCAGACTACTTCATTTTCACTGCAGAACAGACATCCTCGGCGTACCCCGCTCTGCGGGCCACTACCGGATCTGCACATGTGAGGTATTTGCTACACTTCTGAACAGACTTCCTGGTGTACCCCGCTCTGTGGGCCACTACCGGATCTGCACATGTGAGGTATTTGCTACACTTCTGAACAGACTTCCTGGTGTACCCCGCTCTGCGGGCCACTACTGGATCTGCACATGTGAGGTATTTGCTACACTTCTGAACAGACTTCCTGGTGTACCCCGCTCTGTGGGCCACTACCGGATCTTCACATCAGAGGTATCACCTTGGGTATACCCCTCGGCTCTGAACTGTACTTTAACTACACCTCCTGCTCCATGGGCTTTACTTTTCCTTCCTTCATAATAAAGTCTCTACCTTACAGCTGTGTCCTATGCACTGAGACCACACCTACAGACGGTGAGGCTCACAGGGCTCCTCCCCGTGGGCTGAGACACCTCTCACCTCGGCCCAGGGTTCACATTCTTACAAAAAACAGAACATAGTGGTTACCTAGAGGGTCATTTTTAGAGAGTGTGGGGAGGTTTGTAGTACTGGCTTGCAATATAATTTTTTAAATGGAAACTCCATGCTGAGTTAAAAAAAAAAAAAAATTGGCTGGCTGGTGCTAGAGGAATCTTACTCTGCAGACTTTGCAAGTGCATAGTGTGCAGGGTAGAGATGCATCAGGATTTCAAAATAAATACCAGGCCATACTTCAGCCACCATGGCTGCACTGGCTCCGCCCCTTTCCCTGCAGGGAATATGTGGGCAATTTTTCCTGCAGAGCAGGAAGGGCCTTTGCCTATGGAAAGCCCTTTTAAAAATTGTTCCCTTAAGGACCTCTTGATGGAGTCCAATGAGTGACAAATTTAAAGTGGCTGCTCTAAGAAAGGTTTTATAGATAATTCAGTTGCCTGTTCGTGTCATCAAGAGCCTCCCCTTTTTCTTAATTATTTTTTTCTTAAATTTAACTGTCATATACAGCAAAAAGCAAAAGATTATAAACATAAGGAAAAATTCAACACTACAAAACTAAAACACCAGGAAGATACTACCAAATTTGAATCCTTCCTTGCATTAAAGTCCACCAGTTCTGAGAGATCAAACTAAAAAAAAGAGCAAAAAGCTCAAGAAGGCAAAACCCCAACCTCATATCAGAACAATAAAATATAAAGAAAGGAGTACTAATCCCCATAACTCATGCATTGCAGCCATTGATACAGGCTGTTGCACACCAAGTGTAATATACCAGTGTTTTGTGAGTTTTTCTTGCAAGTAAAAAATATTGATCTGAAGCCAGCTTGAAAAACTGACACAGAGGCTGCCAGGGAGAGTAAAAACCAAAAAAAACCCAACAACCACATCCCACATTAAATATGTTCAGTGTGTCCTGTTTGTGTGTATTTAAGCTTAAAAAATAATTGCTGGCACATAATTAGTCTTCCGTTGAAATATATCCGGGAAAAAGAGGTGACCAGAATCCAGTCTCTCCTTCCGAGAGCACACCCAGTACTGACAGTGTTTCAACGGCGATAAGTCTGCTTCAGGAGCCAATCGAATGATCTAAATTAAATCTAAAATATAAAAAGAGACCTGAAAAAGTCATAGTTAAAACACTCAGTGTTAAATAAAACCATTGTCTTTATGCTTTTCCTCTACATGGCAACATCCTGCCAAATGCAAGGGCTTCTGATGTCAATACATCTTACAATTTAAAAGAGCATAAACCAATCAAAGGGTAAAAATCTGGTGATGTAATCTCTCTGCCTGAGTGAATGAAAATGTTTGTTTTCATTTCTGTATTTCTCTAAAATTTTTCCAAGGAGCATAGTTGGGGAGTACAACCAACACCATAGGCACTAGGATATCGCCAGAGCTGAATCCCTCAAATTCAAAAGAGGCCAAAAACTAGAATGGGTACCGAAAATACTCACAGTGGCTCTACAGAGTCATTAGAAAGCCATGTAAAAATTGCAGCATCAAAGGTTCAATCATCAGTTTCATCTGCACTCCCCTTGCAGGAAAGACCATGTTTTGATTGTGGCACAGAAGAGAGCTCCACAGGCAGTCCTCATGTGTCTGCTTCAGGGACTGCCCCTGAAGCAGGCACATGGTGCCGAAACATGGCCGATGTCGGACGGGCAATTCCGCACTCATGAAAATCTATAAAGGCGGCGACCTTGATAAGTATATAATAAGATAGTGGGTCGGATAAACAGCCAGGGAGAAGGCATTTTAAAGAAAAAAGAAAATTAAAAATAAAAAAGTGGACATTCTCAGAAATAATAAAGAATAATAGACGGGGACGAACAAAAAGGATAACTGCAAATCGGTTATCCTTATATGAAGCCCCCGTACAAAAACCACTGGGCAAGGTTTCCCTTGAAACAGCAAAAGTTGGAGTATTGAGTAAGAAGGGAAAGAGGTTTGTTGGTGATTAATTGCATCAGTAGCATGGGATCTTCTTAGTGTTTGGGTAATAGCCAGGTTCTTGTGGCCTGGTTTGGCCTCTATTGGAAACAGGATGCTGGGCTTGATGGACCCTTGGTCTGACCTAGCATGGCAATTTCTTATGCTCTTATGCGTGTGTGCATGTGCACACGGCAAAATATAGCATGCACTGGAAATCCTGATATTTGCATTACACTGACTCGTGCATAAATTTTGAATTCCTGCTTATAAAAAATTGCACAAAAATTTTTTTTCACACATAGCCTTCCAAAAATTAGAAGGAACATCACTTGGGAGTTACTTAAGTGGAAAATTTTGAATAATCAAAACTAAGTACCTGCCCAAAAAGGTACAAATATTTGCAGGTAGTTTTCATGGGACAATCACAGCAAGTAAAAACTACCCATGGGATATTCCAAAATGTGGGTAGTTTATCTACCTCTTAGTATTTAGCACAGTTATGAGGAGGAAACAGGAACCACAGCATCCTTCTTTGATGCCATCCTGTTTTTCCCCCAGGATCCTCCCTGTTCTGATTTGGATATTGGTGTCTAACATTTCTGAAATGTTCTCATACTTAGATTAATGATGACAGAAAAATGACCAAGTGAATTGAATCCCTGTTGTGCTGAACTTTTGTTGAGACTCCAAAACTCCATCTGGGAATTGCTTTTTACGTGTATTTATTTACAAAATGTTTATTCCGCTGTCTCAAATACTGTCCAATGTGGAGTACAACATAAAAACAATTTAAAATACATTTTTTAAAAACAATACTTAAACTATATAAAACCATCTGCACATTTTATTTCTTCAACCCGCTGCTCAGAAGTTTTAAAAACTACTCTGCATATGCCTCATAAGAGTCACTTTTTTACGCCCTTCTGGAACCTCATTATGTCAGTCTCCTTCCTTAATATCTTAGGAAGATTATTCCACAATGTAGGCCCCAAAACTGAAAACGACCTTTTTCTAGTGCTTACCAAATGACATTGCCTATTAGAAGGAACATTCAAGAGCTTTTGCTTACTTGATCGCAACTCCCTCTCTGGCTTATGTGTTCGCAACTAATCTTTCAGGTATCTCAGACCAGTTTGCAATTGGGCTTTAAAAACCAACATAATACATTTAAATTTGGCTCTTTGAACAATAGGTAACCAATGCAATTTTAGTGTAACTTTGCACCTTATCAGGATTCCCTCAATTAACCTAGCGGCGAGTTCTGAATTATTTGTAAAACTTGAACTGTTTTGATTGGCGATCCGTTATAAGGTATGTATATAGTTGATCCAGGGAAGAGATGTTTAAATAATCTATACCAAAAATGAACTATACCAAAAATAATTAGTGCTACAATTTTTATTGCAATTTATTTTGACCTGATAGTTTTGTCCTATTTCTTTGGGATGCCAGTTCAGTAAATAAATAGGAAGCAGGGCTGGAATCTTTGAGCTATGAGCCTTCATTTGCAACTTCTCAGGGATTAGTTCCCTGTTTTATATTTCCCCCTCTTTTCCCCAACATATCTAGTCTAGTCATTCCTTTGGCCAAGGCATGCACCAGGGCTCCTGAAATTCTGTAATCACGGGCCTTGAATTCAGCCACTAGGTGTCACCCTTGAGTTAATTTTTATTTAGATTTAGCTTTTACCTGGTAGCTCAAGGCAAGTTACATTCATTTGAGTAGGTATTTCCCTGTTCTCAGAGGGCTTATAATGTTGGAGCCTTATTTAGTAAGCATTTTCCCCATAAATACAAAATGGAAAAAACCTTTAGTAAATAACCCCCTGTTTGTACCTGGAAGGCAAAAATGATTGCCCCAAGGTCACGAGGAGCATCAGCAGAATCTGAACCCTGACTTCCCTGGTTTTCAGCCTGCTGTGGTAACCACTAAACTATTCCTCCATATTTTCCTTTCCCCACTTCTCCAAAGGGCTTGTGAATGCTGCCTCTGCAACACTGCAACATTCCCAACTCCAGCCAGTAGTGGGTGTGGATGACTTGACGTGAGATTGAATCAGGGACCTACTGCATAGCAGGGCTGAACATTATCACAGGACTGACGGATTGCAAAACTATTTTAACAAAAAATTTGAATGCAGATTCCCCATGCCAAGCAACAGCCCCTTTCCTCTATCTTTAATTATTATATATTCTCCCCCTATTTCAATTAGCTCTTAGCCTATCTGAATGACTTAGCACAGAAGATATCCACTGATTGCTCATCTAGTCCTTCCCTTGGCTGCTGTTCTCCTTTTTCTGATGCTAATTTCTCTACTCACATACTAAACCTTTCTCAACCACCTGTTGCAAAAGTCGGCCGAACGGGACCGCAGCCAGACCCCTCCACCTACCGGCTCGGCCGACTCCGCCTCCTCAGACCCGGGAACCTCGCTTCAGCTGGCAGTTGCAGCCGGCGAGCCACGCAGCAGCCCTCCCTCCAGACCGCCATGCCGACGCCACGTGCAGGACGCCACGCTGGCGGCTCCTGCTCTGGCCTTCCTCCTGACCCCTGGCTTCCCAGGCGCGTGCGTGTGCCACCTGACCCCTTTTCAGGGGTCACCGCGGGAGGGGCCCAGACTTCTCCTCCCAAATCCTCAGGTATTTAAGGCAGGACCTGCTTCTCGGGCCTTGCCTTGGCTACTCCTGGCTTCAGTTCCTGTTTGGTTCCGCCGTCGTCTGTTACTTGTTTCTTGTCTTCTGCTTCTCCGGGCCAAGACCCTTGCCTGCCTGACTATGAGATTCGCTGCCTGCCAAGACCCCGGCCAGCTTTGCTACGTAGGCCCTCTGCCTACGTCCTTGCCTGCAGACTCTAGTTCATCTCTGGCCTGAGACCCCACATAAGTCCAGCCGGCCCCGGTACCCAAGGGCTCAACCTGCGGGGAACGAGGGCTGGTAGTGGTGAAGGTCCCGAGGGGTCTCGGGTCTCCTATAGCCTCGCCTGCTGCCGGAAGGACCCTCTGGGGCTCCTCCTCATTGGTTCCCTACTCTGCCGGCCCAAGGATCCACTCTCGTAATACTACCTCTCTAGCTGACCTTGTTCCAACTTATTCCTTCTCAAGAAATCTGAGGTATTCCTCCCTTTTATAATTTCCTTCCATAACGCTTCTCTTATTTTCCGATACTGTCCAACTCTTTCATAACAGCTGTGTGTTTTTTTTATTCTGAACAATGTGTTTTAATTTGTTTTTTTAGCCTACTTTTCTAAATGATGCTGAAAGTTTACAGCAATATTCAAGTACAATGACTACCAGCCCAAATGGGTTTATAATCTAAGTGGGTACTTGTGGCAAAAGGAGGCAGTAACTTGCCCAAGGTCACAAGATGTATCAGTGATGGAAAGAAGAATTGCTCATCCTTCTCAACCCACTACACTAACCACCAGCCCATGCTTTCTCTAGTAGATCATGACTGTCTTCATTTACTGCTCTTGCTCTTTCTCCCACTTCTTTTTCTAAAGGCTTTGAGCATGAGCTCATTGCCAAATTTGTAACTTTATTTTCTGCTAGTACTCTAGGCTTTCTTCAGTTTGGCTTCGGATCATATGATTTCATGAAAGCTGTGCTTTATCTATTTAATCACCTCCATAAATCCAGTCTTCTTTTAAAACCAAAGCTCTGGAGTTTGGGGGAGGAGCCCAAGCAACATGGAAGCTGTCTAGCTCCATTGCTGAAAATGCTATTATCTGTTTAGTGGTTTGCTTTGTTCTATAAGATGGTGAAACGAAAGGGGGAAGACTGTGCTTTCACTCCATACCTGGGACCCCTCTTGCTGGGCCTATGGACAGGCATGTTCTTTGGCAGTGAGGGCAAGGGACCTTGGAGCTGCAGAGTTTAGATCCATCTTCTGTGGTTCCAGATCTGGAAGTTTCTCTTAGCCAGTGAGGTTCCCTCCTACCCCTTATGGCCCACAGACCATGCGGCAGCAGGTGAATATTTTTTTCAGGAGAATTTGTGATGCCGAGCCCTATTTGGGTAATGTCATTGCTAGGTGATGCTACAGTAGAGGCTTCTAGGCAAGAGGAGACTGAAGTGGAGGTTGGAGCCCAAAGGGGGAAGCCATACCATTACAGAGGAGGAAAGTTTTCCTGAGGGGCAAGCTGGACAAGGAATGAGGCAGGGAGCAAACAGTGTAGCTCTTCTAGCCTCTTAAAAAAATCCCCACTTCTTTGAACTTTGAAGAGTCTATCTGGGGCTAAAGTAACACTGGAAATGATTTGGGCTACCATCGTCCATATAGACCACTCATAGGTAGAATGAATGAAATTCGTGTTCTTTTGTCTGATGTGATAGACAAGTCAAGGATTCAGGAAAGGATCAATAAAAAAAAAAATGTAACCAGTATATTGGGACATTGGAGAAATGGGAAAGAATGAGAATGTGAGGGAGCAGTAATGTTTTGATGGAGGTGAGTAGGGGGGAAAGAGATGTTAAAGTTTGAGTGGGCAGCGAAAGTAGCCATGAAACCAAAGATGATTTGGAGTGATGTCCCTTTAGAAGAGTTGCATCTTTATACAAAGATTCTTGCACCTCCATCTGGGGCCAGCCATATACCATTTAGAAAGATCTGGATGTCTTGTTGGAAGTCTACAACTGCTGGTGTGTCACAACAGGCAGAGAGGACATTAATTTCAATTCATAGAGGCCTTGTTCACTGACACTACTGCTGCTGACAAGTTTCAAACTTATGCTAGTTCAATTCCTTTTTTATTTCTGTTACCATGTGCCCAATATATGCGCATATATTTTTCTGTGAAATGATACTTGGGGCATTTTCAGCGCACATAAACTCATGTACTGAGAAAGACAAGAGCTTTCTCAGGAAAATATAAAAAGTATGGTTGCACCATATTTCAATTCAATACAAAAAAGACATTTCATAGTCCCTGTGTATAATTCTGGAGTCCGCACCTTCAAAAAGGATATGAACAGGATGGAGTTGGTCCAGAGAATGGCTGCTAAAATAGTCAGGGGTCTTTGTTCTAAGGGTCATATGGGGATAGACTTAAAGATCTAAACGTAAACCCCAGAGGAAAGGAGAGATAGGGGAGATATGATGGAGATATTTAAATATCTCAAAGGTTTCCTGGCACAGGAGATGAGCCTTTTTCAATGGCAAGGAGGTTCTAGAACAAGGGGGTCATGAGATGTGGGTGAAAGGGGGTAGATTCAGGAAATATTTCTTTACAGAGAGGGTGGTAGATGCATGGAACAGCCTTCCAGTGGAAGTGGTGGAGACAAAAACAGTATCTGAATTCAAGAAAGCACGAGATAAATACAGGGAGTCTCTAAGGAAGTGATGCTAAATTAATTGTACCATTGGGCAGACTGGATGGGCCATACAATCTTTTTCTGCTGTCATGTTTCTATGCTTCTAAATTTGTAACATATATCTTTACTTGATAAATAATTGATTTTTGTACTTGATAAAATTTGTGTTTCTATATATTGTAAATGTGTAAAAACAAACATGAATGGTTTTCAATCAAGAACTGACTTTCTGGTTAGTCAGAGTTGTGAATCTTTATACAATTTTGCCAAATAATTGCTGCAGGTTCTTGAAAAATCTGCCACAGGAAACTTCAGTCTTTGAGTACAGTACTGAGTTATTTCCCATTTATTTCTTTTGAAAGATACCACCTTCGTTTGTTCTGGGTCTGTAGATGGTGGATCATATTTACATGAAAATCAGAAGGAAAGACTGTTGATGTCTATGCCAATGACACTAGCATTCTGTTATATGGCATTGCTTTGGTGGAGAGAGTCGATAACACTTGTTGATCTCTTGAGGTAAGAACAATCAAGTTATTTTCTTATTGCTTAAAATGTTGGTCTTGCAATGTGATACCATGTAAAGTTGGAAGGAAAATTCTACAGAACAGAAAAAGTAATTAAAGGGTATTCATAATATGGATTTTCACATTCTTTGAAAGTCCTAGAAAGGAAACTAGAGAATTGAAGCTGCAAAAGCAATTCAGGATAAGAGAGGCTTCCAGAGAAATGTATGTATTTATTTAAAATCATGTATTTATTGCCTAACAGATTACATCTTCCTAAGCGATTTACAACATATATTAAAACAATTAAATACACAATTTCTTAATGAATAACAGAGAAACCTCCATAAATCCATTAACCTTGCTGAAATTGGAGTGCTCTCATATGAAACTTTTTTCAGTTTACTCCCTAAACTGCTTAATCTCATATTTAAAAGTAATCAATTTTGACTGGATGTGCTGAGCCCTGCTGCTGGCCTCAGAAGCTGGGTAAGTGCTACTTATCAGGGTACATAAGAAGACTAAAGATAAGCTGCTCATCAGGTAGCGATGCTTTTTCTTGGTCAAAAGATTTGTTTTCCAGGATTTTCCTCTCAGCTTTAGAAGACGATAGATGCTGCTAAGAGCTTTATTAGAGGCCTGTGCTTTTACTGTTCCCCCAGCCCATCAGAGCAGCTGAACCACGAAGTCTGACTGATCTACCTGCTCATACTTTTCGTATCTAGAAGAGACCATAGTAAAAAAAGAACAGAAATGGTGACATGCTATTTTCTACCCCTCTCTTTTTATTTTTTGATATGCTGAATTTGTTAATGTTGTAATTTGGTTAGTGTTTATGCTGTCATTTGAACACTGTCCTACTTTTGCTTTTAAAGTGGCTGCTCACTTGGCCATCCTCTTCTTGGTTGCTGGAGACACTCATGCTTTGACTTCACACTTTTATACTTATTGTATCTCTAGAGCCTATACTCAGATTGTTTTGTCATTCTGGAACGTTCACTTTATTCATCTTGCTTTACACTGGTAAATGTACATGACTCTAACACAGATCACATTGTGTATTTCGGTAACTTGTCCAGCTTTCTCTCAAATTTTGATACTTCTATCTTTGACAATGACTGGGAAATTTGCTCAAATCTCAGATTGAAGAGATCCTCTGTCAGCTTCTTAGTAAATGCTCCTCCACCAGCCTACAAACTCTTATCTGAACCCTTAATATCTGAGGAACCTCAATATAATCAGCTTTGAAGTGCCTGAATACATATGGCAAAATACGTACCCTTTCAGGATAGATATTTTCTTCTCACGTAGTAGGATTGACTGCTTTCTCTGTTCCCCTAAAATGATAGCTATGGAAGATGCTTGTGACATTACCACATTCTACATATTAGATCATCACCCTTTTTCTATAATATTAGATCCAATGACTATTTTAAGTTTTCTTTCCCCTAGGCATTCTTGGCACTGTCACCTTCCCCTCCCCCCTTCCTCCACCAGAGGTTGGAAAACAGGGTGCAGATGGTCTGTGTACAGCTCCACAGTTTCCTGCAGCATTTGAGAAGTAGACTCTGTGGCAAGAATTAGAAAATTCTGAAGCACAATGGAACACATTTCTATCTTTTAAATTACATTATAAAAATAGGGATCAATATTAAAGCCAACAGGAAGATTTTTCAAGTAAAGTTTTCCATATAAATTTAACCAGATAGCCAGCAGAGCTTATCCATCAGAATAGGCTCCCCTGCTCCCCATGAAGTTCTCCAATCCTAATGAATTGAAAGCTCTCCTTCCTGCATCATTGACTCATCCACACATTGAGATTCTGGAGGTAAGCCTGTCTCTGGGAGCATTTCTGAGAATGCCACTTTGGCGGATCTAAATTTGTTTCCTGCCCAGAAATTTGCCCTCAAGAACATTCTTCTCATATTCTTGGTATCCATATGTTCCATAGCAGATGTGTCCTTCCGAGTACTCTCTCAAATCCTATCTAAGTGACACGAAAAGTCTGCTACTTTTGCACCAGGTAGGCAAGCAATCAAGCATCTTCTCAGCCATCAGTCTCCATCAGCAGCAGTCCTATCCCTCCCCTCCTGGGTACATGCTACTGGAGACTCATCCTCAGTAGGAGAGCATAACGCATCAGCTGGAATGCAGGTCCCAGCTCTAGGATTACTTCCTGGCACTTTCCTTTCTGGTGATCTTGCTTCTTCAAAGCAACACGGCATTTCTAAGTGGAGATGTCCCTTCCACTCTTGCTTCCAGTAACTGTATTTATTCTCTAAGAGCTGGGAGCTCTTTGCGATGGGTGCACACATATGACCTTTCCCCCAACAGGGACATACATATATGGCATGTTGTGTTCAAGACTAGATAGTCCCCCATCCCACTCCTGGATTGCTGTTTGCATCTTTTTATTGTTAGTAATTAAAGGGAGTGAGAAGTGCTTAACCAAGTACAAGTTCTTTATATTGCTAAACTGTGAAGCATTAGAGATTACTTTTGGAATTAATTAGTAGGGATGCAATACAACTAGCTTCTCGAGGGTTTAATAACTTTCCCTGTAGTCCTACTCTCAGAAACTCACTGTGCTAGGGTCTCACTTTGCTACAGGCGCTCTGCTTGAGTAGAGGGCTCTTTCAGAGAGATTTCAGTGTTATAGTATTAGCTAGACTTAGTCCTTAGGGTGAGGTATGTTTAACTAATTATCCACACACAATGCATAGTTGATTAATAAAAACAACTTTGAATCTGTTAACTATGTCTGTCAGTAAATTGTTTCAGAGATTCATTGCCTGTTCAGTAAAGAAATATTTTCCCATGATCCCTTAGTACCTTTCTCTCTGTAATTTTTTATTATGACTCCTTATCCTTGAATTTTTTTTTTTATGGATAATTTCACTTTGCTGTACTTTTATTAAGGTCTGTCGAATAATTGAAATTTTATATCATGTCTCCCCACCCCTTTTTCCTTCAGCAAATACATTTTGAGTGTCTTATGCCTTTCTTTGTAGGGTTTATATTGCAGACTTTACATCATTTGAGTAGTATTTTTCTAAATCATTTCCATCACTCAGTGATCTTTTGAAAGTATGGCCTCCAGAAATGAACATCGTACTGAAGGTGAGATCTTATAAGTGACCTGTTCAGAGGCAATATTACTTCCTTTTCCTGCTGATTTTTCCAAATCCTTGACCATTTTTCCAGTTATTTCAAGACGTCTTTTGTTTTTTCTACCCCTTTTGGTGTGTCTGCTTGGTTACAAATTTTTGTATCTGCAGGCAAGCATATTTTTCTCCTAAGCTGCTCAGCAATGTCACTAATAAAAGGTATAAAAAAGAAGTGGTCCCAGTATTGAGCCCTGGGGAACAACACTGATCACTTTGCCTTCATCAGAATGGATTTTATTTACCATCACTCTTTTGCCTCTAGTTGCTCAGCCAGTTCCTCAACCAATTAACAATTTTCTGGCCTACTCCCTATATTGACCTGATTGCTTATGAGTCTTCTATGCAGAACAGTGTCGGAAACATCACTGAAAACCAGGTAGGCAACACCTACTGCAGCTCCTTGATCCACTCCTCCTGTCACATCATTAAAGAACTCAGTTTTTTTGTGAGGATCTTCTTTATGTGAAACTGTGTTGTCTGCTGCCCTATATTCTACTTGTTTCAAGGTACAGCGCTATCTTTGCTTAATTTTGCCCATTATTGATATTAGACCAATAGGTGTGTATTTACTTGCTTGCTCCCTCTCCCCACTTTTTTCTAAGAGGACTACATAGACTCTCTTCCAGCCCCTCAGAATTTTCCTTTCTATTCAGGACAAGATGAATAGAGCTGTAAGTGGTGCGCTCAACACCCTTTTAACTCATTTAATATCCTTATATTACTGCCAGAGAGAGGGGAGGGTGTTTCCTTGCTGTTCTATCTGCCTACAAATTTTCTTTCTACAAATTTGCTCTGGAGAGTCAGGCCCATCATCCAGTGAGTAGGGGGTGGGGGTCTAGCCTGGCCCCCCTTTCACGCTCCTATTTCAAGCAGCAGTTGCTGCTGGCGCAGTATTGCCGAAGTGGTGACTCACAAGGGATATACACCCCTTTGAGTACCCCTTCATGTGGCTCCTACAGCGTGGCCAGACTTTTTTCTTTTCTGTTGGGCAACGGGACTGTATACTTATTTGACATTTTACCACGAATGATCCCAAAATGGTTTACAAAAACCTTTATAGTAGGTTACAATAGTATTAAATCAACAAACAATATTGGTTGAGCATCTATATATTTAAAGATAGATTCATAGTTAGGTTACTTTGTTGTTGCTGTAGAAATAGGAATACTGTGATAATTAAGTTGTTGGACAGGAAGACTCTGGTGGGAATATTTGGCTAAAAAGCCATGTTTTAGCTTTTTTCCTGAAGGGTGAGGTAACTGGACTCAAGTGTAGGTATAATGGAAGCATGTTTTGGATCTTTGGTGCGTAAAAATTAAAGGCCCGAAGTTTGGTGCAGGACAGTGTAGCAGAGGCAAGATGAAAATGAGAGCCAAATGGGAAGATCTAAGTTTTCTTTTGGGGGCATAAGGGCACCCTCAACTCACTCTTGCACTTGCACTTAACCTCTTTCCTGGTGCTCAGGAGAACCCAAGCCTGTGAGCTACTCCTGGACTGGATTTTAAAATTTTTATTGAATGTGTGTTGAAGCAAGTGTGAACTAAGTGGGGAGGATTGTTGAACTGAGGGCATATGGGTGTCATGAAAATAAGCTACTAGGGTGGAGAAGAAAAAAGGAGGCTGTCACTTAATATTATGTTAAATGCTCCCTCTCTGGATGAGATAAAGGGTCTGGGGCGTCCCAATAATGCCTTACATGCAGTGTTGGTAAATGTGTGTGCTGTGATGGAAAGATGGCACTTTTTAAAATAAGAACATAACATCAGAAGTGCCATGCTGAGTCAGGCTAAGGTCTGCTGAGTCCAGCATCCTGTCTCGGTACATTTTTTGAGAATGTACTGAGCTTTCTTTTTATAACTGAAATTTGGAGGTGTGAATTCAATGGGGTTTTATTAGTTCCATTGCTCCTGCTGGGATATAGGGGATTTCCTGCAGCCTCTAGGAGATAAACAAGGAGGTGGGAGATTCTGTCTGTAGTGGTGCTGATTCACCAAAGAATCTGCACAGAATCTTTATTACTGAAGTTAGAGAGATAGTACTGAGTCTAGAGCTGTTTTATTAATATATTGTACCCTAATAATGATGGAGAGGCTGCTTAACCTATTAAATCTGGTTAATAATTTGCTGTTTTGCAGCCCTACATGTATATAATCTCTTCCCCCCACACCTTTCTCTCTTCCTCCCCTACTTAAACTTATACCCTCTCCTTCCTTTGCCCCCTTATTATTCTCCCTTGACTCTTTTATAAATAGTAATATTATAACTAATCCATATAATATTATCATTATATATCTATTTATATTTTATAAATTGTTTATTGTTAATGCATTTAACCGTTTTTAATGTAAAGTTTTCTCAGTTGTTTTCTTACTGTTTTATGTAAAACGCAATTGCGGATTTTGTTCTATGTACACCGACGTGATATCTCTGATGAGCGGCGGTATATAAAAACCAATAAATAAATAAATAAATAAAAATAAATAATAATGCTTCACGTCTTTTCTGTCCTAAATTTAGGAGGCTTGAACTTTCATGTGGATGTGTTCTCACAAATGGTTGTGCTGCTGTTGGAGGTTGTGTCATCTTTGTGGTTTTGGCAATTGGTTCAGGGCTCTACACATAAGGCAGAGCCTACCTTGCATCTCTTTTTCTATCCCAGATGAGTTTAGGGATGAGGTTAAAATGGGCTCGCTGACTAAAAGCCCTTGATCAGATCACTTTTTGGTGCATTTTAATTTGACTATTAAGTCTGGACTTTTTCTCAAAATAGAAGAATAGTGAGAAAATCTTGTAACACATATGGATAACTTTTGAATATAAAAGTTTTTGCAGTTTCCTTATCTTGAAAAATGAATTTGGTGGATACGGGAACTGCAAAAATCCTTAAATACCATTTCAGCACTGAAACATAGTAAATTATGCCAGACAAAGATCCAAGTGGTCCATCCAGTCTATCCAGCAAGTTTTTTAGGGTAATGCCTGCTATTCCTACAGGTTATACTCATGCCTTCTGTTAAGGGTAGTATCTGCTGCTCTGTGCAGGTTACCTCATGCAGAAAATTAACACAGATTACCCTTTTTTGTTTTTTAAACTTTTTGTTTATGAACTTTTCAAAATATTACATCCTTGAATACAATACAAAATGTATACTTTGCAAACCACTGACGACAAAAAAGGAAGAAAATGTACAATCCAAAATATACTTCAGTACATCCACCCAAAATAGTCTACAAGAATAATAAGAGGGATTCAATGTACAAAATCCAGAGTAACAATAACCAAGTCTTCAACTTATATACTATAAACATTCTTTTTAACAATAAAATAAATTGACATTCCATTGTTAAATTTCAATAGTACAAATCCAGCAAAGATTGACAGCACTAAAGAAAGGGGGGGGGGGGGTAGACAAGACCAATCAGTTTAACAATTCATAATATAGTACAGCACATAATCATGTGTCATACAAATCCAGAATAAGGAAATTCGAGATAAACCTCACACCAACCCAGCTGAGCAAGAAAAACAAAATTGAAAATCTACCCTTTGATCAAGGGCTTTTGCTCTGGTTGGTCTGGTTTGCACTTTAGGGAGAAATGGACCAATATGTCCAAAACCACCCCCAAATAGCATCATACTGCTTAAGAGAGACTTTAAGAGAGTGTGACAACCTTTCTATGTGAGCCATTTAAAAAACTCGGCTTCCAGTTATCCAGAAGGGGTATTCCAAACGTTATTGAAGGAATCTAACCCCTCACCGAACATCCTGGCCACCCATGCCAACCAATTTTTTTTGCATCCAAAAAGCTACAAAGATACTTGGGTTAAAAAAAAAAAACCAAAAACTTAGAAAACATTTTTGCATATTAAGAAAATATTTACATGGATAGTGCATTATGAAATAAACACCTATAGATAAAACCTCCCATCTTATTTTAAGAAACCACTTCCTATGATCTTTGTTTTCTTACTCACATTTAGAAACAGGTATATCTTCCCACTAGAAATAACCCATGATTACAAAAGTAAAGGCGCTTCATAGAAGCTTTATTTTATACAAACACAAAAGTCGCCAGCAGAGTTGCTGTCTTCATTTCTTCCTCAGGATGAACAAAGAGGATAGATGCCAAACGTCTTGTAAATTCCTTTATTGAAGTGGAGACACACGGATAGCCCGACTCAGGCCGAGTTTCGCCGTTTGGAAACGGCTGCCTCAGGGGCTACAACATAAATAAAGTTGTTAAAACATAATGATAATACATAATTAGAAAAATAATAAAAAAAATGTGTTAAAAACGGTGACATATAGAAAGCGCATTGATGTACAGAAAATAAAAAATATATTCAAAGACACTTAGCTCTCACAAACACTTAAAACTTAAAAACTCACGGTTTGCATAAAAATATAAATAGAGTCAAATCAAATTGACATAAAAGAATCAATATAAAAAATATTAATGATATTACCTTATATATGTTCTCTCTGATTCACAATTAAAATTATCTGTGTGTGGAAGGTCATATAGATGACTATGTGACCAACAACATTATTGGATCTGTAATGGTGCAGAAAGGATGGCAAAGTTATATAGGACATTTTATTCCAAAGATCAAATTAATGAAAAACTGTGTTATATAAAAGGGTGTAACGGACATTAATTCCTTGAATGTTTGAACAATCTTTCTTAAAATGTTTAAAACAATTTTTTAATAGAAATGATAATACTTTTATCCATGTCTAGACAATCAAAAATCTATATTCCTATCAAGTACTATACATATGAATGTGTAGAAAATAATTTAGATAAATGGATTGATTAATTAGTTGAAAAATTAATTTGTATTAACAGAATTGATGGAATGTGTGTGAGTCTTGAATATTTGATTAATTACAAGTGATGCATCATAATGAATGTGAAGTGCTTAATTCAATAAGGGAATTGTAGCTCCAATATCAGTGTGTTCTTAAACCGGATGAACTTAAAACAAACTTAAGATTAACTCAAACCAATTCATTTCTATATTCAAACTACAGTAGTAGATCAGTCAAATCACGATATCAAAATAAATAACACTACTAAAATAGTGAACTCATAAAAATGGGTCACAAGATGTAACTAGTATAAAGATATTATGTGCATAAGTGTGAACAATAGACAATTCATAATATGTGTGATATTGTGTAAGTGCATGTGAAAAGATGACAGTGCACCAGTGTAAAAAATGATAATAAAGAACATCTCTTAATAATGATTAAATTGCGTTGTAAAGCCATATGTGTGGTTGATAATAGATTAGTGTTGCAGTAACATCAGTGTTACAACTAGACATAGCCAATGTGTCTTTACTGATGGACTATGTCATATCGTTTTCTATTAAAAATATGAATGTAACAACATTTTTTTTAAAGCAAGTGTGAGAAAATGTTTTGTTTACTGCACATCAGTGCTAAATCATTAAATAGCCCAAAATCAAATTGAAAAACGCCTGACGACTTATATGAGTATCTATGTGGACACGTTGATGAATGGTCAAACATCTTAAATAAAAAGTAACCGATATTCTATTGATCGATACTGAACTTAAAAATTTTTATTATAATAAAATTAATAATAAATTGGTTTGCCGCATTTAATGTCCCATAAGGCTGAAAATTCTTATGGCTGTATAGATATAGGTATCTATTAGGGCACATTAATGTCGGGTCAAACACCTTAAATGAAAAGTAACTGTACTGAACTGAAGAAACATTTTTTTTTTTAAAATTGTCTATTGTTCACACTTATGCACATATTAATATCTTTATACTAGTTACATCTTGTGACCCATTTTTATGAGTTCACTATTTTAGTAGTGTTATTTATTTTGATATCGTGATTTGACTCATCTACTACTGTAGTTTGAATATAGAAATGAATTGGTTTGAGTTAATCTTAAGTTTGTTTTAAGTTCATCCGGTTTAAGAACACACTGATATTGGAGCTACAATTCCCTTATTGAATTAAGCACTTCACATTCATTATGATGCATCACTTGTAATTAATCAAATATTCAAGACTCACACACATTCCATCAATTCTGTTAATACAAATTAATTTTTCAACTAATTAATCAATCCATTTATCTAAATTATTTTCTACACATTCATATGTATAGTACTTGATAGGAATATAGATTTTTGATTGTCTAGACATGGATAAAAGTATTATCATTTCTATTAAAAATTGTTTTAAACATTTTAAGAAAGATTGTTCAAACATTCAAGGAATTAATGTCCGTTACACCCTTTTATATAACACAGTCTTTCATTAATTTGATCTTTGGAATAAAATGTCCTATATTACTTTGCCATCCTTTCTGCACCATTACAGATCCAATAATGTTGTTGGTCACATAGTCATCTATATGACCTTCCACACACAGATAATTTTAATTGTGAATCAGAGAGAACATATATAAGGTAATATCATTAATATTTTTTATATTGATTCTTTTATGTCAGTTTGATTTGACTCTATTTATATTTTTATGCAAACCGTGAGTTTTTAAGTTTTAAGTGTTTGTGCGAGCTGTCTAAGTGTCTTTGAATATATTTTTTATTTTCTGTACATCAATGCTCTTTCTATATGCCACCGTTTTTAACACATTTTTTTTATTATTTATCTAATTATGTATTATCATTATGTTTTAACAACTTTATTTATGTTGTAGCCCCTGAGGCAGCCGTTTCCAAACGGCGAAACTCGGCCTGAGTCGGGCTATCTGTGTGTCTCCACTTCAATAAAGGAATTTACAAGACGTTTGGCATCTATCCTCTTTGTTCATCCTGACGGCTATTATAGATCGCCTTCCTTTGTGCTTTTTGGTTCATTTCTTCCTCTCCTGGTTTCTCCAATAGTGCAGTTAAATCCAAACCATCCAGAGAACGCTTTCCCCTATTTGATCACCTCTTTGATCCTCCAGTCTCTTCCCTCCCAGAAGTTAGTAGATCTTACTAAGAGGCAGGATAGTGTTCTATCAGATACCACTTAAATCTAAAGGAGAGGAGATAGCTAAATTTCATAAAATGACAATCTTAAATTGAGGCATCTAATTTAGTTTTCCAGATTCTCCAGCTTCCTATTTACAATAATTTTTATCTTGAACCAAAGATGCTTGTATCACAACTGTCTGGTTAAGCTAAGCAGAGATCTTTTCCACCACTTGATCTTGAATGACTAAACTAGCCTCATGCAGCTGATTCCTCACTTCAAGGATGAAAAAACTTGATGTAGGGATGCCAGACAGAACAAATGGTGTCCAACTTCAGGTTTAACCAGAGAGGAGATCTCAGGAGGTTTAAGTCAAATAGAGGAAATAGACAGGGTTACATTAACACTTACCCTGAAAAAGAAACCACCTCATGCACTTATAATCCCCAAGATCGTGACCCAGGACGTGACTCCTCTAAAAATATACTTTTGTGTCCATATTATGGCATTCCATCATCAACTTTATTACTCTGAAATGCTCCCAAGACCATAGTCTCAGGTTCCCCACCCCCCACACTCACGGCGGTATCCAAGTTTCTACCTGTATCATGAGATCTCAGCTGCTCAGTGTCATATCTGAAGGATGGCTGAAGCAGAGTTGACCGGAGGACTGAGGGATACCTCCATTCTGGAGCTTGAGGCCATCCCCTCTGCCTCAGACACTCTTACCAACCTCAGTGAACTGAGCTGGTAATGGATGTTTGACGAGATGTAGAACCATTCAAGGTCAAGGGAGAAGGAATCCCTGAATTTTGCCCTTCCACTTCCTCACCATTGAAGAAGGAAAATAAGCTATTCCCATCAAAACCCACTTTTAGCGTGGCTTTCAAGGTGCAGCCATCTTGATTCCCATTGTTACCCCTTTTTTTTTAATTTCCATCCTGTAGTCACTAGGGGATCCTCTGTGTCATATCCATACCATTTTGAATTCCATTACTAGTCTTCACCACCTCTTCCAGGAGGGTATTCCATGCATCCATTACCCTTTCTGTGATGAAATGTTTCCCCACATTGTTCCTGAGTCTATCCCCTTGGAGTTTCAAATCATGACCCCTAGTTATATAGCTTTCTTTCCACTGAAAAAGGTTTGATTCTTGTGCGCCATTAATATCTTTCAAGTATTTCCTGTACCGCTCCTCTCTTCAGGGTATACATATTTAGTTCCTTCAGTATGTACAGTTCCTAGAAATAAAATCTCTCCCTGGTTTACCCAGGACTGCATGCTATCAAGCAGCAGAAGGGAAGAGCTGGAAGAAAATGATAGTAGAATCCAGCTGATGTAATAGAAACATTTGGAAAACTCCTTCTGGACAGTGGAAGGAGGCTGTTGAAGCCAGAAAAAATGTATTTTTTCAGAGATTCCTAATAAAGTAGAGTAGTGGAGTCTCTCCTTATCTTGGCATGAGGCATCATCGGATTCTTGGTGCAGGAAATCAAAGTGGGCTCCTTCTCCCTCTCTTTCCTCAAGTCCAGGAAAGCTCCCCCTGCAGCACGAGTTCCCTAGATTCACGACACGTTATCAGTTGAACATGGCGTGAAAGCCTGTGGTGCCAGCTGAGATGCTGAGAAGAGCACCTAGATGAAGCAAAGAATCATCTCCTTTGGTGCTAAAGAAAAAACATGTCAGCATTGGGCACTGTTGGACCTGGCCCATCCTTGATTTTGAGGTGGGGGATAGGCTCAGCACAGGTGAGCCTATCCCCCCGCCTCACCATAGAACCAAGCCATCTGTTTTATTCGGACCACATGCTGACCAGGGTGGTGTTCATTTCTGCACATAGCACGCATTCTAGGGTGCACTCAACTCCCTTGACATGGCATGCTAAGGCTCCTACAATGTTGTTGGACTGGAGTGCCTTTGGCGCATAAGTTCAAAATTCTCACTGCTATGGAGAACAGGACTGTGGTGCAGAAGGAGATTGTTACCTGCATGGACTAGAAAATCTGGCACCGGTCAGCAAGAGATGTTTGTGCAACCGGCATTAAGCATCTCAGAGCTGGCTGTTTCCACAGTTAAGAGCCTCTGTGGCTTCGAGCTCCTACTTGGTGCTATTGGCATCAGCAGCCCTTAGTGAGGATGAACTAGTTTTGGGTTTCTGAAGAGGATGCCTCTCAGCCAGTGGGGTTCAGCTATTAGATTTCTTTGCCTTTTTAAGTCCTGAAGACCAGAGAGGGAGGTTAAAACCTGTCTTTGTCCAAGATGGAGGAAATTTTCCCATATAGAAGGGCTGCTCAGAGTCAGAACAAGGATCCATCAAGCCCAGTATCCTGTCTCCACAGTGGCCAGAGCAAGTCACAAGTACCTGGCAAGTACCCAAACATTAAATAAATCCCATGCTACTAATGCTGGCAACGAGCAGCGGCTATTCCATATTGATTAATAGCAATTTATGGACTTCGCCTCCGCCTCCAGGAACTTATCCAAACCCTTTTTAAACCCAGCTACACTAGTTGCCTTAACATCCTCTGACCACAAAATCCAGAACTTAATTGTCCATTGAGTGAAAAGGAATTTTCTCTGATTTTGTTTTAAATGTGCTACTTGCTAACTTCATGGGTGTTCCCTAGTCCTCGTATTATCCGAAAGAGTAAATAACCGTTTCACATTTTCCCATTCATTATAGACTTCTGTCATATTCCCCCTCAGCCATCTCTTCTCCAAGCTGAACAGCACGAATCTCTTTAGCCTCCCCGCTTAAGGGAGCCTTTCTATCCCCATTATTTTGGTCACCCTTCTCTGTATTTTCTCCAGTGCAACTATATCTTTCTTGAGATGTGGTGACCAGAATTGCACACAGTATTCAAGGTACAGTCTAACCATTGAGTGATACAGAAGCATCATGACATCCTCTGTTTTATTTGCCATCCCTTACTAATGATTCCTAACATTCTATTCGCTTTTTTGACCATCACAGCACACTGAGCTGAGGATTTCAATGTAATATCAAATGTGATTCCCAGATCTATTTCCTGGGTGGTAACTCCTAAAATGGAACCTAACAATCGTGTAGCTACAGCATGGATTATTTTTCCTTATATGGAACACCTTGCACTTATACACACTATATTTCATCTGCTATATGGATGCCCAATCTTCAGTCTTGCAAGGTCCTTCTGCAATATATCACAGTCCATTTGTGATTTAACTATTCTCAATAATTTTGTCTCATCTACAAATCTGATCACTTCACTTTGGTCATACCTCTTCCCAGGTCATTTATAAATATATTAAAAAGTACCAGTCCAAGTACAGATCCCTGAGGCACTCCACTACATAGCCTTCTCAAGGACCTTCAAATGAGGATGTGCAGGGTCCAACATTGTGTTGGACCCAGCTTTTTCTGTTCCCGGGGCAGATACTCAGAATTACGACCCAGGACCACCTCCACCTTTTGATCTACCAGTGGCTGCTCCGGCACAGGACTATTTCCTTTAATGGCAAAGGAACAGATGTCCCTCCGGTGGTGGCAGATCCAGCAAAGCACCTCTCCCTTATCCTACTCAGCATCCCACTCTTTCTCTTCCTCTGTCTCTTGTCCAGTATCTCCTTTCTCTTCCCCTTATTCCTTCCCCTGTATCCCCCTCCACTCTCTGCCCTGCATCCCTCTTTTTCCATCCACTGCCATTTGCCCTGGGTCCTCCTCTTTTTCTCCCCTCCCCCCCACATTATTTATCCCATGGCAGCCATATCAAAGTGCTTTTGAAGCTGAGTATCTTCTCTAATCATTACGAGTTTGGTCCCTGGCGTGGACAAGAGCTATGTCGCAACATTGATAGTGTCGGGCTTGACAGCATCCTCTATCCCCACTGGATTTTGAATGGATAAGAGAGTTTAATAACTTCACAAGTTAAGTATTTCAAAATCTCTAGGTTGATTATGTATGATACAGGGATGATTCTAAAATTTTCCTGTATGTTAGTTGAATGTAGGTCTCCCAATTGGTTCCCGTTTCTCCTCTGCAGTGTATCGTAGATCAAATTCCCTCCCTTCCCACCCCTCCCTAAACCACCCCCTACTCCCCTATTAAACCCCCGAAATATCTCCATGTCTTCGTCTCCCCGGCACATGCGCTGGGGGACAGAGGGGGGGCCTTTAACTGTGTGTCGTCCCCACCCTCCCAACAATTTGAAACATAGAACATTTCCAAGAATAGCGAGTTAATCTCCATCATCCATGCATTAATGACTGCAAAGTAATAGTTAAACCTGTTATGCCAGCAATTAGTTGTATAATTCAGGTTGTCTGTGAGAGTTGTTTCCGTTGGTGACACTTGTTGCTCTATTAGATTTTTACCAGCATCAATTAGTACCAAGATAGCGTCGCCTCATTCGACATTGTGGCTACACATTAGTCCTAGAAAAAGATTGTCGTTAACGACTGCCCAGTCTCTTAATGTCCCAGCTCTCTTCATCCCAGTGTATTATGAAGAAAAAAGGAAGAAAAAGGCCAGCCGTCTCCGGCACGATTTTTACCTTACTTTGAGTATCAACTGAGTTCGGTGTGTTGTAATGTGTCCGTTCACCTAATGCAATGTAGAGGACGGTAAAAATGCAAAGAGCTTGGCAGTTCGGTTGATCCCCATGTCATGGGCTTTTCCTGTGGATGTTGACCGACGTATCTGCCATATTAGGTATAGCAGCTCACAACGCGTAGTTCGTGAAGAAAAAAACCGTTATCAGTTACTCATGTCAAAACAGGTAAACTGTCAAATTAAAAATAAAGCCAAGTTTAGAACAAAGAGTCTCCATTCTGAGTGCAATACTCTTTTGGGTACAGAAAGTTTTTAAAGAACTGCAATTGTCCCATCTCTCTTTATCCCAGCTCGGTAGGATTGCGCCTTTTCCACTTCAGAGAAGACAAGAGTTTTGCCCTCATGCCACACACACAATTTTGCAGGGTACTGCAGTTGAAAGCGAATGTTTCTTTTATGTAAACTTAGATTGTAAGCCCTCTGGGGATAGGGAAAATGCCTACAGTACCTGAATGTAAACCGATGTGATATCTCAGATGAATGTCGGTCTATAAAAATAATAAATAAATAAAATAAAAATGTAATTCCATGCAAATAGGGCTGAAGAGTTTTCTCCATTGCACCAGCCGAGAGGAGAAATCCTGAAATATCCAAACATTTGCGGATTGGTATGTGAGTCGCTGCAAAGAGCAGAAGGCTTGCATTATCTGTTGCTTATGGGACCAGTTTAGCACTTTCGCAGCAATAATGCAGGACCGGTTTTCTCCTTTTTTCCCTCCCAGTCTGTGAGCTCTTTCTATTTGGAGCACTCCCGCCAATTCCGGCAACTTCAGGGCCTCCGTTAACCATTTTTCTAGGAAGCCTTCCAAATTCTTATCTTCCACAGATTCGGGAATACCAACAATTCAGATATTACTGCGCCTCGACCTGTTTTCTAAATTGGCAATTTTGTCTTCTTTGATCATTTGATCATTTGAAACTTTTTCAAGCGCAGTGAGTTTCCATGTAAGCGTTAAATTTTCATCTTTTAAGCAGCCTTCCACATTTTCCATTCGGGAGTGTAGTTTGGCGATGGGGTTTTTGAGCTCTAGGAAATGTGAGGAAAGTTCATTGAATCAAACATCGAAGGCACTAACCACAGCATTAGTTACCCGTGTTGTGAGGTCTCCGTTCGCCTCTATGCCTTGTGCAGAGGGTGGCGTCTGCCCGGTACTTGTGGCCATCTTGTCTGGATTGTCCTTAATCTTTTCTTTCTCTCTTTTTCCCCCTTTCAAGGGCATGCTAGTAGTCTATTTTTGCATAAATTTGCATTTATTTATTTATTTAAAATCTTTTCTATACCGTCGTTAAGCGGGTGCCATCACAACGGTTCACAATAAGGCACAAAAAACTATGTTGAGTAAAGTGTCTAGAATTCTAACTTAAACAGGTGCCATCCAAAATACTGTAACATTATATCATAATAAATACTATTTGGTGAGTGTTAGAAGTCAAGTCTAGTCAAGACATATGGTCTTACCTGTTGGTTCATAAAGTGGAGTAGCTTGAGTCCGGGATGCTGGAGATTTTCCTTTATTTTGGGAGGATGGAACCGGGAGCCCAAGCTCAGATGTCTGCTCGGCTTCACCACATCATGTGACCCCCCCCCCCCCCACCTTATTTTAACCAAATTCCAGAGTGTACCAAATTTAAGTGTCAAAACAAACTTGCTACATGCATTCAAACAGTTTTTGAAAAATCTTTTTGAAAACATTTTTTGATGAAGATGTTCCTTTGCTATTAAATATTTATTATTTTTGAGGAATATTTTTTGAAAAATTTTGTATTTTTGCTATTTTTTAATTTACCTGTGGTGATTAATCTCAGAAATTGTTAGCTGTACATACCGGCAATATATATAATATGATTTGAAATTGTAATACAAAGAATCCAAAATTAGATAGCCTGGAAATAAGTAAAAATTGAAGCCCTCTATCATTGACGTGAATAAAATTAATTCACAAACAAGCTGAAAAAAGTACTATTTATAGCATGCTATAAGTAGTAAACTCATACAAAATGTAAACACCTGCAGCAGGAAAATTCTTACTAGGTGTCATGAGTGTAAAAATGTTTTATCTGTTCTCACAAGCTACAGTCAAAACCTGTACCAGTGTCTAGCTAAACAAGTTTACATACAAGAATTCAAAAAAACATTTTCTAAAAGAAATGTATTAAATATATGTACTTGATGACATCAGGTTTTGGTTTCTGGAACACATTTCCCCGAATGTAGGACTGGTGGCATGCACACAATCTTGTGGCTCATGGATTTAGTCTGTTTGCTCTTATCTTCAATGGATTTAACTTAAACAGCAAGAGGAAATGTGGAAAAATGGATTTACACTCACAAAGAGGGGAGTAGCTGGCTTGTTACGGCGGTTACTACCCCAAACCAAATAAGCCTGATGCTTCACCTTCAATGCATATACAGCATAGTTCTCTGCTTCAGCGGCAGGGGAGAAGAAAAAAGGGTTCGCACTCACAAAGTGGGGAGTAGCTGGCTTGTTACGGCGGTTACTACCCCAAACCAATTGTGTCCGATACTTCACTTTTGATGCATATCCAGCATGGCTCTCTGCTTCAACAGCATGGGAGAAGACTGATACATCACGCATTTCCAGCATAGCTCCCTGCTTCAACAGCAGGGGAGAAGAAAAACAACCAATAAGGACTGTATAACATAGTCTGGGTAAAACAAATAAGCATGGGTGTAGCTTGCTTATTGCGGCGGTTACTACCCCTACTACCCCTAACTAATCAAGCTAGATATTTCAATGGTGGGGGTGGAAGGGAAATAGAACCAAGAGCTAAGAGAAACAGATAAGTATGAGAGAAAAAAACGTGTGAAGCTTGCTGGGCAGACTGGATGGGCCGTTTGGTCTTCTTCTGCCGTCATTTCTATGTTTCTATGTTTTCTATATTTGAGAATGTGCTGTGTGTATGTGACAGAGGGCAAGGGAAATGCTGTGTGTGTGAAATAAGACAGTTTGTATGTAGGACAAACAAGATGTGTGTGCATGTTATAGAGGGCAATGAGAATGTGCTGTGTGTGTATGACAGGGCAGTGAGAATGCAGAATGAAAAAGGTGTGTGTGCATGTTACTGAGGGCAGGGAGAGTGCTGTATGCACATGCAAAGTATATGCATCAGAGCATTTTTTTTTTGTTTGGCGCACTGCCATTCTGTCCTTAAAACTGATGCTTCTAAAATATTTTGCATTTTTATCTGCCTTTCCAAAAAGTGCTCAAGGCAGGTTACAGCATTTTTAGAATTCAAGTATAAGACCCTGCCCCAGATAGTTTACAATACAAGTCAGCATCTGAGGCAATGGGAGATAGTGGCTTGTTCCAGGTCACAAGGAGTGTCAGTGGGGGAAGTGGGATTTCAATCCTGGCTTCCCTGGTTTCTCAGCCCAACATTAGGACCCTTTTTTTTTTTTTTTTATCAGTGGTGAAGTCTTCTGTTTACCTTCCCCACAATTAATAATTATTTTATCCTCTTACCTACTTCACAATTAAAAATTGTATTTTCCAGGCATTTTGTGAATACTAACTGGTTTGTTAGATATTCTGAAATGCAAATTCTTGTCACCATTAGGAAATAGAGGGTGTACAAAAAGACAAAATATAAAAAGCTGGCAGTCATCCATAATAGCAAATTTTGTATGATCTCCCACACAGCCCCCCCCATGATTAGTAATATAGCAGCAGTACCAGCTAGCTTCTTCAAAATGTGTACCCATTTCTTGAGTGTCTTGCCTCTTCCTTTGGGTTTTATATCCGAGTCCTTGTGCTCTTTTTGACCCTGCTATATATATTATCTTTATACACCCTGTGAAAAAGATATGCATCTCTTAATATATTTGCAGCCTGTTTTGAAAAATGTTCTACTCTGAGCCTAGTCATATGCCAGTGTGACCCCTGCATGGAGCTTCTGATAGGGATCAGTACAGCCACACCTTAATCTATTTACACTAATAATGCTGGGAGTGGCTAAGTGGGAGGTGCTTTCAAAACCTTGAACACTCTTTTCTGCTCTGGTATGAAAAGAGGTGGGTGGGTAGGTGGGAGGATGATCTTTGTTTACCTGCCACCTGAAGCAGATAAAACATTTTTCCTGCTTCTGCTGTTTTAATGGCACTTAATGAGATTGTTTTAACTTAGTAGGAAAGGGCTCACTTGCCTGCCTTCATTGTAAAGGAAAACTAAAACTTTATGATGTGCTTTATATATTTACCAAGGTTCTTTGTGAAAATATTGATTCTTAGATTTTTTTTTTTTAGGGCAGGACTGTGCTGCAGCATAATTTTAACAGGGTCTTTTTCTGAATTTCCTGCTGCTCCCAAGCTCTGTGAAGCTAAACAATTTGAAAACAAATACAACTTGATCAATGTTAGCAAGTTTTAAATGTAAAAAACACCTGCATATCTCTCATAGTTGTTTAGGTTAATAGATCCTATAAACAGAGAATCCTGAATGTTAGTGTGACATCAGAAGAACTAGAGGTGGTGCTGGCTGTTAATCATATTAATTAAATTTATAACCAGACATTGCAGCTGCAGTTACCTGGAACTAAAGGATTAAGTTACAAGTCTTCCAGACCTATGACTTGTAACTCCAGAAGCCAACAGTAAATGCCTGACTTGTTTACTTGGCTTTGGGCAGAAAGGTAGAATCCAAGCACAAAGTCTAGCATCCAAAAGTTAAGGGTCTTGAATTCAAGGCCTTTGGACTTGTTTATCTTGCATCACATACACAAACACCCTTTGCATACATTGGGCCTTCTTAAATAAAGACTTTTTCAGAAACACAGATTGGGAAAAGTTATTTTTTATATTTTTATCATCAAAACATAAATACATCAAGAAAGAAAAGCTCAATCTTGAAGACAGAAGCAATAACACATTTGCAAATGTGATGAATTTGTGCATAGAATTGCTTTTCCTTATTAGTTCAGATGTGAATCTAGAATGGTGACAAGAATCACAATCGGCAGGGGCAGTTATAACCTGCCTTATTGCATCAGGCTTATTGGGCCTTTTGAATGAAGAAATTATCCTATTTGATGTCTCTTATTTATTATATTTTAATTCGTTTGATGTCAGTTGTTTTTCCTGTTTGTTGTCAGTTGCTCCCAAATGTATTGTTATATCTGTAAACCGGAATGAAGGCAGCCAGCTAAATTCCGGTATATAAAAACTTTTAAATAAATAAAAAAAAAAAAAAAAAGAAATAACACTGGGGTTGAGTGATTGCTCTGGCTTGAGCAGTGCTGTTGCTATCCCAGGGCCTCTGTCACTTGCATCTGTGTAATCCTAGTGAGTCTTCAGAGGGAAAACACTTTGTTTTATCATTGCCTCAACATTTCCAAAAAGGTGAGACGCACATGAGAAATGGCCCTCGAAACACCAAAAAAAAGTAGAGTTGTTTTTTTCCCAAGAAATTGTGCAGCAGGACAGAGAAAACACTAGACATCAGGGGCAGATTGCCCTATCGGGGGATCGGGCATCCCCCGGTGGGCCAGTCACTCTAGTCACGTGGTCTGCCGAGTGCGGCTGTGACAGAGCTACGCTCAGCAGACCACGTGGTATCTCCTGGGCCGGCCTGGGCGGTGAATCCCCAGGCCGGTCGTCATCAGGAATCCGTCCCTGCTAGACACCACACCTGGTTGGGTTCTTTGAGTAAAGTTCTTTATTTTTCTGTTGGTGTCTTGTTCCTATTCAGTGAGAAATGCTGCATTTTCCAGAGTTTATTCTGGGAATCTTATTCCAGAAATCGGCATGCTATTGTGAGAAGATGGATGTAAATTTCACAAGAAGTTCCTACAATGCATTTAATACTGACCTAAAGATCCTAAGATAGAATGGCAAAGTAATTTGCAGGGTCAGTGACTCCCCTAGGCTAGCCACCATTCTATATTTTTTTTAATTAATAAGGGTGGACCGAACAAATGGAATATCTGTCTGCAACCATTTTGGTGTATAATTTAAATTCTGTACCTGAATAAGGAGTTAAATGGTGCATGCTAGTATTTGAAATTGCTTTTCACTTTGTACAGGTTCGTAGAGGATGGCCACATACCGTATGTGAATACATTTCAGCAGTTCCCAGAAGAGTTGAAGTTGTATGGACCTGATGTCAAAATCTTTCAAGTGCAGGTATATATGGCCCACTCATTTTCTCTTTAGCAGTTGAATTAAAAAAAAACCCAACAACTTGTGTTAAAATGAGTAACTGAACAGTGGTTGTGCAGAAAGACTTGGTGGCACTCAGCTGGCATGGTTGCTTGCTTGCTGGTCAGCTGTGGGGCTTGGCCAATCTTTGGTATTTTGCAAGCCGCTTACGTCAGTGCTGATGGCCATAGCTCTTGCTTTGCAGGGTCAGAGTTGTTCTGACCTGAAGAATTTAATGAAACTACTCATTAAGGGTCTATGTTTTAAGTGTTTTTCCCATAGAGACAAAATAGGAAATGCCCTTCAGCACATCAAGCCCTTAGAGTGTCTTGTGCAGACTGAATTAAGGCCACAGTGTTACCAAGTACAATTTTTAAATTAACTGTGTGATTAGATTAATCAAACATTTAGCACTTTTCCCTCTTGATATGCTTTTCCTGTTGAGAAAGAAGTAACTGAAGATTTTACATGCTGCTCAGCCCCTATTTTACCTAACTAGCGGGCCGATACAGTAAGGTGCGGTAGAAAGAGGTGCATTAGGGTCGGGCGCACCCGCGTTTGCCGGTTCGGATCACATACCGCTCGATACTCTATTTAAATGGCATGCAGGCATACTGTATAGGCGCTATACAGCGCCTATACAGTATCCTGGATGCGCTGGTGCCTGTCATTTCAAATGACATTTGAAATGACAGGCACCAGGAAGTGGATCCCAACTTTAACCAAAAGAAAAACTAAAAACCTAAAATCCCCTCCTCCCGACGCAAGGCGCAGGGCGAAAAGCGACTCGACATGTAAAGTATTGTGAATAAGTGTAACCCAAGTTACTCTCTGCCCTCCTCCGGAGGCGCGCACCGCGGCTTCCCTGCCTCCCGGGGGCAGCTGGCGGCAAAAGCGGCTTCCAGCGGCCCCCGCCTGCAAAGACGGATGAACGCACGCCCGAGGTGCACAGGCGCTCAAGCCAGCGAAAGCACATGAACGGGCGTGCGTGACGTCACGCACGCCCGTTCATACGCTTTCGCTGACTTGGGGGCCCGTCAATTTGGGCGCTCAAGCCAGCGACGCGCATGACGTCACGGCGGTCGTTCATACGCTTTCTCTGACTTGGGGGCCGGTCAATTTCGGCGCTGAATTCAGCGAAGCGTATGAGCGTACGCCGTGACGTCACGCACGCCCGTTCATGTGCTTTCGCTGGCTTGAGCGCCCGTGTGCTACGGGCGTGCGTTCATCCGTCTTTGCCGGCGGGGGCCGCTGGAAGCCGCTTTCGCCGCCGGCTGCCCCCGGGAGGCAGGGGAGCTGCGGTGCGTGCCTCGGGAGGGGGGGGAGAGAGTAACTTTGGTTACACTTATTCACAATACTTTACATGTCGAGTCGCTTTTCGCCCTGCGCCTTGCATCGGGAGGAGGGGATTTTAGGTTTTTAGTTTTTCTTTTGGTTAAAGTTGCTTCGGGAGGAGGGGAGAGAGGACTGGGGCTGCCCCGGAGACCAGCACCCATGGATGCGGCCAGGGCAGGTGAGCGGGGGCTGGGGGAAAGTTTGCCGTCTACCCTTACCCCTGCCTCTAACGCAGGGGTAAGGGTAGGCGGTAATTTAGCAGGTTAAAGACGCGGCTAAACTGCAGGTTAAAAAGGCGATAGTCGGGGCACGCGTTACTGAATGGGGGGGGAATAGCTAATCCGATCGTTTACATCTCATATACATGCCGCGGGCGGAAAGGGTTACCCGTTGATTTAAAGAAGCTGTAAGGATGGGTTAAAAGGGATAGTGAATCGCAGGTTGGACTAATGCGGCCAAATTGTGAGTAGAAAGCGGGTTAGAAGCAGGGTAACCGCGGCCGCACTTTACTGTATTGGCCTGTAGGAAAACTGAAGTGCTGCTGTGCTGATTCTCTCTCTCTCTTTTTTCATGCTGCTACCTTTAAAATGTGCAAATATGTCATTGATGAGCAAAACATGTTTGTGGTTATGAAGATTCTTTCAAGTGAGATGCAGCATAGTAAAAAAAAAAACAGAGGTCCACATTTTTCTTAAAAATAAAAAATAAAAAATATGATAGGTGAATAAGCCCAACAGAAGGATATATACAAAGAAACAAGCATGCTGGTGTTTCTGGTTTTCATGCCGTTTTTTGTAAAATAATGTTTGCTTTGCCTTTTGTATGTGAGCAACCTTCATATTGACAAAGGCAGCTGATTTTTTGACTTGCCTCTGGAGGATTTATTTTAATATGTCTGATGTCCCCAAAAACAGCTTACTTGATGAATGTAACACACCAGAATCTGGAATAAACACATAAATGGTGATGAGTGCGCCACCACATTTTTTCCACAGTTGTAACTGCATTGGTCTTGCAAACTGCACTCTGCAGGTTGATGCATTTTATTGGCCCAAATTAAGAATAAGCGTCCTAAAAGTCACTATAAATAAAATAAAAGATCCAAATTTTGTTTGGAGGGTCTCAAAATAATTATACTTAAAATGAAAAATGTATAATAACTGTCTACCCTCTGAAAATCAGAGGGAATCGAGAACAGTTTGCATCAAAAACATTTGTTTAAAATTTTTATTTTAATTTGATTGAAGAGTTCACAAATCCCATAGTCCATACAGTAGGAGTGGTACATACATATAGAATAACTGACTTTAAAAACATAAAGAACCCCTCAAGTCATAAAGACTGACAATATGAAATTAAATATACAACTATTTCCATAAGCAAAACCCCTGTATATATGAAGGTTCTAAAGTGAGACAAGTCTCATTCCTCCCCTTTTAAACATAAACTTGTCTCCACAGAACAGGTAACCAAAACATACAAACTGAACAGATTAAATCCACTTCAAATACTTCAAAATCCCAATTTAGATTTGCGAACATAGAGCTAACTGATCTCCTTTATAAAACTCACTGACCTCCGAATCCCAATCTACAAACTTCAAAAGTAGTTCCCAAATTCATATGACATTCTGATATTCATCTCTCACATAGAAAGTAATGTTTCAAGGTGGAAATTTTCTATATTCTTCTCCAATGAAAGTTTTTTGCTTTGGCATTTCCACTGCTAAGCCAGAGGGTCACTAAGGATATGCCTCTTTAGCCATGAGGAATGAAACCCAAACCAAGCAGTAGGGGTGTGCATTTGTTTGCAACGTATTGGCAATCCGCAACGCATATGCCATATTCGTTGTATTCATGGGGGTCACAAAACATATGGCAAATGCTCACGAATACAAAGTATCACTAACGAATAAATCCCCACCCTCCTGACCCCCCCCAAGACTTGCCAAAAGTCCCTGGTGGTCCAGTGGGGGTCCTGGAGCGATCTCCTGCAATCGGGCTGTCGGCTGCTGGTATTCAAAATGGCGCCGATAGCCTTTGCCCTTACTATGTCAGAGGGGCTATCGGCGCCATTTTGAATACCGGCAGCCGATGGCCCGATTGCAGGAGATCGCTCCAGGACCCCCGCTGGACCACCAGGGACTCTTGGCAAGTCTTGGGGGGGTCAGGAGGGTGGGGGGTTGTAGTAAATTAAATGTAAAGGGTTGGGATGGGGTTTTTTTTGGGAAACGAATACATATGTAACTAATGAATGGATCAGGGTCCCCCGAGAATGGATGCAACGGATTTGGGTCCTGACGAATCCGTCCCTGCTGCACATCCCCACCCAGCAGGCCCAACCGTATCAAAGCAGGGTCAAGAAGAACAAGATGAACCTCAGTAACCTTATGAATCCAAGATATCACTTCTTTTCAATACATCACAATCGGGCCGATACAGTACAGTGCGCTCCGATGGAGCGCACTGTTAACCTGCCATTGGACGCGCGTTTTCCCTTACCCCTTATTCAGTAAGGGGCGGAAAACGCGCATCCAACCCGCCGAACCTAATAGTGCCCTCAACATGCAAATGCATGTTGATGGCCCTATTAGGTATTCCCGCGTGATTCAGTAAGTAAAATGTGCAGGCAAGCTGCACATTTTACTTTCAGAAATTAGCGCCTACCCAAAGGTAGGCGCTAATTTCTTCGGGCACCGGGAAAGTGCACAGAAAAGCAGTAAAAACTGCTTTTCTGTGCACCCTCTGACTTAATATCATGGCAATATTAAGTCAGAGGTCCCAAAGAGTAAAAAAAAAAATTTGAAGTCAGCTGTCTGGTCGAAAACCAGACGCTTATTTTTGCTGGTGACCGGTTTCCGAGCCCGTGGCTGTCAGCGGGCTCGAGAACCGACACCGGCAAAATTGAGTGTCTGTTGTCAAACCCGCTGACAGCCGCCGCTCCGGGCCAAAAGGAGGCGCTAGGGATCCGCTAGTTTCTACCGCCGGGCCTCATTTAAATACTGTATCGGGCGCACAGGCGACAGGCGTTCGCCCGCTCTCATAGAAACATAGAAACATAGAAATGACGGCAGAAGAAGACCAAACGGCCCATCCAGTCTGCCCAGCAAGCCACGCAGTTTATCCATTTCCCCCCCCCCCTTTTTCTCCGTCCCACCCGTCACTATTGGCTTCCAGCACCTTCCAGCCCCAACTCCCTTCCACCCCTCCACCATGCAGAGAGCAGCGCCGTATCCGCATCCCGGTGAACATCCAGCTCAATCAGGGGTAGCAACTGCCGCAACAAGCAGGCCACACCCCTGCCCCATACTCTTACCCACCCCTGCTTTGTTTGTTTGTTTTTTGTTTTTGTTTTTTTTTTGGAGATGGCAGCCCTCCGTGAAGGCGGAACACCAACCACTGGCCACTGGCATCCCGCTCCGTGAATGCCTCTGTGGCTACTGCCGCTCCGTGCAGTGTTTTGCTGCCTGAAGGTAGAACACCAACTACTGGCCATTGGCATCCCGCTCCGTGAATGCCTCTGTGGCTACTGCTGCTCCATGCAGTGTTTTGCTGCTTGAAGGTGGAACACCAACTACTGGCCACTGGCATCCCGCTCCGTGAATGCCTCTGTGGCTACTGCCGCTCCGTGCAGTGTTTTGCTGCCTCCTCTTTATTTACGCCCACTAGACTTGATGGATCCACAGTGTTTATCCCACGCCCCTTTGAAGTCCTTCACAGTTTTAGACTTCACCACTTCCTCTGGAAGGGCATTCCAGGCATCCACCACCCTTTCCGTGAAGAAATACTTCCTGACATTGGTTCTTAGTCTTCCTCCCTGGAGCCTCAGCTCGTGACCTCTGGTTCTGCTGATTTTTTTCCAGCGGAAAAGGTTTGTCGTTGTCTTTGGATCATTAAAGTTTTTCAAGTATCTGAAAGTCTGAATCATATCACCCCTGCTCCTCCTTTCCTCCAGGGTGTACATATTTAGATTCTTCAATCTCTCCTCATATGTCATCCGATGAAGATCCTCCACCTTCCTGGTCGCCCTTCTCTGTACCGCTTCCATCTTGTCTTTGTCTCTTTGTAGATACGGTCTCCAGAACTGAACACAGTACTCCAGGTGAGGCCTCACCAAGGACCTGTACAAGGGGATAATCACTTCCCTTTTCTTACTCTATATTCCTCTCTCTATGCAGCCCAGCATTCCTCTGGCTTTTGCTATCGCCTTGTAGCATTGTTTCGCAGACTTCATATCATTAGACACTATCACCCCAAGGTCCCTCTCCTGCTCCGTGCACATCAGCCTTTCTCCCCCCCCCCCCCCCCCCATCGAATACAGTTCATTCGGATTTCCATTCCCCATATGCATGACTTTGCACTTCTTGGCATTGAATCTCAGCTGCCATATCTTCGACCACTCTTCCAGTTTCCTTAAATCCCATCTCATTCTCTCCACTCCTTCCGGCGTGTCCACTCTGTTGCAGATCTTAGTGTCATCCGCAAAAAGACAAACCTTACCTTCTATCCCGTCCGCAATGTCGCTCACAAAGATATTGAACAGGACCGGTCCCAACACCGATCCTTGCGGTACACCACTTAAAACCGCTCTCTCTTCAGAGAAGGTTCCATTTACCATCACACATTGTCTTCTGTCCGTCAACCAATTTGCAATTCAGGTCACCACCTCGGCACTCACTCCTAAGCTTCTCGTTTTATTCACCAGTCTCCTGTGCGGAACCGTATCAAAAGCTTTGCTGAAATCCAAGTAGATGACATCGAGCGCTCTTCCTTGATCCAATTCCTTGGTTACCCAGTCAAAAAAGTCAATCAGATTTGTCTGACAGGATCTTCCCCTGGTGAATCCATGTTGCCTCTGGTCCATCAATTCTCCGGACTGTAGATAGTTCACTATTCTCTCTTTCAGCAGTGACTCCATTACTTTTCCCACCACCGAAGTGAGGCTAACCGGTCTGTAGTTGCCAGCCTCCTCTCTGTTCCCACTCTTGTGAAGCGGGACCACCACCGCTCTTCTCCAATCTCTTGGTACCACTCCCGTTTCTAGGGATCTATTGAACAGGTCACACAGCGGACCCGCCAGAACATCTCTGAGCTCCCTCAGTATCCTTGGATGAATCCCATCAGGCCCCATGGCTTTGTCCACTTTCAGATTCTTTAGCTCTTCCCATACATTTTCTACTGTAAAAGGATTTTCATCTATTCCACTTCCCTCCAGTTTCTTGTTGTGTAGAGATGGTCCTTCTCCAGGGTCTTCTTTAGTGAACACAGAGCTGAAGTATTCGTTTAATATTTCTGCCATTTCTTTGTCTCTCTCCACACATTGATCATTACCACCTTTCAATTTCACTATACCACTTTGGACTTTTCTCTTTTCGCTGATGTATCTGAAAAATGTTTTGTCACCATTTTTTATCTCCTTGGCAATCCTCTCTTCCGGATTATTCCTCAGAGGAGTTAATGGAGACATATGAGAGGTTACTTTCCCTTTAGAAACTAAAGCGTGCCAAGTAATTTATAATGGCTTCCATCAAAAGATAATCTCCAATCATATTTTGTATTTTATATGGTAAACAGAAAAAGATTTGAAAAGTCACATCGGAGGGAGGACAACATTTCTCTCCCGTGGACTTTACTGAATCGGCCTGAATGAGAGGACAAGTCCATCATGTATGGAACTAGAACTACTTCTCCACAACCACTCCAGCACCTTTTTGTGTTGATGAGCCCCATTTTGTGCAGCCTTGCAGGAATATTGTACCAGTGGTACAATATCTTATATCCATTCTCTTTAGTTTTTATACAAAAAAATGTCTATGATTAAGCCTGAAAATTTCCTATTGGATCAGCTAACTAATCCATCCAATTAGGATTTGGTAAAATTTTGCTACAAGCTCTTTATTAAAAAAAATTTACAGTTCAGCAGATTTTAAAATAGCATAGTCTTCTATTAACATGAACTCTATTCTTACTCTTGTTAAGAATTTCATACAATTGCAGATACCTGAACACTGGTATGGATTCATCCTCCAGTTTATCCCTAATTTGCTGAAGGATGGGAAAACTCCCTTCCCTAAATAGTTGACCAGCTTTATTGATGCTATATTTAACCAACCACTGAAAGTTTGTTTTATGGAGATGATCAAGAAAACATGGATTATTCCTCAGAGGAGTTAATTGAGACATATGAAAGGTTACTTTCCCTTTAGAAACTAAAGCATGCCAAGTAATTTATAATGGCTTCCATCAAAAGATAATCTCCAATCATATTTTGTATTTTATATGGTAAACAGAAAAAGATTTGAAAAGTCATATCGGAGGGAGGACAACATTTCTCCAGGTCAATCCAGTACTTAATAATGGGCACTTTTGACCATAATACAATAGTCTTCAAATGGACAGATCTTTCTTACACCCCAAAGTCAGAAGACCTAAAGCTCCTGTGTTCATAGGTCAATACCTTGTGTCGGACCTGTGTCTTTTACTTCCTTCAAATAAACTTGGACACAATGGATTTTAACTAAGATAAGAAAGAAATGGAAAGCTTAATTGGGAACATCTCAAAGAGAAATAGCATCCTTGCAAATATGTTAATTTTAACTGAAAAAATTCTACCAAACCAGGATATGGAATATGGCATCCATTTTGTAAATCAAGTTTAATGTCCTATAATAGAGGATAGTTTAAGGGATATAATTTCTCCTAGGACAAGCAGGATGGTAGTCCTCACATGTTGGTGACATCAGATGGAACCCGGCATGGAAAACTTTTGTCAAAGTTTCTAGAAACCAGCATGCCACTATCCATGCATCCAAATGGGGTCCCTCTCAGTCTTTTTTTCTGCAAAGTGTTTGCCTCGCAGTAGTGGAGCTCTGCTCTTTATTCCCTTTTTTCAAAGTATTTTCTGGTTGATTTTTGGCCATTTCTGCGCCAGGTCCCTCTTCACCAGTCTGTGTCCTTCCCTCGGCACAGTAGGTGTAAAATTCTCCCTTGCTGTGGTCGATTCCCAGGGTATCACTATTTGGTGGCTGCCAGCCATTGACCGCTCACTGACTGTTTCTTTATGGCATGATCCTGCTTTCTATGATGCCCCCAGTGCCCGTGGATCATGTCTATCACTGCTCTGCATGAGGTTTCTGTTTTCTGCCTGGGGGCTCCATACGATGTCCGGGGGTGTGCTTTCTGCGATCAGATGACCCCCAAAGGCTGTCTCACCCTGCTGCATAAGATGGAGATGCTTTTTGGGTCCAAAAAGTCTGATCCATCTACCCCAGCTTTGGGGGCATCGACACCAGGAGGCCACGGGGAGCCATTAGATATGCCAGCCCTTTCCACACCTTCATCGGGACCCTCTCTCTCGAGAGGGGCTGGAGATAGGCCATCTCGGTGTCCTCACATTCCATAACATCGGGATCTTCACCTTCCTTGGCACTGAGGAAGGACCGGGCCGAGCATCGAGGGAAGTCCCGCAAGCATCGTCACCGGTCGCCATCTCTACATGGCATCGGAACAGGTGTGGCACTGGTGGGTGCCATGCCAGCACCAAAACAACACCATGGGGAATTGGCGGCCTCCTTTATTTATTTATTTAGCAGCTTTTTTTATACCGACATTAAAATACACATCATATCAGTTTACATCATAACGAAAGTTTGAAATTACATTGAACAGGGAGGGGGGAAACATGAGAGCAATAAACAGAATAGGGGCTATGAGGAGGAGCCAGAAATCAAGCGAGGAAAAAAAGGGGAGGGGGGAGGAGAGGGATATGAACAAATTTACAAAAATTGAAAATGATAAAATATAACATATTTACAAAAAATTCAGGGTGGGTATGAGGATGAACATATTAACATCGAAGAAGGGGGGGGGGGGGGTCGGGTCGTTTCAGCTCCTCACTGAGGACGATGCCCAGCACAAAATGCTGGAGGTCCTCCAGTTCAAGGATGCCCCAAAGGAAACAGTGGCGGTCCCAGTCCATGACATTTCAAGGAGCTACTCCTCAGGATCTGGGAACACCCCATGACCGTTTCTCCGGTCAATTGGAAGGCGGACGTGATTTACTTAGTGCAACAAGCATTGGGGTTTGAGAGGCGCCTTCTCTCACATTAATCTGTTGTGGTGGAGTCCACCTTCAAAAAAAGCCAAGCGGTCCCGCACCCACATCTCTTCTCCTCCAGGTTGAGAGCATTGAGCATTGGATGCCCTGGGTAGGAAGGTCCACCAGGGCGCTAAGCTTATTGCCTGTATTACCTCCTACCAGCTGTATATGACCCAATACAACCGGAACGTGTGGAAGCAAGTCCAGGAGCTGTCAGAGCGCCTGCCTCAACTGCAGCAGGACACCACCTCAGCGGTGGTACAGCTGGCTCTGGATGCGAGCAAACACGAGATGAGATCCACCAACAATGTTTCTGAGATAGCAGCCAGGGTGGCTGCAGAGGGCATTGGTGCACACAGGACGGCCTGACTCAATGCCTTGGATCTTTGCCCGGAGGTCCAAGAGAAGTTAGCAAGTAGCACATTTAAGACTAATCGGAGAAAATTCTTTTTCACTCAGTGCACAATAAAGCTCTGGAATTTGTTGCCAGAGGATGTTGTTAGTGCAGTTAGTGTAGCTGGGTTCAAAAAAGGTTTGGATAAGTTCTTGGAGGAGAAGTCCATTGACGGCTATTAATCAAGTTTACTTAGGGAATAGCCACTGCTATTAATTGCACATCAGTACCATGGGATCTTCTTAGTGTTTGGGTAATTGCCAGGTTCTTGTGGCCTGGTTTGGCCTCTGTTGGAAACAGGATGCTGGGCTTGATGGACCCTTGGTCTGACCCAGCATGGCAATTTCTTATGTTCTTAGATTTGCCCTGCATAGGGGAAAATCTCTTCAGAGATTTTCGACCCAGTTGAAGGACCACCATGTAGACCCTTTAGCACCTTTCGGCTAGTACTTCTGACTTGCCATCCTCAATTAGAAAATCCTCATGACAGGGCTCTAGGAAGTTCTTCTATCGCCAGAGGAAATATTGCTCTTCTACCTCGAGGGCACGCACGTCATGCACAGCCTCCCGGAGTTGCCCCAGGCAACTGCGAGCCCCCAGGACTCAACCATCCTCCCCCTTCAGCAGAGCCCTGCTATGGGGTTTTGACTGGAGGGGGGTGTCTGACCCAGAAGAGGGCCAGAAACCGGAGCAGCAATGCTGTCGCAGGATCCTATCCCATGATAGCAAAGAGGAAGATTGGAGCTGCAATGCCGTCATGGGATCCCATCCCTATGATGGTGAAGAGGAGGCCTGGCGCAGCAAAGACGTCACGGTATTCCATCCCCGTGATGGCAAAGAGAAGGCCTGGAGCATCAAGGTTGTTGCGGGATCCCATCCCTGCTACGGCGAAGAAGAAGGCAGTCATGGGATGCCATCCCCGTGGCGGCGGACGTAGGAATTTGACTGTGCCTAATGAAAAGGCAGCCTAAACTGCAATAAATATAAAGTAAATTAATACAGATTCATAAGGAATGTTTAATGTTGGTAAATGCTTGAAATAATTGAGGTAAAATGTTTTAAAGTTTCGTGCATGATGCATAATGGCTGTTGCAAACTACTTAGAAAGCCATTGTAGGGTGCAGTATATGGCATTATTTATCAATAAGAATGCAACTAGTAGGTATTAGACCTGCATGCCTGCAGCTCAACCATGTTAACCTTGTGCCCACCCAAAAAATCAGTTCTGGATATGCCATTGATATAAAGTTGTTTTTTGAACATTCCCAAAAAAAGCAGCAGGGCTGCTGAGGTTCTGAGCAAACTTTGAGGCCCCAAAACAGTAAAACTAAAGTAATTTTTTTTTTAGCATTTTAGGGGTCTCTCATAATCTGATACCCTAAACTGTAGTTTAGGTAGCTTGTGGAAAAATGCTACACCGTAAAGAGGTGCATATAATAAATGTAGAAGTCTTTCGTCAGAGGCCCTGTTCATTACTTGTAGGTGTGGCTGTATCCTTGCTAATTATAGTACTTGTCTAGGAGGAGCTGTGGGGGTGAATCACTTAAGTTTTATACCTGCTGTTACCTTTTGTGACCCACCTAGTGGAAGAAAAAGATTGTCATTTTATCTCCAGTCTAATGTGTCTGAAAACTTTATTTGTTCAGAATCTTTGCCTTTAGTTTTGTATAAAATACTATGAGTCCAGTTTTCAGTGGCCTGTATAAGTCACCAAATATGTGTGGAAATGGGCCCGTGGAGATCTATGCTACTAGTTTATAAACTGTGATATAATTCTGCATAAACCAAAAGATACCTTGAAAAACTCAAAAAAGCTAACTGCTTGTCTGAACTTTTGTGGCTACAATTTATAAACAGTACCGTGAGAAGAACACTATCACAAGTGAGAAGAACACTATCACACTTATTTTCAATCACAAGAAGGTTTTTTGTGGACTTATGATTATGTAAAAAATCATCATTTTAAAGGCCTTTTTGGCTTTACAAATGAGAATTGTTTTTTGGGCCAGCAGGCTTATGACATAACATCTGAAGTCCTTTTTCCTCCTTTTAATAATATTTTTTTTCAAAATTACTCACTAGTTTGTGGTTTGAGTATTTTTTTCAAGGTGTGTTTTGTGTTGTTGTTTTATGTACCTTGGGGTCTCAGTTTTACTATTTGAGCCTATATAATATTACATTACAATATATTTGTCATGGAGGAAAATGCATACTTTCTCTATCCATTTTATTTATCTATTTGATTTATATTCCAACTTTCGGACACTTCAAAGCAGATCACATTCAGGTATTTCCCTGTCCTCACAATCTAAGGGGGGGGGTGTCATTCATCAAATCGTGTAAGGGCCTAATACCTGCGATGACGCCATAACGCATGCAATAAATAAACTTATCGTGAAATGCGTATGCAAGTTTTAAAAATGTAGTCAAATGGGAGACGTTTAGGCAGAGTTTATGAAAGAGGGGTGCTTAATGTTGCATGCAATAGCGTAACACATGCTGTTGCGAGATTTAACGCTAGAAGTAACCACACCTTTTTTCCTGGTGTTATGTTGTGCGTTATGCCCGAAACGGGATTTGCGATATTTATCGCAAAACCCATTTCGAAAGGGGAGGAGAGAGAGTGCCTCTGAGGAGGCACTCATATTAGGCAACTTTTTGTACCACTGTAAGAGGGGCCATTCTGAACTTGGGGTGAGGTTTTGGTGATGAGCTAGGTGTCAGGGGGCAGTTTTACATGCATAGTCAGAGGTACGAACAGCACAGTAGACATCTGTGAAAATTTTATGTGATTTGGAGTGATGAAAGGTACACAAAGATGACATTTGTACATTGTACACTCAACCTAGCTTGATAGCAGCTTTTTTTTTTTTTTTTTTTAATCGCAGGTGCTATTTTTCACAATTTTATAGCAAAATGATGAATCTAGGCCTGAGTTTGTACCTGAGGCAATGGAGGGTGAAGTGACTTGCCCAAGGTCACAAGGAGTGGCAGTGGAAGTTTTAGCCTAGCTTCCCCCTGATCTAACCACTAGACCAGCGCTTCTCAACCGTTGTGTCGCGACACACCAGTGTGTCGCCAAGCACCGGCAGGTGTGTCGCGTGCTCCTGGTCTCTCCCGCTGCTCTTCCTTCCCTGCTGCTGTTGCCACCGGGCTGTCAGCACGTTCAAGCCCAGTGGGAATGGCAGCAGTGCTAGAAGAAGATGTGGCACCTGCGGCTGTCCTTTTCTTCTACCTGCGCCTGCCACCCCCTCCCCCCGTGACCCGGAACAGGAAGTGATACACAGTGCAGTGCGCGGGAAAAAGAAAGAACCGTGCCGCGTGTAAAAGTAGCAGCGGCGGCAGGAGCATCGGCCCACGAGCAATCGAAGCAGCCGGTAATCGGGAAAGGAGACAGCAGCATGAGCCTCCTGCAGCCGATGGGATTCTTCTTTCTTGGCCTGCGGGGGCTGGAGGAGGAGGCTGCTGCAGCTACCATTTGTGCTCGGGGGGGGGGGGGAGAGGAAGTGAGTGAGAGAGCGAGAAGCAGCCAGCTAGCCTGTGTGTAAGTGAGAGAATGTATTTGATTGAGAGCATGTGTGTGATTGAGAGAAAATGGTCAGAGAGCTGATGTGTGTGTATATATGAGAGACAATGAAAGTTACAGCTCAGGGAGGTGACTGTGTGTGTGTGAGAGAGAAAAAAGCATGGAAGTGAGAAATCTGGGTATGTGAGAAAGCATGGGAGTAAGAAGCCTGGTGTTGTGGGGGTATGTGTGAAAGAAAGCATGGGAGTGAGAAGCCTGTGTCTGTGTGTGTGTGTATATGCATGAGAGAGAGACTGGTTGATAAGGTGAAGGTGTGTGTGAGAGAAAGAGACTGGTGTGTGTGAGAGAAAGAGACTGGTGTGTGTGAATGTGAGAGAGAGAATGTGATTCAGGGAATGAGAAGCCTGTGCACGTGGAGAGTGAGCATGGAAATGAGACTGTGTGCATGGGAGTGAGAAGCCTGTATATCTGAAAGAGAGCATGGAAATGAGAGAGAAACTGGTGTGTGTGTGTGTGTGTGTGTGTGAGACACAGCATGGGAGTGAGAAGCCTGTATATCTGAAAGAGAACATGGGAGTGGGAAGCCTGTGTGTGTGTGTGTGTGTGTGTGTGTATGCATGAGAGAGATCAGGTGACTGGTGTATGTTTGTGTGTGTGTGAGAGAAAGAAAGTGATTATGGGAAGAGAAGCCTGTGCATATGGAGAGAACAAGCATGGAAATGAGACTGGTGAGTGTGTGTGTGTGTGAGACAGAGAAAGTGATTATGAGAGTGAGAAGCCCATATATGTAAGAACACGGGAGTGGGAAGCCTGTGTGTGTATGGTATGAGAGAAACTGTTCAGGAAGGTGACTGGTGTGTGTGTATCAAAGACTGGGAGATGATTGGTGTGTGAGAGACAGAAACTGGTCGTGGGGGCATGACTGGTATGGTGTGTGTGTGTGTGTGTGAGAGACAAGGGCCCTAAGGAAGAGGACCATGAGTATAGAGCTTAGCCACTACTGCTACTTCTGGTGTGTGCTACAGCCTGCATGGAAGAGGAGTAGGAGAACTGCTGGAGGGGGTAAGTAAAGGTGGCTTTTTAAGTTTATTTTTCTTGATTGACTGCCATTTTAATTATTTAATATTATGTGATGTCTGCTTTTTTGAAATATTTTATTGGTGTTTGAAGAATTTTTAATAGTTTTTATGAGTTTTTAATGTTGGATGTTATTCTGTTCATAGCTGTTTTGATACATTTATTTTGCTTATTAGTATAGTTATACAATTATTTCTGTGTGGTGATCTATAGCTGCTTGCTAGTTCTGTTTTCCTAATGAGAGGTGTATTGTTTTTAGGGCCTGATTTAATATTTGTAGTGTTGCCTTTTCATAGATAAGGTTGCTCCTGTTTGAGTGTATTCCATAATACAGGTGTAACTGTGTGCGTATTAGTTATTTGCATTACTACAGATCCTGGGAGTATGTTAAGTCTGTTCTGTGTCTGTTACTGAACAGCAAATGCAATTTAATGTGGAAAAGTGCAAGTGATGCACATAGATAAAAAATAGAATCCCAGCTACAGGTACACAATACTAGGTTTTATATTGAGTCGTCAACCAGGAAAAGGACCTTGGCGCCCTTGTGGACAACATATTGAAATTCTCAGCTTAGTGTGCAACAGTCAAAAAAGCAACTAGAATAATAGAAATGATCTGAAAAGGAACGGAGAATAAAATGGAAAATCTGTTTGCCTCTGTATCGATCCATAGTGCAACTTCCCCTTGAATATTGTGTGCAGTTTTGGTTGCCATATCTCAAAAATGACATAGCAGGACTAAAATGGTACAGAGGAGGATGGCAAAAGTGATAAAGGGGATGGAACGGCTCTTCTATGATAGGTTACACAGGTTAGGGCTCTGCAGCTTTGAAAAGAGATGGCTGAGAAGGGGGACATGATAGAAGTTAATAAAAATCATGAGTGGTGTGGAACGGGTAAATAAAGAATAGTTATTTACACTTTCAAATACTAAAACAAGAGGATACTCCATGAAACTAACAACCAGCAGATTTGAAACAAATCAAAAAAAGTACTTTATCTCTCAGCACACAATCAAGCTGCAAGAGGACATGGTCAAGGTGACTAGGATAGCGGGCTTTAGAAGTGATTTGGATAAATTTCTGGAGGAAAAGTCTATTAAAACAAAAAAAAGTATTAGCCAGATAGACTAAAGAAAGCTATTGCTATCCCTGAGAGTGTGTAACTGGAAATAAATATACTTTATGGGATCTGGTGTCTACTTGCAAACCAGATTGATCATTGAGCCGCACACATGTTATAAAATCTTGGGTCGGCGCGCGCAAGGGTGTGCACACATGTGCACCTTGCGCGCGCCGAGCCCTAGGGTTTCCCTGTTCCCTCCGAGGCGCTACGAAATCGGAGGGAACTTTCCTTCCGCCCCCCCAGCCCTACCTAAACCCCCCTTGACCTTTATTTTTCAAGTTGCACCTGCCTCTGGGCCCTATGGAGGCCTCTGGCCCTGCCCCTTTTTTCAAGCCCCGGAACATCCCCGCGTCTCGGGGCTTCCGCGCGTCGCCAAGCCTATGCAAAATAGGCTCGGCGTGCGTAACCCTTCTGCGCACATAGGGCTTTTGAAATCTGCCCCATTATGTTTGTAAACTGCTGTGTGAGCTTGTGCTTTCAGTCACACCCCTGTAACATGGGGGACTGTCTGGTTATATATGAGGAAGAGAGAATTCAGCCCTCCATAGGCATGAAAGGAAAAGGAATGACAGAAAACAATAGGATTCACACTAGAGGGTGTTGTATCACAGTCTTGTAATATTCCTCAATCAGAAAGGGGCTGATGTAATAAGATGCATTTGGCAGAACGCACAATTTTACCCAGAGTAGTGCACACACTTTTTTTGTATGCAAACCTTACTGCTGATGCAGCCTGTACTTTAGGTCTGTATAGGATATTGCATGTTTTGTTTTTGACATATGTGTTAACTATGCACATTGCCTAGTGCCAAGGCTTAGGTGATTAAGACATTTTTAATAAAGATAAAGAATTTTCTGCATAACAATATATGTACAGGTTAGCACCCTCATAAGGATCCCATGTTAATGGCGTTAGCTATTACCCCCCCCCAATTCAGAGAAATGCGCTTGTGTTTTCATAGGGCTAGAAACGTAATTCCTAGTCTGAGGTGGAGCAAAGTTTCCAGGGCTAATGTTAGTCTGGGGGCAGAAGCTAGAGTTCTGGTGCTGGGGCCTTTAGTCTGGACTCGTGCACAGAAGCATGTTTTTGTGCATGTTTTCTGTGCATAAAATGTGATTTATGTACACACTTTCTGAAATCAGTTTTTTGTGTGTGTGCAAAAATCCTATATATGTGCAGTAAACATGCATAAAGTATGTTTTCTGTACATAAAACAGAGGGGAAGTGGTACTTCATCTGCCCCATTTTCCTGCAACATCAGATCTTGCTCCCTCCCCATAAACTCCTCCCTCCTCTTCCAAGTTGAAATGTGCATTCAGCCTATGCAGAAGGCTGAGTGCACATTTTAACTGGGTTTGCATGATTTTGTTTTGGTTTTTTTTTAACTCCCAGTGCATTAGCATATCATTTCCTTACTGCATAGAATAACGTAAAGAATTAACATTTTTTTACATGCAGGTTAAAAATAAGTGTATGGAATTTCAGCACAGTTTTACTGTAACTGTTTCAGCCCTTGAATCAGCAGCTTCTCATGAGTCTGTCATCTAATTGACAAGCTGATAAAAGCACATGTGCTTGAATGCCGCTAAGCTAAACTGGCTAAACAAAAAATTTGGGGCAGACTCTGATTTTTTCATGAAAGTACCTACATCTACTCCTGTCTAAACAAACCGCCATCAAGTTAGACTGAGCTTTTGTTCTAAAAGATGGTGGTAAAAAAAAAAATGAATTGCCCTTACAAAATTCAAATAACCAATCAAAAAACCTTAAAGAACTGAGAGAATGTTGTCTTGTTCCCTGTACGTACCTGGATCAGTCCAGACAGTGGGTTATGTCCCCAATCCAGCAGATGGAGTCAGCACAAGCTTTGAGGGGGCGTATCCATATATACTACTACCCCCTCTGCAGGAGTTCAGTATCTTCTGACTCCAGCAGATGCGAGTAGGGGAATCAGGCTTCCCCTCCTTTTCCTTCACTTTCTTGCTTGATTATGGCTTGTTGTTGTCTTTTTCTGTGGATCAAGTTTGTATCAAGTTTGTATTAAGTTTAAAAAAAAAAAAAAAAAAAAAAGGCAGAGTTCTTTCAACTCCTGGGGAGTGGATTATCTTCCTTGTCTCTTCTCTGCGGCCTTGCTGTTTATTTCTCGTTGCAGCCAGGGGTAAGTTTGTTTTTCCTTTGTAGTTTTTTCCTTTACAGCTCAGCCCCCGGTGCCCGCGAAAGCCGGTGGAGCCGGCCTCTTCGCTCTTTACTCCCTCACCCATGGCCATTTTACAGCTCCTCATGGGCTGCTGAGCCATTTAGGGAAAGATGTCTGGGGCGGGTCGTGTGGCCAGGAAGGCCCCCCCGCGGCACCCTCCTCTATTTTCAGACAGCGGGCAGTGCGGGCCGACCGGGCCCCCCCGCAGCGGCGCCTTTGTGCGCGTGGCCCCCCCCGTGGCTTTTTCTTTTCTCCTGCAGCGATCCCGATGCCGCGGCCATCCCGCTGTGCGGCCTGCGGAGACCCGGGGTCCCGGATTTCCCGGGAGGGCATCTGTGCACGATGCCTTCCCGGGGGGGAAGGTACCTCACAGTCCCTGACTGATTTCTCTTTTTTGCCCGGGCGGTGCGGGCCGGCCACTCCGCCATTTTTGGCGGGAACGGCGGCCATTTTACATTCTGAGCGCCCTGAGGCGCAGGCCACGAGGGGGAACGGATCCCTGGAGGCCACGAGGGGGAACGGATCCCTGGAGGACTCTACCAGCGGGGGTGTTCCCCCGATTTTGGTGCAGGAACCAAGCACCCAGAGCCAGGGAGCAGGAACCACGCCGCCCCCGAAGCGCACCCGAGCAGGCCGGGGTTCTCTCCGGAGTTTATCCTGCTCATGCATACCGCTTATCTGCAGGGGCTGGAAGCACCTGTGGGACCCCCCCCCCCTCCTAAGATCCCTCGGATGTCGCCCTCGACGCCGGCCCCCCCCGACCCTCCGGGAGTGGGGGCCTCCCGCCTTCCTACCCGGGTCCGATCCACGCCCGCGGCAGTGGGGGCGGTGCCAGACCCAGCGGGACATGGACTTGACCTCCCGGACGGGGGACAAGGGGACGGCACACAGGAGGGGGATGATCCGCGTACCCTACGCCTCTTCCAGAGGGAAGAGCTGGACGACCTCATCCCGCAGATCATCCAAGAATTAGATTTGGATCCGCCACCAGACCCGCCTGCCCCAGTAGCTCCCGCTGTCATCACTTCTTCAAGGAAGGGAGATCCTGTCCTGGCGGCACTCCGGCCGAGGGCTCGGGCTTTTCCCATTCATGACTCGTTTTTTACAACTTCTCACCAGGGAATGGGACACCCCGGAGGCCTCCCTGAAGAGCAGCCGGGCTATGGAAAAGCTGTACCCGCTCCCCGAAGATTTTCTGGACCTCATCAAGGTCCCAAAGGAGGACTCCGCAGTGTCGGCGGTCACGAAGAGGACGACTATCCCAGTGACAGGAGGTGCGGCGTTGCGGGACACACAGGATCGTAAGTTGGAAGTTTTCCTTAAGCGGGTTTTCGAGGTCTCCGCTCTGGGTATGCGGGCGGTGGTGATGTGCAGTTCGCTTGCCCAGCGGGCTAGTCTCCTTTGGGTGCAACAACTCCTCACGTCTCAGAACCTGCCGTCCGATGAGGCTGCCCAGGCAGATCGGCTAGAAGCCGCAGTGGCGTATGGGGCGGACGCCTCGTACGACCTTTTTCGGGTCCTCACAAGATCCATGGTTTCGGTAGTGGCAGCACGACGACTACTGTGGCTACGCAATTGGGCGTCTGATACGTCCTCTAAGTCCAGTCTGGGCTCTCTTCCCTTCAGGGGCAAGTTCCTCTTCGGGGAGGATTTGGACCAGATCATCAAGTCCCTGGGGGAGAACGCTGTTCATCGGCTGCCGGAGGATAGGTTTCGACCATCCAGAGCGTTTTCTTCTTCTCGGACCAGAGCCAGAGCGCAACGGCGCTACAGGGGCTACAGACAGACGGGCTCCCGGCCATCCGCCCCCAGGTCTCAGCCCTGGTTGCGCGCCTTCCGCGGGCATCGGCCCGCACGCACTACTCCCGGAACCGGGAACCCCTATACCAAGTCTTCACAATGATACCAGTCTCGCCCACTCCCCTGTCCCCAGGATTGGGGACCGACTAACGTATTTCTAAGCGGAGTGGGCATGGATCACCTCGGACCAGTGGGTCCTGGATACCATAAAACATGGCTAGGCATTGGAATTTGTCCGCCCCCCGCAGGGAAGGTTCATCTTTTCCCCTGTGGCTCGGATCTCAAGAGAGGAGCGGTGCAGCTGACTCTGGACAGACTCCGGGAGATAGGCGCTACTGCGCCCGTGCCCTTCGGAGAGGTGGGCTCGGGCCACTATTCCATCTATTTCGTCGTACCAAAGAAGGACGGTTCCTTCCGGCCTATCCTAGTCCTCAAGGAAGTCAACAAATCCCTTCGAGTCGTTCGGTTCCGCATGGAAACGCTCCGGTCAGTGATTGCGGCGGTGCATCGGGGGGAGTTCCTCGCCTCCCTGGACTTAACGGAGGCCTACCTGCACATTCCCATCCGCCCGGACCACCACAGTTTCCTTCGTTTCAAAATTCTGGACCAGCATTTTCAGTTCACGGCTCTCGCGTTTGGATTGGCGCCGGCGCTGCACACCTTCACCAAGATCATGGTAGTTGTGGCGGCAGCTCTCCGGAAGGAGGGCATCCTGGTTCATCCTTATCTGGACGATTGGCTCCTCCGGGCGAAGTCATTCGATCATGGACGCTCAGCGGTGACTCGAGTAGTACGGTTTCTACATTCCCTGGGATGGGTAGTGAACTTCTCCAAGAGCTCCCTCATGCCCTCGCAACGCTTGGGTTTTTTTTTTGGGGGCAACTTTCGACACCCTACTGGGCAAAGTTTTTCTGCGCCAGGACAAAGCTCAATCCTTGCGGGATCACACACGACGGTTCTCTGCGTTACCAGAGCCCACCTCCTGGGACTACCTGCAACTCCTGGGAGTGATGGGGTCCACCATCGACCTTGTACCTTGGGCTTTCGCGCACCTCAGGACCTTACAGTGGGCGCTCTTCTCCCGTTGGAAACCAGTATTGCAGGACTATCAGATGATTCTCCCGCTCCCACAGAATGCCAGGGACAGTCTGGGCTGGTGGTTGGATCCGCCGAACCTGGCCCGTGGCATGTCCCTCGATCTGCCAAATTGGGTGGTGGTGACCACCTATGCCAGTCTAGCAGGCTGGGGTGCAGTCTGCGATCGAAGCGCCATGCAGGGGACGTGGTCCACGGTGGAGGCGAAGTGGTCAATCAACCGTCTGGAAACCAGAGCGGTCCGGCTAGCTCTGCGACATTTCCTCCCGCTTCTTCGGAACCGAGAAGTCCGAATCCTATCGGACAACGCTACCACCGTGGTCTACATCAACCGACAAGGAGGCACGCGCAGCCCGCAGGTCGCGCTCAAGGCAGCGCTGCTGATGCAATGGGCGGAGCGTCATCTCGTCCGGCTAGCGGCCTCGCACGTCGCCGGTGTGGACAACGTCCAGGCGGACTTCCTCAGTCGTCAACTGCTGGACCCGGAGAGTGGTCTCTCTCCGACAAAGCAATGCAACTTCTCGTCCATCGGTGGGGGGCCCCCCACTTGGATCTGATGGCGTCCGCTCTCAACGCCAAGGCTCCACGCTTCTTCAGTCGCCGGAGAGAGCGCGGAGGGAGTGGATGCCCTGGTCCTCCCGTGGCCGCCATATTTTTCTTTTCCACCATGGCCCCTGGTGGGCAGGATGCTCCGCAGAATAGAAAGCCATCAGGGGACCGTGGTTTTCGTCACCCCAGAATGGCCCAGGCGACCCTGGTTTGCGGACCTGCTACAGCTGGTGATCGGGCCAATCAGGCTGGGGCACCTCCCCCAGCTCCTACATCAGGGCCCGGTATTTTTCGAGCAGGCAGAATTCTTCTGTCTTGCAGCCTGGCTTTTGAGAGGCGCCGCCTCCGGCGTTGGGGCTACCCGGAGGCGGTAGTATCCACGCTATTGCGGGCACGAAAGACATCGGCCTATGTTCGAGTCTGGAAGGTGTTCGAGCTGTGGTGTACCAGCCAGGCCACGAGACCCGCTAAGGCTTCTGTACCTCAGATCCTTCAGTTTCTACAGGCGGGGGTGGAAAAAGGGCTCGCCTATAATTCACTACGGGTTCAGGTGGCCGCCCTTGGTTCGCTGTTGAGCGATGGGGGCTCTCTTCTACAGCATCCTGACATTGCTCGTTTTCTCAAGGGTGTCAAGCATATGCGTCCTCCGTTACGGGACCCTTGTCCCTCCTGGAGTCTTAACCTTGTGCTTTGCTCCCTGTCGGGACCACCGTTCAAGCTGCTGCGCAGCGCAACGATAAAGGATCTCACTCTCAAGACTGTATTTCTTGTGACCATCTGTTCCGCTCGACGCATCTCGGAGCTGCAGGCTCTGTCGTGTAGAGAGCCCTATCTCCGTTTCTCCGACTCTGGAGTTTCGCTTCGCACCGTTCCCTCCTTCCTTCCGAAGGTGGTTTCTGCATTCCATGTGAACCAGACGGTGGAGCTGCTGTCCTTCTCTTCCTCAGAGCCGAAGTCTCTCCGTCTCTTGAATGTCAAGCGCACTCTGCGCCTCTATCTGGAGGCTACAAATGAGTTCCGAACCTCTGACCATCTCTTTGTACTCTGGGCCGGTCCTAAGAAGGGGTCTCAGGCCTCGAAGACTACCATTGCCAGATGGCTGAAGGCCGGCATTGCTGCTTCTTACATTGGGGCGGGTCGGACTCCCCCACCCGGAATCGTAGCGCATTCTACACGTTCTCAGGCGGCTTCCTGGGCGGAGGTTCGCTCGGTATCCTCGCAGGAAATTTGTAGGGCAGCCACCTGGAAATCGTTACACACGTTCTCGAGGCACTATCGTCTGCACCTCGCCTCTTCGGTCTCTGGACACTTTGGCGAGCAGGTTCTCCGAGCAGGCCTCGCAGGACCCCACCCGATTTAGGGAAGCTTGGGTACATCCCACTGTCTGGACTGATCCAGGTACGTACAGGGAAAAGAAAATTATTATTTACCTGCTAATTTTCGTTCCTGTAGTACCATGGATCAGTCCAGACGCCCACCGCGTTTGGGTTCTTGATCCTGCTCAGCTCTGCGCTGCTTCTTGCTCGCAGTGTTCTGTGTCTTCACAGTTGTTTCTTTTCGCTGTTTTTCACAGCTCCCTACAAGTTGGTAGGATGTTTGCAGTTACTTGTTGCGGTTACAATTGTTTTCATTATCTGTTTCCATAAACTTGATCCTTCGGGGGTTTCTACTCTGGCTTTGATATACTCGATACTGAACTCCTGCAGAGGGGGTAGTAGTATATATGGATACGCCCCCTCAAAGCTTGTGCTGACTCCATCTGCTGGATTGGGGACATAACCCACTGTCTGGACTGATCCATGGTACTACAGGAACGAAAATTAGCAGGTAAATAATAATTTTCTTATTTTGATGTTAAACACCTTGATGAGGTATCTATTTGAACCTTTACCTACATAAACATTTTTTTCATCATTTTGTGTTTTTGGTCACTATGAGGTCAATATTCAGGAATAGCCGGATAAGACTTTTCCGGCTATCTTACATGGGATTTTCAGCAGCACAACTATACTGCTGAATATCCTCGTATTTACCATTACTTAGCTGAATGAGTCTTATCTGGCTAAGTATAGATCTGCTGTGGAGCAAGTCTAACTTATCCTGTTAACTTAACTGGATAAGTCTGAATATCACTACTTATATGGCTAATTTAGCAGTGTGAGTAGTGCCACCCAGTTATGCTCACTGCCCGCCCACTGACTATTCAGCTAACTAGCCAAATAAGTGGCTTATCCACTATGTGGTGGTGACTGAACATAGCCAGATATTCAGCTGCCACCATTTAGCTGGATAAGTCCTATTTATCTGGCTAAATAGTGTTTGATTATGGACTGCTAATTGTTTTATCAGAAGAGTTGATAAGTTAAATGCATGTTTCTTCAGTTCTTTCAAGATAAAGCGATGTTAAGAACTGTTAGTTTTGTTGCAGAGAGGAGTTCTAGTTTTTATGCAAACCAAGAGATTATTTTGCCTGATTTATATCCTGACCAGAAAAATTGCTAAAGAGAAACCATATTATTTTCTAGATCAGCAATTCTCAACCGGTGTGTCGCGACCCACCAGTGTGTCGCCAAGCACTGGCAGGTGTGTTGTGGCTCCTGGTGTCCCACTGCCCCGGTTTTGCTTCCCTGCTCCCTTTTTCCTGCCTCCGTGGACCAATGGAAAGCCTCTTTTCTTCCTGCCCGCACTGCCCATTGGGAAGCCTCCTCCATTCTTCCTGCCACTGTGCAGGCCAATCGGAAGCCTCCGCCCTTCTACCTGCTGGTAGGAGTAGGAAGAAGGGAGGAAGCCTCTGATTGGCCGGTGAGGCAGGAAGAAGGGGGGGTGTTGCATAGCCAGGGGGTGGGGTGGTTTGAGGTTCTATATTTCTCTTTCCATTTCTCCAGGTTTGCACTGCATGCAGAATGGCTTTTTTTGGTTTTCCATTCCAGTTTCTGTCTCCATATTTGTAATTTGTAGTCTCTCTATTTGATGAAGGTTGGTTCTGTGTGTGTGACTGAGGTGAGGTATTTTACTAGCATGTAGGCATTTGAATCAATCTTATTTGTTGTGTTTTCTCAATAGGACATGCATTAATGGTAAATTACTGACTTTTCATAAGGAAGGCTGTTGTGCCTGGTAGTAAAGGGAGTTTGTTTTGCTGTTACTGAGATATCATCAGAACCAGAATATCTTTTTTGTATAGTGAGTTGTATGGGTAATGCCCTAGTTCTGCTCTGACCCATTGTTGGGAGTCAAAGGGGTTCCTCTGGATACAGAGTGTATGTTTACATATAGCCCCATGATGGTCACATGTTCAGTGTGTCACGCTTGTGAGAGCCATCTGTCAAGTGTGTCCCAGCCGAAAAAAAGTTGAGAACCACTGTTCTAGATACTTAGAGTGCGCTTAGGATTTGGATGGAAGAGAACGTTCAGAAAAAAGAACTGGTGTTATTTAGCCAGGTAAGATATTACTGCTTCAGTCATCAGTCTCAAAACTGACAAAGAAACCCATTTTAGTAACAAACATAGCTATACATAATGAAGTTCTGGAATGCTGGAACAGCATCAGTATACCTTTTATTAGAATCGGCTGAAGCATCCATAGAACAGATATGCAGGGCAGCAGCCTGGAGTTTTGTGTGTTTTCTAGAAGACCTCCAGAATTGGCAAGTGGGAATCGCCAGAATGCAGTCTTTGAAAGGCGAGTACTTGAAGTCATTCCCGTTTTGTCACTGTGTGTAAGGTATTACTTTGTCTCTGGCATCCAGACTGGAAGGAAAACAGCATGGACTTGGAATTTTCTCCTACCTCCGTCAACTCTGTTCATTTTTCCCACCAGTCTGGGCCAGCCTGCCCTGGGGGTGATGGTTATGATCTTTGTTCCAGTGTTTTCAGCATTTGTAGTATGTTTGTTTTTCTAATTATGTACCCAATTAATTTTACTTTCAGTTATAGCTTGGGAAAGGTGCTCAGCTAGAGGTGAAGGAAGAGGAGCAGAGGCAGGTCATGTGATGAGGCTTGTGAACACTGCGTGTTCTGTGCTATTGAAGGTCTCTGTCCCTGCAACCCTACAAGGCATATTCCGAGGCCCAGACTGTTTAGGATTAACAGAGCAGGAATTGATAGTTAAGACAAAATTCTCATTACGCCTCAACATTTTTACCCTTAAAAATAATAGGCTATTTGCATTTATAAATATGAAGCCATTTTGCGGTGGAACACATTTTTTATACAGCCACCTTTTGAGGTTTAAAGCTTAATATTCTGTAGGAAAATTTACATGGCATCAACTTGCTCATGTCTCACAATTGGATTTTGATGTTTTATGACATTTTTCTGCAGGGGTTGCCACACTAGTGACTGCAGTCTTCTCTCCCTCCCCTGGGCTGAAGCACTCTTCCTCTATGGCATATTTAATGCCTACGGGGTTCATGGAACAAGAGATTCAGACTTGAGTTTGGTGCATTAACAGTACTGTGGCCAGAGCTGCAGGGCTGGCCTCTATTTTTATTTTCAATTTTCAGTCCATGGCCCAAATCATTATTTCCAAAGGTGTTTCTTGAAATCATGGAATCCAGCAGGATGGTAACGATAGTTCAAGATCCAAAATTAGAATGTTTCACTTTTTCTCTGCTTTAATACGGTGTGTTTAAAATGACTTTCACACTATTGTCTCTTGCTTACATTATACCTGTGATTTTCCTAGCTGAGTGAGCATAGTGTTACTGTCTCATGACCCACTTGCTACTGTTCTGGGGCCGCATTTAGTACAGTAGTATAGTGAATGAGAGCAGATAAGACTGATTGACCCATCCAGATTTCCCTGTTGAGATTCTTCCTCTCGTTTTCTACCACTTTAGGTAGATGAGAATATTACTTGCCATATGCACCAATGTACTCCATTCCTGTGTCTTAACTGACTTCTTAAATCATTTTCCCATCACTGGCATGGGTGTAGTTTGCCATGGAGGAGGGGAGCCAACGACCCCCCCTCCCCCACTTCTCTGGGCATGGGCTGAAGGAGGGCAAAGCAAAAGAGGAGGTACAGCCAGCAGACAAGAGCAGCAGCGTGGGTTGTGGGGATTTGAAGCATTCACAGCCTTACCAGTCCCCATGGCTCCTCCTTCCTCTACTTATGTGCTCCCTATTTCAAAGCAGACGTGCACAGATAGGAGGAGGGTGTCCTCAGGACTTGGCAGCACTGTATATGTTCTGACTTCCTGTAGCCTGTGCTGCTAGCTATGTGTGCGTGTGTGGGGGGGGGGGGGGGGGCGTGAAGAGTGATGCAAAAATGCAGGGAGATAAGGATGATATAGAAAAGAGGTATGAGGGGTGATTGGGGTTTATGGGGAAGGGAAGATATGAGAGGGGAATGTGTGAAGAGGAAGTAAAAATGGGGAAGGTCGGAGGTGAGAGAAGGGGAAAGGGTGGGGAGGTGAGGTGAGAGGGTAAAGAAGGGGAAGAAGGAAAGAGATGAGGGGTAGAAATGGAGAAAGGGGAGGGAGTGGAGGAGAGAGATGAGGTAGAGGAAAAGAAACAGGAAAGAGGTGAGGGATGTGTGATAGGAGAGCAGTATGTGAGAGGTGGGGCACAGGGTGAGTGTGAGAAGAGGAGCAAGAGGTATATATGGGGGGAGAGGAAAGTGGAAGAGTGTAGGCAGGGTAAAGAGAAATACATGGAAAAAGGAAAACAAAAGAAATAGGACCTAGGAATGACACGAGGATGGAAAAATTTAGAAAAAAGGCTGCGAGAATAGAATGGGGAGCAAAGAAGGAAACTTAAAAATCAAAGGGGGAGCAAGCATGATTGTCAGGTGTTTGGAGGAGAGAATGCTAATCCATGCCAGTCTGGTAGGTTGAGGAGGAGAAAGTTCCACCAATCTGTCTCCCTAACCTGTGGTGCCCTCTCACAAACTAAGCAGGCAACTACACCTGTGAACACTGTTCTCCATATCTATCTCAAGCTTGACCGCCTCCTTTTCTATTGTTAGGCCATTTCAGGCCTTGTTGTCTTCATTTGTTCTTACAAGATCAGTACTTAATCCCTAGCACCAAGGCTGCTGCCTCTTATTAAAAAGGTTTTCACTAATCCACGCAGCCATCAAAATTGATGCAGCTATTGCCCAAAAATATCTATCCTGCCATGCTCATTGATGTTTGGTTTTAAACCATGGTCACTCTGTGCAGATTGCGTGTAGCCTGTTTTGTAGGCCTGATGCAGCCACTACTGTTTAGGGATGTAACTTCCACTCTCTGTAGGTTGCCTCCAGGGGCGGATTGTGGGAAAATAGTGGCCCGGGGGATTTTTCTCCATACTGGCCCATGGGTACCCAATTACATATACAATATAATTTACATATATAATTTACATATATATGTACACACCCCTATATTTCGGTATGGTCCTCCCAAATCAACACAGTACTATTTGCCAACACTCAAAGAATAACAACCCCACCTATGAAAAAGAATACCACAAATATTACACCAGAATCTAAAATATCAATACACCTCCTATCAGGAAAACAGAAGAGGCCAAGCTATTACAGATCCCTACAGAGAAACCACATGCTAAAAGAATGCTTCATCTCAGTCTTTGCATGCAGAACACAAACTCTCACCAAATACAGAATACAAAATGAAGGAGCACAAATGACAAAAACTGAAAGGGAAACTCCAAGAAGCCAGACTCCGTGTATTAACAATAGAAAAATAGAACCACCATTCCTCATAAAACAAATAAAATCAAGAAACATAAAGCATCAGTTATAATAGTAAAACCATAATAAAAGAATATTTTAAAACTACTGATAAATAGAATTTCTATTAATTAAAATCATATACATTTTTTACAATGTCCCAAACACTAATACAATATTTCAAAACAGCACATATATCAAATAACATTCAATAATTAAAACTAATAAGGATTTTAAAAAGCCCCTGCTGTCCCCTTCTGTGGGAGCTCTTTATTTCCAGTCACCCTGATATTGTCGAGGATTAGGAGGTTATCCCCTCTCTCTCACACATACTCACATGTCCATTCTCTCTCACACATACATTGTCACATACATACACATTCATGCTCTTATACCCACCATAACCTCTCGCTCTCACTGACACTGACACACTCTCAGGCTCTAAGACACTCTCTCCCCCTCCACACACACACCCTCCACACCCCCCCCCCCAACACACACAAACTCTTACTCCCTTGGATTTTCTCATACACACTCATGCTCTCACACTCACACACTGACCCCCAGGCAGGCTCCCATTCATTTTCACACCACTCCCTCCCCATCCCCCAGGCCTGCACACATTCATTCTCACACACACAGACCCCCAGGCAGGCACCCATGCATTCACACACATACACCCCCAGACAGAGTCCCATTCATACACATGCACACATTAAAGGCAGATCCCCCTCTCTTTCTTTTGCCAGCAACCTCAGAACCTCTCTCTTCTGCTGCCACTGTCACTGCTGCCACATGGCTATTGGGGAGGTGCAGATTGCTGCTACTGACACTGAAGCCCATTCTGCTGCCTCCTCTGTTCAGGCCCCGTGGGCTTCCACTTTCTCCATGCTGATCTCGTACATTGTGAGATCCGCATAGAGAAAGTGCTATTCTTGCACATTCCCAAAGATTACATGTGCCAATCACTACAAAGTAATTTATTTTTTTTTTACCTTTGCTGGCTGATCTTAGTTTTCTAATCGGTTGGTCACAGGCTTTTTTTTTTTCCACCTTCCCTTTCTTATTTTTTTGCCAATTCCTTTTATATTGTCGTTTTTTCTATTTCTTTTCTCTCCATCTTCTTCCCTCAAACACACAGTCAGGTTCTCAGATGCATTTCTCTCTCTCTCTCACACACACACACACACTCTCTCTCTCTCTCACTGTCACATGCTGTCTCTCATACAATCATTCATACACACAGTCTCTCACTGGCACATGCTGTCTCTCTCACACACACAGGCTTTCTCTCACTCCCACATGCTGTCTTGCTCAAGCACAGGCTCTCACTGTCACATGCGCTCTCTCATACAATCATTCATACACACAGGCTCTCACTGTCACATACTGTCTCTCTTACACACACACAGGCTCTCACATGCTGTCTCTGCAAACATTCAGATCCTCACTCCCACACACAATCTCTCAACTCATCTCATACACACACACCCTCTTCAGACCCTCAGCCTCTCTCTCACCTCTGTGCCTCCTCTTCGTGGGTCACCGCAGGATGGGCTCTGCAGCGGCCCTGATCTTCTCGGGCCACGGCGGCCCTGCTACCGGGCCTCTTCCTCTTCTCGGGCCGTGGCGGCCCTGTTACCGGGCCTCTTCCTCTTCTCAGCCCGTATGCGCTGCTCCTCTTCTGCACGCGCTGATGATGCTCCTCCTTCCTGCCCACGCGGCTCCGGCAATGTTTACTTCCGGGGCCGCATGGGCAGGAAGGAGGAGGAGCATCAGCGCGTTTAAACGCAATCTTTTTCTTCGGGCCGTGGTGATGTGAGCCTCACCACGGCCCTGCCGATCTACCTGCTATATACGTGTCGCTGCTCAGCGGCTGCATGAGCCTCCTTGCGCCCGGGGGCATTGGCTCCCCTCGGGATACCACTGCTCGCGGCGCCCCCTAATACTTTGGTTGGAAACTTTATAATACAAAAAAAAAATCACGTGACAGGAGTGACCGGCCCACCGGGGGAAGCCCGATCCCCCGATAGGTCAGTCCGCCCCTGGTTGCCTCTATGCTTCTCTACCCTCCTCAGTAATTGAACATATTAGATCCTATACTTAATCCCCATGTCTTTCTTTTAATAATATGAACAGTTTCCAAAACTGCTGAAGTCATTGCCCACACATCCAATCTCCTTGATCCCTGTGGATTTGCTGTATAGTACTCAGCTACCAGCTACCACCAACCTGCCAGAATAAACATTTTATACTTAATGGGACAATTTTCAAACTGCCCTTTCTTAGCATTCAGTCAGATGAATCCAGAACAAGTAGGGAATGCATCTTTATCAGCAGATTGAGAAAGAGCAAACTGATGCCACAGTATATATACCCCTGCAGTGACATCAGCCTGCCAGTATTCTTAGTCTCCAGCAGATGGTGGATGTGCATCTCCCTACTGGAGATTGCTTCGATTTTCAAAAAGGAGAAATAAAGAAAATAAATTTGCCCCGCTCTCCTGTGTTGATACCAAAAGGTCCTTCCCCCAGTTGAGAATTCCTGAGGTGATTTCCGTGGTCCCTCAGATGAGTGCCTTGGTCCAGTAGCTGCTTTTTCAGCTGGCATGGACTTCGCTGTTAAGCAGCTGAAAGGCAGCAGGTGCAGAAAGCTGAGTGCGGCGGTGACGGCAAATGTTTTCTCCCTCCCGCAGCCGGAGACCGTCTCTGTGCTCAACCAGGTAAGGCTGAGCTTAGGTAAGTTTAAAAAAAAGAAAAAGGGATAGAAATACAGAGACAGGGGAGGAGGAGTTATTTTCTGTAGGGCTTCCTCCTTCCCCGGTCTCCTTGCTTGGTGCACCGTTCCCTCGTTCGTCCCGTTCTGTGGGAGGTCGAGGGACATGGACAGCCTGGCAGTTTGAGCAGTCTCTGTAGGCCCCTCTCTGAGGCTTTTTCACTGTGCACTGCGTGATGGACCTCAACGGTGTTTTGTGCGCTTTCTTTAGGCTGCTCTCTATAGGATTGTCAGTTCGGTGTGTGCGTCTAGCTGTGCGTCCAATTCTTGGACGCTTAGGCGGGTCTGGTAGTCTGTGCATCCAAGTTAAGTAGCGCCTTAAGTGGCCGTCCGCTTACCTGTGTGCACAAGTTCAGCATTGCTGTGTGCTTAATTTTTTTATGGCGCCTATCCTAGGGTAACCTGTCTTGGGCGCCTAGGCATTGGTACGCCTAGATGTGAGATGCTAGGTGCTGGAAGCCTAGGTTGGACACCTAGAATTTTTGGATGCCCAAACAAAAACAAAAAAAAGCTATACACATACTTCCAGCCGTGATCACCACGTTGCCACTCTAATGGCACCTTTATCTAAGAAACCTAAGCGCCTTTCTCTTTGTGTGCTGCCTGTTCTATTTGAGCATCTAAATCAGGAGTGCCTGCTGACTTGTGGCAGGACTGTTTGGAGGCTCAGGGAGAATTATCTTCCTCTGATTTCACTAAGCCTGGTTCTTTCCAGCCAATTTTAGGCCTGGGTAAAGACTTTTTGGGTTGGACACCTGATTTTGGAATTCCCCTAACTGTTTCTAACAGGGGAAGGCAGGTCAGTGAGCACACCTCAAGTACTTCCTGGTCTGGATACTTCTACATTTTCATGGGTAGAATTTTTCCAGGGATTGTAATCCTTTCTACAGGCGCAGTCCTCAGACCCATCCAGTGCTCCCAGGTCAGAGTCACAGATACAAACCTTGCCTGGATCCTACTGGTAAGTGCCGGAGTGCTCTTAGAGCGGCAGCGAGATTACTCGATAGAGATCCAGATGGCATGGATGATGATGCTGATCCGGATTCTCTTGAGGATGGTGAAATTCCTCCAGGATTAGAACCGTATAGGACTATGCTATAGTTGTTCCATAGAGATGAACTGCCGGCCATGATTTCCCAGGCCTTGAAAATGCTGGGAGTACCTGGGGCAGATTTAATGTCTGAGGCAAAGAAAAATCCCAGTTTGGTTTCTCTGCGTAAAGCCTCTTGTTTTTTCCCTGTGATGGAGGCCATTCAAGAACTAATTGATTTTGAGTGGGTGCCCCAAAGGCTAATTTCAAAGGAGGTCGGGTTTTGGAAGGCCTGTATCTTCTGGATCTGGTAGTGAGAGAGTGTTTACGTTTTCTGAAGGTGGATGCACTTATATGTGCAGTCTCCAAGTGGATGACTATCCCCGTGCAGGAAGGAGCAGCCTTGAAGGATATATATGATAGAAGGGTTGAAACTATCCTTAAGTAGGCATTTGAAGCAGTAGCAATGACTTTACAAATAGTTTCTTGTTGTTCCCTGGTGGTTCGCTCTTCTTTACTTCTCTTTCAAGAGGTTGATGACTCTGGAGTGAATTCCAGGGTAGTTATAGAGCCCTGCAGCTGCCGCCTTAGCAGATGCAGGCTGTGATTTGGTCCGCATCTCAGCCAGAGTGGTGGCTTCTGTTATAGGGGCCAGGCATTAATTATGGCTGAGAATTTGGTCGGCCGATACAACCTCCAAGGCTAACCTCACGAAATTGCCCTTTAAAGGCTCGCTTTTGTTTGAGAGCGAGTTGGAAAAACTGGCTAGTAAGTGGGGCGAATCACCAGTTCCTCGACTTACCAGAGGATAAGAAGCAGGGATCCAAGCGGTTTCGACCCTATAGAGGAGCGAATTTTCAGAAGACTTGACCTTTTGGTAGGTCTCAGTCCTTTTGTCCTAGACTGCCCAGAAGGAGCGCAGGCTCGGGTAGTGGATCTCCTGAGCGGAAATGAAGGATTGTCGGCCCACCCGCAGGAGATAGTGGAACAACTCTCTCTCTATTCTATCAGAGGTGGGTCGAGATCACATCGGATCAATGGGTCCTGGAGATGATACGAGAAGGATATGCGCTGGGGTTTCGCAGTATTCCTTGGGACATGCCTGCTATTAATCAAATTGACTTAGAAAATAGCCACTGCTTTTACTAGCTTCAGTAGCATGGGATATACTCAGTTTTTGGGTACTTTCCAGGTACTTGTAGCCTGGATTGGCCACTGTTGGAAACAGGATGCTGAGCTTGATGGATCCTTGGTCTGACCCAGTTTGGCATTTTCTTATGTCACTCCCTACCACTCTCCGCAGAAGAAGCAGGCAGTAGAGGATAATTTGGATACAGTCCGAGGGCTGTAATTCTGGTGCCCATGACTCAAAATATGGGGCAATATTCAATTTCTTTCACTGTGCCCAAGAAAAAGGGATCCTTTCATCCTATCCTGGAACTCAAAAGTGTCAGCCATCATCCGCAGGTGACTCATTTTTGCATGGAATCCTTGTTCTCGGTTTTAATGGCCATGCAGTCATGGGAGTTTTTGACTTCTTTGGACCTGCAATTCAACTAGATCATCAACGCTTTCTGCGGTTTGCAGTTCTGGGACGCCATTATCAGTTTCGGGCACTGCTCTTTGCTCTGACCACTGCTCCCAGGACCTTTTTCAAAGTAATGGTAGTAGTTGAGGCAGAATGGTACACCTAAATTTGGATGATTGGCTGATTTGAGCCAAGTCGCTGAAGAGAGCTGCCTGGTGACTCACAAAGTTGATATCCTTGTTGCAGGAGCTCAGCTGGATGGTGAACCTAGCCAAGAGCAGTCTTCAGCCTGCTTAGTCGTTGAAATGTCTCAGGGTTCGGTTTGACACGAAGCAGGGTAAGGTTTTCCCGCGGGAAGCTCGTATTCAGAGTTGATGGCACAGCTATGTCTGTTGATGAACCTTATGGTCCTACCTGCAGGTCCTACCTTATGGTCCTACCTGCAGGTGCTTAGTTTAATGGCGACAACCCTGGAAGTTGTTTGGAAGTGGCCAGAGTCACTGCAGTGCCACCTGCATTTTTCCTGCAGCTGGAGGCTGGAAAGGGCCTCCGGTGCCGCCAGAGTTTCCCCCGCAGCCAGCAGCAGAAGAGGCCTTGCTGTGCAGCCAGAGAAAAGGTCCAAAATGTGTATGTGAGAGAAACTTGTCCTGAGCGAGTGAGTGCCTGTATGTGAGAGAGACTTTGTGAGTGTGTATGTGAGGGTGTGTATGCATATGAGAGGGTGGGGGTATATATGTGAGTGTGTGAGAGGGAAGGTGGATGTAGGTGGATGGCTTTATGATAGTGTATGTGTCTGTATGAGATGGAGGGTGGGAGTATCTATATAAGAGGGTGTGTCTGTATAAGAGAGTGGTGGGGAGTGTCTGTATGAGAGGAGGGTGGATTATGTGTGTGAAGGTGGAGTGTGTATGTGTATATGTATATATGAGGGAGAATGCCTGCACATGTGTGCGCGACTGTGAGAGTACCTGTATATATATATTTATTTATATGTGTGTGTGAGGGACGTTAAAGTTTGTCATAGATTAGAGGAGGCTGCACAATCTCAAGAGGACTGGAAATCTGAAGTTCCCAGGTATGGAGAGTGGGAGGGGTTTTTTTTTTTTTTTATCCTTGTTAGTTTTAATTATTGGATGTGATGTATCTGAGGTTTTGAAATATTTTATTTGTATTTGGTAATATTTTAAATTTTTTTATGTGTTTTTAATTGGCTGAATTTATCATCAGATTTGATATTCTTTTTATTGGTATATTTAATGTTTTATATTTCTTGATTGTGTTTGCATTGCTTACAGAATTTGGCTTCTTGTGATTTCTGGTTCATTTTTGTCAGCACATTTCACTTTATATTTTATGATCTCTTTATTCTGTATTTGGTGAGAGTCTATCTGTGCTCTGCTTGTGTGACTGAGGCTTTAGGTATTCTGCTAGCATGTAGTTTCAGTGTAGGGATTTAAAACATAAGAACATAAGAAATTGCCATGCTGGGTCAGACCAAGGGTCCATCAAGCCCAGCATCCTGTTTCCAACAGAGGCCAAACCAGGCCACAAGAACCTGGCAATTACCCAAACACCTAGAAGATCCCATGCTACTGATGCAATTAATAGCAGTGACTATTCCCTAAGTAAACTTGATTAATAGCAGTTAATGGACTTCTCTTCCAAGAACTTATCCAAACCTTTTTTGAACCCAGCTACACTAACTGCACTAACCACATCCTCTGGCAACAAATTCCAGAGATTTATTGTGCGTTGAGTGAAAAAGAATTTTCTCCGATTAGTCTTAAATGTGCTACTTGCTAACTTCATGGAATGCCCCCTAGTCCTTCTATTATTCGAAAGTGTAAATAACCGAGTCACATCTACTCGTTCAAGACCTCTCATGATCTTAAAGACCTCTATGATATCCCCCCTCAGCCGTCTCTTCTCCAAGCTGAACAGCCCTAACCTCTTCAGCCTTTCCTCATAGGGGAGCTGTTCCATCCCCTTTATCATTTTGGTTGCCCTTCTCTGTACCTTCTCCATTGCAACTATATCTTTTTTGAGATACGGCGACCAGAATTGTACACAGTATTCAAGGTGTGGTCTCACCATGGAGCGATATAGAGGCATTATGACATTTTCCGTTTTATTAACCATTCCCTTCCTAATAATTCCTAACATTTTATTTGCTTTTTTGACTGCTGCAGCACACTGAGCTGACGATTTCAATGTATTATCTACTATGACGCCTAGATCTCTTTCTTGGGGGGTAGCTCCTAATATGGAACCTAACATCGTGTAACTACAGCTAGGGTTATTTTTCCCTATATGCAACACCTTGCACTTGTCCACATTAAATTTCATCTGCCATTTGGATGCCCAATCTTCCAGTCTTGCAAGGTCCTCCTGTAATGTATCACAGTCTGCTTGTGATTTAACTACTCTGAATAATTTTGTATCATCTGCAAATTTGATAACGTCACTCATCGTATTCCTTTCCAGATCATTGATATATATATTGAAAAGCACCGGTCCAAGTACAGATCCCTGAGGCACTCCACTGTTTACCCTTTTCCACTGAGAAAATTGACCATTTAGTCCTACTCTCTGTTTCCTGTCTTTTAACCAGTTTGTAATCCACGAAAGGACATCACCTCCTATCCCATGACTTTTTAGTTTTCGTAGAAGCCTCTCATGAGGGACTTTGTCAAACGCCTTCTGAAAATCCAAATACACTACATCTACCGGTTCACCTTTATCCACATGTTTATTAACCCCTTCAAAAAATGAAGCAGGTTTGTTAGGCAAGACTTCCCTTGGGTAAATCCATGTTGACTGTGTCCCATTAAATCATGTCTTTCTATATGCTCTACAATTTTGATCTTGAGGATAGTTTCCACTATTTTTCCCGGCACTGAAGTTAGGCTCACTGGTCTATAGTTACCCGGATCACCCCTGGAGCCTTTTTTAAATATTGGGGTTACATTGGCCACCCTCCAGTCTTCAGGTACAATGGATGATTTTAATGATAGGTTACAAATTTTAACTAATAGGTCAGAAATTTCATTTTTGAGTTCCTTTAGTACCCTGGGATGCATACCATCCGGTCCAGGTGACTTGCTACTCTTTAGTTTGTCAATCTGGCCTACTACATCTTCCAGGTTGACAGTGATTTCGTTCAGTTCGTCTGACTCATCACCCCTGAAAACCAACTCCGGAACTGGTATCTTTCCAACATCCTCACTAGTAAACACGGAAGCAAAGAATTCATTTAGTCTTTCTGCAATGGCCTTATCTTCCCTAAGAGCCCCTTTAACCCCTCGGTCATCTAATGGTCCAACCGACTCCCTCACAGGTTTCTTGCTTGGATATATTTAAAAAAGTTTTTTATTATGAGTTTTTGCCTCTATGGCCAACTTCATTTCAAATTCTCTCTTCGCTTGTTTTATCAATGTTTTACACTTAACTTGACAATGCTTATGTTTTATCCTATTTTCTTCAGATGGATCTTTCTTCCAATTTTTGAAGGATGATTTTTTGGCTAAAATAGCCTCTTTCACCTCACCTTTTAACCATGACGGTAATCGTTTTGCCTTCCTTCCTCCTTTCTTAATGCGTGGAATACATATGGACTGCGCCTCTAGGATTGTATTTTTAAACAATGTCCAAGCCTGTTGAACACTTTTAACCTTTGCAGCTGCAACCTTTCAGTTTTTTTCTGACTATTTTCCTCATTTTATCAAAGTTTCCCTTTTGAAGTTTAGTGTTAGAGCTGCAGATTTACTTATTGTCCCCCTACCAGTTATTAGTTTAAATTTGATCATGTTATGATCACTGTTGCCAAGTGGCCCCACCACCGTTAACTCTCTCACCAAATCCTGTGTTCCACTAAGAATTAAATCTAAAATAGCTCCCTCTCTTGTTGGTTCCTGAACCAATTGCTCCATGAAACAATCATTTATTACATCCAGGAACTTTATATCTCTAGCAAGTCCTGATGTTACATTTACCCAGTCAATATTGGGGTAATTGAAATCTCCCATTATTATTGCACTGCCAAATTGGTTTGCTTCCCTGATTTCTCTTAGCATTTCATCATCTGTCTGACCATTTTGTCCAGGTGGACGGTAGTATACTCCTATCACTATACTCTTACCCAACACACATGGGATTTCTACCCATATAGATTCTACTGAGCATTTAGTCTCTTGTATGATCTTTAGCCTGTTGGACTCTATACCCTCCCGGACATAAAGTGCCACACCCCCACCAAGTTGATCCTCCCTATCATTGCAATATAATTTGTACCCTGATATAGCACTGTCCCATTGGTTATCCTCCTTCCACCAAGTTTCTGTGATGCCAATTATGTCAATCTCATCATTTGCTGCTATACACTCTAACTCTCCCATCTTACTTCTTAGACTTCTGGCATTGGCATATAGACATTTCAAAGTGTGTTTTTTGTTTGTTTTAACAACCTGCTTTTCAGTTGTTTGGGATAATTCGGAAATCATTAGTTTTGGTGATTTTTTACATATAGGCATATGGACTATATTTGCTTTTAATGGAACCTCTCTGTTGGGATGCCCTAACTCTCCTGTTTCATTAGTATCCTTCAAGGATACATTTCTCCGAACCATGCACTGCTGAGTGACTGTCGGCTTTCCCCTTTGTTCTAGTTTAAAAGCTGCTCTATCTCCTTTTTGAAAGTTAGTGCCAGCAGCTTGGTTCCACTCTGGTTAAGGTGGAGCCCATCCTTTCGGAAAAGTCTCCCCTTTCCCCAAAAGTTTCCCCAGTTCCTTACAAAGCTGAATCCCTCTTCCCTACACCATCGTCTCATCCACGCATTGAAACTCTGGAGCTCTGCCTGCCTCTGGGGTCCTGCACGTGGAACAGGAAGCATTTCAGAGAATGCCACCCTGGAGGTTCTGGATTTTAGCTTCCTACCTAATATCCTAAATTTGGCTTCCAGAACCTCTCTCCCACACTTTCCTATGTCGTTGGTGCCCACATGTACCACGACAGCCGGCTCCTCCCCAGCACTGTCTATAATCCTATCTAGGTGGCGCGTGAGGTCTGCCATCTTCGCACCAGGCAGGCAAGTTACCAGGCGGTCCTCACGTCCACCAGCCACCCTGCTATCTACATTTCTAATAATTGAATCGCCAACTATGATGGCAGGCCTAACCCTTCCCTCCTGGGCAGTAGCCCTGGGAGACTTGTCCTCGGTGCGAGAGGACAATACATCACCTGGAGAGCAGGTCCTTGCTACAGGATCACTTCCTGCTACACCAGGGTGATGTTCTCCTACTGGGAGACCTTTCTGATCCAAGGCAGCACTAGGGCTGCCAGACTGGATTTGGGACTTGACTACTATGTCCCTGAAGGTCTCGTCAATGTACCTCTTTGTCTCCCTCAGCTCCTCCAAGTCTGCTACTCTAGCCTCCAGAGATCGGACTCGTTCCCTGAGAGCCAGGAGCTCTTTGCACCGGGTGCACACATACAATCTCTCACCGGCAGGTAAAAAATCATACATGTGACACTCAATGCAAAAGACTGGAAAGCCTCCCTCTTGTTGCTGGACTGCTGCCTTCATCTTAGTTTTATTGAGTTCCTAGTTAAGTTTAAGATACTAAGGGAGTTGGAATGAGAGTAGTTTAAATTTACAGGTGAATTTACTAATTAATCAGCTAGTTTCCTACAAGGGGATGATTAAACTTTCAGTAAGGGCTGGTACAATAGTATGATTTAGATAAGACCCTGATTGATTTTTGATGAAAAACTGTCTCGTGCCTAAAAATCAAGGGTTGAGTGGGTGGGAAAGACAGATACTGGAATTAACTATCTCTGGCTTGCTTATTACCTCAGACACACACAAACTCTAAAGAATATATCCCTTAATTTCACCTTTCACCAACTTTTATAAGCCCAAAAATTTCTGAAAGCTATACTTACCAATCCTCTTTAACCACCGTTAATCTTCACTCAGTTAATGGAAGTGTTTGAGATTCGCGCGCCTAACGGCGCACGCTTCCAGTCCTCTTCTACTGCAAAGGAATGCTGGGCCTCTGGAAGCTGGGCTATGGATGCCAATCCCTGGATCACTTGCGGTGACTTCTGGACTCCTCTCCCGGGGGATGCTGGGAGCAGTATGCAGATGAGCCTTCCGGTCCTCCTCTACTGCAAAGGAATGCTGGGCCTCTGGAAGCTGGGCTATGGACGCCAATCCCTGGATCACTTGCGGTGACTTCTGGACTCCTCTCCCGGGGGATGCTGGGAGCAGTATGCAGATGAGCCTTCCGGTCCTCCTCTACTGCAAAGGAATGCTGGGCCTCTGGAAGCTGGGCTATGGACGCCAATCCCTGGATCACTTGCGGTGACTTCTGGACTCCTCTCCCGGGGGATGCTGGGAGCAGTATGCAGATGAGCCTTCCGGTCCCTCCTCTACTGCAAAGGAATGCTGGGCCTCTGGAAGCTGGGCTATGGACGCCAATCCCTGGATCACTTGCGGTGACTTCTGGACTCCTCTCCCGGGGGATGCTGGGAGCAGTATGCAGATGAGCCTTCCGGTCCTCCTCTACTGCCTGGCTTTAATCTGTTTTCCTAATAGGAGGTCTATTGTGTTTAGATCCTGATGTAATATTTGTAGTATGGCTTTTTCATAGGTTGAGTGCTGGCAATTATGATTTAGCAGGCTTACTATATTAGAATTGTAGTTCAGTTTATTCCGGGCTTTCTGTGGGCCAAGACCACACCCAGTGCACTTTACCATAGGCCTAATACCATATGGGATCCAGTAAACTTGATTACTAAGAGAAAGAAGGTTTATTAAGTCTATTAAACTATTATTGAAAGTGGTGGGTTTTTTGGGTTTTTTTTGCAGTGTATGCCTATATAATATATGTTGTTGTAAGTGATATTTTTACTTCAGAAGATTGTACTTTGAATGTCCATATGCAATCTGCCTTTTTAGGTTGGGGACGTTAATAAATGTTAAAATGGAAAAGAATGCATATGTTTTAATTATGTGGGGAAAGGAGGGAAGGGGAATGAAAGGCTGTAAGGTTTGTCTAGGGCATCTAATACTCTTGTATCAGCCCAAAGAGAGAAAATGTCACACACATAGACTCCCACCATTCACCAACCTCTCACACCCCCAGATCCAGAAGAAGGGTGGGAGGCAGGCAATACAGAATGGAGAAGTTCTATTTCTAGACCCAGGAGGAAGGGCAGCCAAAATCTACCCCACCCCATTAAACATTTCTCTGGCGCCCCCTAGTGCGTACACTGAAGACTGAAAACAAAAAAATAACTGGCCCAAAAACTGAGTGGGTAGAGCAGTGGGTAGCAAACCAGGGAAGGCAGGGTTCAAATCCTATTGCCATTCCTTATGACCTTGGGCAAGTCACTTCGCCCTCCAATGCCTTCACCCTGCCTGGCCCTTGGTGATTTCACCTGCACCGGGACATAGGGGGAGAGGGGCGCCACATCCTTCGCCTCAGGCAGCAGATTGCCTTGAGCCGCCCCTGGTCATGGCTGCATAAGTTGATGCTGGGAAGCTATAAGAACATAAGAAATTGCCATGCTGGGTCAGACCAAGGGTCCATCAAGCCCAGCTTCCTGTTTCCAACAGAGGCCAAACCAGGCCACAAGAACCTGGCAATTACCCAAACACCAAGAAGATCCCATGCTACTGATGCAATTAATAGCAGTGGCTATTCCCTAAGTAAACTTGATTAATAGCAGTTAATGGACTTCTCCTCCAAGAACTTATCCAATCCTTTTTTAAACCAGCTACACTAACTGCACTAACCACATCCTCTGGCAACAAATTCCAGAGCTTAATTGTGCATTGAGTAAAAAATAATTTTCTCCGATTAGTCTTAAATGTGCTACTTGCTAACTTCATGGCATGCCCCCTAGTCCTTCTATTATCCGAAAGTGTAAATAACAGATTCACATCTACTCGTTCCAATACCTCTCATGATCTTAAAGACCTCTATCATATCCCCCCTCAGCTGTCTCTTCTCCAAGCTGAGCAGCCCCAACCTCTTCAGCCTTTCCTCATAGGGGAGCTGTTCCATCCCCTTTATCATTTTGGTTGCCCTTCTCTGTACCTTCTCCATCGCAACTACTCAGGTCAGGGTTCATTCCACTCAAGTTAAAGCAGTGTCATGGGTGGAAGTGAAATTGTTGTCTCCTGTCTACGTTTGCTGAGCCGCAACGTGGTCCTCGTTACACACTTTTTCCAGGTATACTGTCTAGATGTGCAAGCCCAGGAGGATGCAGCCTTTGCACGTGCAGTTTTGACTGGATCGCAGGCCGCCTCCGCACCCTATTCGGGAGTAGCTTGGGTACATCCCACTTGTTCTTGATTCATCTGACTGGATGCTAAGAAATGAGAAATTGCTACTTACCTGATAGTTTCTTTTTCTTTAGGACAGTCAGATGAATCCAGCTTCCCTCCCTTGGCTGCTGAATGGTTGTATTATGGTCCTCTATGGCTACATGTTATAGGGATTACTGGTAAGTGTTAGTCCAGTCCCTAGACTAGTGTTATTACATTCTTGTCTGAGCTCAGTGTTGCCTGTTGGCTGAGTATTGAAATGTCTATCTGTTTAATCAGGTTTTGCTAGTCTGTCCACAGTTGCTTTTGAAGAGAATACTGGCGGGCTGATGTCACTGCAGGGGTGACATCACTTTGCTCTATCTCCATCTGCTGGTAGAGGTGCATAACCCACTTGTTCTAGATTCATCTGACTGTCCTAAAGAAAAGGCAATTATCAGGTAGGTAGCAATTTCTCATTGTTGGTGCAAAGTCCATGCATATTTTTTTTTACCCTTGGTCTTTGCATCAGTTTTCAAAAGGAAAGTATGCAAGGAAGCGCATGTTGAAAATTGCCATGGGAGCAAAGTGTGTGTGGTCATGGCACCTACTTTTTGTGCAATTAGAATTTTTTTTTTAAAAGAGCATGTATAGATTTGAAAATGCAATCTACACATGTAATTCTCCTCTCTAACCTAAATATGCCCCTGAGACTACTTCCTCTCCTTGGACAATT